>NC_044279.2:14678330-14983330 GCF_004027225.2 Strigops habroptila
ACAGTCACCACAATATGGTCTTTATTGGGCTGTCTTCTGATCCTGACACACAAGCTCTCAACCGTCATGTCATCTATCCCGTAAGAGAGCTCCATACATCCAACCTGCCTTTTCCCATAAGGACAACTCGTCCTCTTCTCTCCTGTCATTCTTGAAGAGCTTCTATCCATCCCTCACATCATTGCTGTCCCACCACGTCTCAGTTTTTCCAGTGATGTTGCAGTTCTGTGTGTAGTGCTTGTTTTTCAGGCTGTGGACATACATTTGAGATGGGTGTCCTTTTGCTCTATCTTATCATTCTTGACATCTCTTTTGTTCCCATATGCTTGCATCATTTGCATTCCACTAACAACCTGTGTTTCATCACCTAACTGTGGATCATAACTTCCATTTCCCAATCTTTCTGGTTTAAAGCCCTTCTTACCATGATGGCCAGACTTTTAACAAAGATGCTCTTGCCCAACTTCATCAGGTGTATTCTGTCACTCCCCAGCAGTCTTCAATCCTCAAACAACATTCTGTCTTTGTAAAAGCCAGATGCCTGCTTGACTGCCAATAATGGTTGGTTAAAGTGTTCAGAAACACTGGACCAGACCACTTCTCGGTCTGGATGGGTCACATCATTGCATACAGCAGGTGAATGGGCAAGTGTGGGAGGGGCTTTGTCTCTGTGCTCAAAGGCATCATCCACTTTCCTAGAGAACTACCTGAACCAACAAGAGGTGCTCAGTTCACTCACTAGGAGTTGGTTATAAAGTCCCAATAGAGAAGGGCGTTTACCATGGTGTCCTTCATACAGTGTGCATAAATTGACTCTTTCCTTCCCTCGTCTTGCCTATGCTTGCTCAACTTCTCTCTCTGTGATCTGAAGCATAGGCTGCTGCTGAGCTGAATGTGTTGAAAGAGCCTTGCCATTCAGTGGCCTAATCCTATTACGACACAGGCAACAAATGAACAGATCTCTGAGGTTGTCACCCCACTGCTGAAAATGTAGACTGTAGGGAGCAGAGGTGAGTGGTGCATTGTACTGCGTGTTTTCAGAATGCTGCTGGGATTGATACATGCTCTCTCCACAAGGGTCTCAGGTGAAGACACACTGGCTGCTGCCATGCTGGCATGACCAGGCCTTCTGCCCAGGACCTAGAGAGAAATGGAGACTGTTGACTCTACCCTGTCAGGGACCATGAATCAGAACTGGTCTGTTGGCTCACACCTGGTCTGCAGTGGGAACACCATTTCCACTAACAGTGTACCTGTTGACCATGTCGGAACTGGGTAGCAGAGCAGCCACTCCTAATGGAGTAGCACCAGCAGTCCAAAGACAGGGTACAGGATCAATAAATACTTTAAGACCATTCAAGAACATGCTTTGTGAGCCTCCAGCCCCAGAGTTTCCTTTTTCTGTGGAGTAATCATCAGAGCCAATAAGTTCTCTGCCATTAGAAGAATGCTTCCTCAGACTTATGCTCCAAAGACACCAGTGTCACTTTTTGTCCTGAGGAAGTCAGTTATTCCATAGGGCCCCATTGTAACTTCTAGATCCTATACCACTACAGACATGGTAAGACCTACATGCAGCAGATGCATGAGGTATGTGATGTGTGTGTTAGAGGTGTCCATGCCATTTGTCTGTAGTGCTCATGGAAGGGCTCTTGAGCCACTGTTCATTGGAGACATGCCCGATCTCAATAGTGTTCCAGACCAAAATAACAATCCAAGTTGCCCACTAACTGCCAGTGAGGCACAGCAATTTGACAGCAGCAATTTGGACCCAGTAGTTCACTCCAGAACATGTAGTAAACACATACTGCAGACATACCCATAGAGGAATGTATGTTTAGCTGAACATTTGCTTTCCGTAACACGGAGAGATCTGACATTCCCTGAAACCTACTTTGAACTACAGATAACTCTGCAGTGGGGAAATTAGGCAACAAGCAAAATCTGGGCCAGATCTTTTGTACTTGTACTCATCAGGTACTAAGCAGAGAAATATTTACATAAGGTTGGACACTCAGTCTCTTAAGATTATGCATTATTGGAAATGGTGGAGATAAGGACTCCACCTATACTAGTGTTAAGAGTCTTATAACAGGACACGTCTTGTATGCTGCCTTTAAGATACTTTGCTTCCTCTGTGAATGCAGAGGTTCAAATCCTTTGAAGCCATGGTGTGACAGCCTCATCAGCAGCAGTCCACAGCTCACAGCTTCTTAACTGACCCCAGAAGAATGCAGTCTTAGACTAATTAAATAGACAGCTGCAGCCTTTCACAAGTTGCAGAAACATGTTGCCCTTGCTGTTCCAAGGCTTTCAGGAGGAATATAGTAACTCACATGGACTTTAGCGTAGCCCATATGCATACACTGAAATAAAACAACCCTTCAGTTTCCATGTTTTTACATATATAATTATGTGCAATGAAAATATGATCAGGGACTTCAAAGCCAAAAGAAAGTTTAAAGTAAAAAATTCAAGGGAGTGCAACAGGAACGAGGAAGATGATAGATAGCCTGTATTTAAAATTATCTTATACCATTTTACCTATCAACATTTGCACAGGAATTCTGAATCAGATTATTGTCTTTATACAACTCCCCCCAAAATAGTTGGATTCATTCCAGGTATTCTTTATGTGCTGAAGTACCTGCCAGCTAAGAACATGTCATCAGACAGCACCTTTCTATGTCCTTAATGAATCTCCATTCTCTTGGCCTTGGGAGGATATATGCAGCAAAACTCAGTTGTTGAATGGCTGAATGCTGCTTTCATCTGGTGTCTGAAAAGAGCAGTTAAAGGTTGAGCATTTTTAAAGGAATTTGGGAAAACTGGCATTCATAATTTGACAGACTGTATCTCAATTTACTGTATCTGACAGATGAAAGATACGCATGGAGTGACAGTAAGTACCCTGGGGTAAACCCTCAGGTAAACCAAGTCCCCCTGAGAAACCTTTGTGGTGTGATTGAAGTTTGCAACTGCCCGGAGTAGAGAGATCTATATACAAAATATATTTTTTAATATATTTTTAAATATATATAATTAAAATAAATATGTGCTTATTCACCTATCTATTCCTGAGATAAATTACACATAGGAATTCAATGGAGATACTATTGCCATAATAGTAAAAAAAATGTAGTTATGTGGCAGGTTAACTCAGTTGTGTATTTTATTTCTGCCTGATGAGGGGGCAGAACGTGTGCTAATGGTCACATTTTCACAATCTGCAACATCTAACATTACAGTATGCTGTAACTATGACTCAGACCCTCTTGCACACCACATAACTCAGGTTTTACGTGAAATATTTGCCAATGTTTCACTTTCTCACTGATATTTGTTCTTTTAACTGGGCGTGTATCACTCAGACATCCTGTGTCTGTGATTAAGGGGATCTTTAGCCACCGCAGCTGCTGACAGCAGAATTGACTGCCTTGGCAATTGTGTAATAGTACAATTTTACTTCCACTTTTGATTTACACAAAGTAGGATTAGGGATCAGCATTAAAATCAAGTGCCTGGCCACTGCAAACAGCATTCCCTGAGAAGCTGCCATGGATTTCTGCATTTAAAAGCATATTCTGGAAAGAATCTTTAGACTTCACAGTGCGCTTGTTATGGACAGCTATTTCTGAGGGTATTTGAAGACTTTATAACTGCTACCAGAGTTGACATTGTTCTTTATAAATGTAGATAAGTACAGCTAAAGCTGTCAAAAATTATTTAGATCAATGATGTGACTGAATTATAGCAATCTTTGTACCTTCAGATATAGCAGCATTGGTGTGAAGAAAAACTAAGTGTGAAAGCTCCAAGTCAGAAGTGGGAAAGATGAAGTCCACCCTAATGCACCAGCTCTGCACACTGCCCCCACATGTTTAAACTGCTCTTAATCCTCTCCCAAAACGGGCACAGCTGGAGCAGGCCTGTACAGCTCTTGCATGATATGAGGAGACTGTTTTCCCAGCTCGAAGTATAACAACACAGAGGAATTGTTTGAGACACTTTATGTAAGCCTGAGTGGTCCCAGGTCTCTATTTAAAGCGTACAGGGGGTGGTAGCTACATGCAGCCTGACTGTGGGTAGGGCTTTGACTCCCATTCTGCAGTCTCAGCAGACTCTGCACACACACAGGCACACACAGACACACATGACAATTACAGGACCGAAACTCGGCCTAAAGCAGGAACGCTACTTGGCAGATATCAGGCTGTCAGGTTTCCTCCTTTGTAGTGCTTTCTGAGAGGTGGACAGACAGCCGCTTTTCAGACTACCTTCATTTGGCAGCATAAGCAAAAAATTCAGCTCTGATAATCTTTGGATCTACTTCTAAGATGGTTACTACAGTTTCTGATTGAGTGATCCATCTGTTGATAGGCAGATAGCCTCATGTTCACGCTTTTGGGGATACGCTGAGCTGCTGAGCTGTACATCTATCAAAGGGAGTGCTATGAAGTTATTTTAATAACCATTTCTCATGCAGCCCAATGTTGCGTAGACACCATAGACACTCAATGACAGAATGCTTGTTTAAAATAAAAACTTTTTTTTTTTAATCTTGCCATAAGGTATCTGTCACATGGGGAATCAGATCTCTCACAATGGTTGCTTGCTGTCCTGCTCCAACTGGAGTCCCCACTGCAATGGTCATACACGTTCTCAGTTACAAGCCGTCCCACTGGCCTGCATGACATGCAGTGGGGTGGAAACCATTACACAAGTAGTGTCCAGAATCACAAAGTGCAGCTCAGTAGAAACAGTTACATGCAGGACAGCATGAAGTCATCACACACATCACTTCCACTTCCTATGTCACCCGACCTGTTGCCAGAGGAGTTTTGATGGACTGGTAACTTCAGCAAAAATAAGGGAAGTTGAGTCTGGGAAGTTGAGAGGATGGAGTAAGTGTTAGTCTAGCTGTTTGTGTTCTTCTTTCCTGTGACAGCCGAATCAGGGATCAGAAATTTGTGTGGCCTGGCACTAAATCAGCTCAAAATAAATTTTCCAGCTCTGGACTGTCTTGTCCATTACAGCTACATACAAACCTGGTTTAAATAACTGCATACAAAATACTGTCCTACATGAGTATTTTTGCATCTGCAGGAACAGTTTGTACTGACTGCAAACATCTATGTACAACTTGATCCCTTCTGCAACTGCCGAAGGAGCAGAATGGCATGAGAATCTCAGGGGCACTCCACCCCAGATGTTAATCAACACATACACATTTAGGCATACAAAGGAGATGAGCTACAGCAGGAGCTACCCGGGGGAATATGTAGACCTGTCCAAAATTCCCAGCTGGAGAGTTCCTGTAGGTCAGTTTATCATGGAAGGGGCAAGACATTCAGATCTGCTACCAAGGCAGTCTGTTGTCTCAAACCAGCTCTACTGTCTCATCTGTGCTGATGACAAGCTACAATGCTCCTGGGCCACCCAGGAGATTAATGACTTTAAGTGCACTGGGTGTCCAGAGAGGCACAGCCCTGATACCCAGCTTTGCCACAGTTATAACTATGGGACAGACTTGAGTTTCAACTTGAGTTTCAGCTTGAGTTAGAACTCCTGTCTGGCAGCTCCTGACACTCTAAGATATTTTCCTGGTTTTAGCATTTGGAAATCTCCGTTCTTGGATTACTGATTGAAAGAATTTATTCAAATTGAACACACTTCCAACTTATTCTGGTTCATAAAACTTCCTAGGAAAAATTGTAGTATCGTCCAAAGCAATCAATCCGTGTTGCAGATAAACTTTTATTTAACAAAACCTATGATTTTGCATTTTAAGGGAATCTCACTGGCCTCTGCCACATTTGTAGCAAGGCAACCTTATAATGAGTTGTAATTTGGTTTAAATTATTACAGCAACCATTACATTAACTTCAAGCTTTTCTTTATCTTGATATTTGCTATCCATGGATTTCACTATTTGCATGTTGTCATGCACTGGAGGACAACAAGTAAATTCATCAAGCAGTCAAGGCTAACAGAGAAAGCAAGGTGGCCTCATAAAACCTCTCGAGATTACACTCTGCTGATTTCTTTTGCAAAGGTAAATGGGGGTTGCATTGTGGCTGTTTCTTCTGCTCTCCAGGTCCCCAGAGACACTTTGTCTTTCTGAAGTGCTGTTTTTCTACATCCCCAATAATTGTCCAGGCCTGCCCCAGACCTGCCACATGGGATGCTGAGCTGGTGAGATTCTCTGAGCTCTGCTTGACTGTAGTGTTCACAATGAGTAGTTTTAGTGCAGACTTTGAGAAGGATAGTGTATTTGTCAAGAATCGCTTCAGAGAAATGTTTCTGTTACCAACACTGCCTCGTGCAGTATCCCTTTCCCTCAATAAGGAGAAAAAAGCTGCCCAAGGGCCACATCTCCAAGAGAATATCCACAGGTGCTTTAGCCTGTGTTTTACCAAGTCAAACAGCTCTCAAATGGGTGCAGAGGCCTAGACTGGATGATAACGTGGCAGAGGATGATTTGATGCAGAAAAGAGAAGCAGCCACTCCCAGCAACCCCAGCAGTGGAGCTGCAGCAGCCTCAGCAGAGCCTTGAAGAGTGCCTTCTCTGCCAGTCTGGTCAGCAGTAATTGCTGTAACACGACATCTCTTCTCCTTGAGTTGGGGAGGAAAAAAGAAGAAACCATATTGCTGAGAAATGGGTTTTGAAATAATAGAGAGAAGTATTTGATAACAGCCCGAGGTCAGCACACTCTGCATCTGGGGCTTTCACTTCAGGTTTAGGTTTCTGGGGATGGAGAACCATACCTCCCTGTGTGTGTAAGTGAATAGTGCCCAGCTGAGTGCGGCTTCGCTCCCAACTGAACACCGCTGAAATACCGATGAATAAATAATCATCTCCAGTTTAATAGCTGTCTGTGGGAATGGAGTGCAGCACTGTTTAATTTTTACCAGAAATAACCCCAAGCAAATCAGTACCAGCTGGTCTCAGCTCAGAGCTTTCCTGATCAGCATAAAATAACATAGATGCAAAAGCTTCAGAAAATAATAGCTACCCCCAGATTGTCAGACTAGCATCGTATGTCAGTCTTTCTTTCCAGCAATGCCCCCAGGGTGGTACCCACTGTTGCTCAGAAGTGACAAGGTCTGGATCTCAGGCCCGAAATGTTCTCACCCACAGCTTGGGAGTTCCAGCAAAAACAGAACAAGAATTTCGTCAAGCTGTTAAATTATGTTCATCCTTGCTAACCTCTGGTGACAAATGGCTCCATCTGAATTTAATGCTGCCTGCCTCTTTGCATCTGTATGAAATATAGTTATAATATATCTTAAGGACCTGTCACAGAAAGAGCTACAGCATTCTTATGCAGGATAACTCCCTGAGGAAGAAATGGAACCATCTCAAAGCTTACTGCAGGAAAAAGCATTTGAGGCGGTTCAGTAGGAGACGGGCCCCTGAAGGGCCCAGGGACCCACAGCAAACAAAGAGACTTTGTTTCTGTCAAACAGCCATCCCTGCTGAGGAGTGACAAGCTCCTGGAACTGAATCAGGAGCTGGAACAATGAAATGGTGTGAAAGAAACCAATTTCTTATGTTTCAATTATAGCAGTACCCTCTCCCTTTCTCATGCTTACAAGTAAACAGAAGGCAGCAGCACAGAAGTGATGGTGGCAGTGTTGTGCTGAGGCATGGGCTCTGGTCAATGGACATGGACAACATGGAGCTCAGCATGGGCTCGCCTGCCCGGATGGGCAGCAGGGCCACAAAGGGCTTGGGGGGAGCAGCCAGGCACCATGCTGGTGGTATTTCATGGCTGCTTGATAGTATTGCCAGTGAGCAACACCGTGTCTTCTCCTGCAGCCCTGGGAAAGCACAGTCTGAAGAGCTCATAAAGGTTATATCCAACTTTTCAGGCCCTTGAGTCTCAAAGTTAGGAATAAGAACTGTTTTTACTCATCCCATCAAGCTAGTGAACACTTACTACTTCTCCTTTACAACAACTTGCTGTTTCTCAGCACCCCATTGAGGTTCATGGTCCACCTGCTCAGTAAGGTACTTCAAGAGTAAAATGGGGCACCTGTTTTTAATACATGTCCTTGTACAAGAGCAAGCTCCAGACTTGTTCTTTGACTATCCCATATAAGTAGTCCTCAAACTAATATGGCTCCCACCACCAGCTAGGAAACAGAGAGGTGGGATCTGCTGTTCCCCTTCCCCACATATGCTTCTGGTTGCCTGAACTAAGCATCCATGGAGCCCCTGGCTGTGAGCAGTCTTTGCCACTTTGCCAGCCATAGTCTCCTTTGCCAAACCAAGCTGAAGTGGTGAAGCTGCCGCAAGTTCCAACTGGGAAGGAAGAGGGAATCTGGGGAGGAAGAGTGCCCCGTGCTTTTTAGCCCAGCTCAGACACAGTGGGCTGTGCTCAGAGAGGGAAAGACAAGCTTGTTATTGCAGAATAAGTATCCTACAAAGAGTGATGTTCCTGCCTGTGGTCCAATATTATTTTTCTGCACTGTCTAAATGTAGACAGACTACTTTAAAGTGAGAATGAATACTTGCCTCCAGGTGATATGTGGGAAAAAATAGTTAATTTAATCCCATTTCCTTGTCAGGGTTCCATTTCAAGTGCAGGAGTTGGGTTTAGCCACACGGTTTCTGAGTGCCCCCTGTAATTCAGGAAATCCTCTGATGCTGAGCTCAACACATCAGCAGGAACCCAGCTGGCGTTCACTCCATGTCCTGAGAGATGCCTTTTTAAAGTCCACCCTCTCAGAGACACGATGAACTTTCCATTTAGCATTTTACAATCTCAGCAACCTAAACCCTAAATTTAATCCCGACATGTCTGTAATCATGATGTTAGGGTCTGCTAGAGTCTGACAGTCTGACCTGGGACTGTGTACGAGATGCGAAGAGGTGCAGAAATGGAGGTGGCAGAAGAAGGAGAAGCAACAGTAGTTTAACAGATGATGTGAGCAAAGTCATTGCTTGGCATTACGGAGATGCAGAATTCCCTTCCATGGCATAGAAGGTCCTTATCCCAAAGTAATAAAATCCTGACTATGAAACCTGGAGATACAGCAGTCACTCACTGAGTTTTTGGGAGAGTATTTAAACTACATTGTCTCAATCCTGGAATGAAGTTGCTTATAATCTTATAAAAGTAACATCATACCATATCCATTGCACTTTACTGCAGAGGCTGTTGTGTGTGTCTTGCTTGAGTGTTTGTAGACTACACTGAAGAATTCCCTGACTCTGAGGCTGCATTTGTGCTAAGAAATAAAACTTGGAGGCCCCCTGGCATGGTTCAGCTTGTGTCCATACAGCCAAACTCTCTCATCACCAAAACAGATGGCTGCATCCAGACAGCCTGCAAGGACTCAGGCTTGTGCCAGCCAGCACCTTGGCCAGACATGGTGTGGGCTGCCCAGACCTCTCCCATGCCAAGGACCTCTCTGATGATTTGATTGCTAATCATGAGCTGGTGCTCAGGGCTGTGTTCTGTCTCTGTTTTGCTCTTTGCTGTAGTCTAAAGCCTTAGGTGTCACATGGAGAAGCCTTCTCTGGCTTGAGTGGTGGGGTGCCATGGGGTGGGCTGTCCCCTGGTGCTCAGCATGTGAGCCCCTGATGGCCCAGCTGGCCTGACAGCCAGGGGAAAGCTGGCTTAGGAGCATCATCATTGCCATAAACCCACAGCAGGGACAGTCAAGGGGCTGTTTCCTGGCATATGTGTGTGCACAAGGCAAGTGATTTATGGTAGGAGAGGTTTTTCAGGGAAAAAGAGGAAGGATGTGCTGGAGCTGAGGGCTTTTCTGATAAAAGAGGAATTGTCCTGAACAGGAACTGTTGGGTTTTTACAGGCATTTAGGGAATCACAAGAGGACATGTGTGTAGAAGAGGGTATGATGATGGCAATATCCCAGCTCAAGTGGCTGCACAGCCAGGCTCCTTCAGCTGGGGGCAGAGCAGCCACCACAGGAGCAGCCACAGGCTGTGGTTGGGAGGGAGGACTGGAGATGAGAGGAGGTGAAAAGGAAAGCCTGTGTGAGGGAACAGGCTTATGCGAGGTGTTGAGGGTGTCTGTAAATGAGGCTGGAGCAGGACAGGATGGAACGGAGGCCATGTCAGGTTTCAGGAAAAAGCAAAAGAGAAGGGACAGTAAAGATAATTACTAATTCATCCTCTCTCCCCATCAAAGCTATATGATGCTTCCTCCCGTTACGTCTGAGCCAAGTCCTGCTTCTCCTGTCCTGTCTCACTTCTTTCTCCTACTTTTTACTTTTCTTCCTCCTCTTCCTCCTTCCCCCCTTCAGTCCCTGTGCATTCCCTCTGCATGTGTTGACCATTTACCAAATGTTCAGTAGGGGCAGCTTGGGGATACACTGGTGAGAGTGGGGTGTGTACTCCTCACTAAATTCTACCCAAGCCTTATTTCACTATTGGACTAATCGTGGCCAGTGCATGTGCCAGCATGGTGGACATGACACCACAATACTCTGGAAGAACACACTCAGTCCTCCTTGCTGGGTTCCTTCAGCAGCTGCATCCACCCAGTCCCCACTCTTCCAGTTTCCCAGAGAGACCTTACTGGTTTTAAGGGTGCACGGGCAGAAACCTGCCAGGAGGGGTTTTTCACCCCTTTTTGCAAACCCGGCTTTCAAAATGAGTGATAACCACCTTTTACAATGTGCAGGAGCCAGGATTAGCACCCCAACTAGACAGAGGCTCAGATGAGGGAAGTTTTGGGGCCAAGGGTGGGGGAGACTGAAAATGAACATATTTGCCAAAATACATTCAGTTTTGTTTTATTGCAGCAACATTGTGAATTGACATAACTTCCCCTCTGAGCACAGAGGTATCACAAAGGCACGCAAAGGGTTTGTGGCAGAAAGTGTTTCTGCTTGGCCATCTGGGCTCCTGTGCCTGAGAGGGGATTTGGCTAACCTGAACATGATGCCATCTGCCAGATCCATCCATTTCTCCTTCGCTATCTGTGTAATGCTCCTTTTATGTACCCACAGCAAATGGCAGACCACCTGTGTGTTTTATCTTTTAAAAAGAGACTCGCAACGTGGCTGGCTCTGAAATGCAGGATTAGTTGTGGAAAGTTTTCTTCTGGACACAATGTGTACGTTTTCCAATGTCCAAAGTTGAAGTTGTACAAAGACTCACACCTGGATTTCATTTATGCTGAGGGTATGGATGGCTCAGGCAAGAACGCATGTGATTGATTGTATATTTCTTTATAAGCTCAATGTCTGTTTTACTGCACTGACAGTAGGATGCAATTGTGCTAGGTGCTGTGCAAACATGGTGAAAGCCATTTTACATTGAAATACAGCTTGAAATCAGAGAACTATTTGTGGCTGGAAGTGCCAGTGATTATTTCCACTCAGGCCAAATGGCTTTGCCACCATTGCCTCTCTTTCAAGGGTATCTCTCTTTATATTGAGTGCCAATCTCATCCCAGATTTTCCAGGCTCCAGGGGTAGATGAAGTGTGTTATTTATCAAGCTGAAGGGAACATTAGCTAGCTTTCAGATGAAAGGCTATTCAAGGGAAATGACACCACCAACACACTCTTGGCTGCAGAACCAGCAAACTCACATTGCTACTTTAAATTAAAAGTGAAGCATCACAAATCACCCGAATTCCTAGACATGGGAGAACCAGCCAAGTCCTGGATTCTCGTGCACATTTTGCTTAGATCTGTGAGCAAGCAGACTTTCTTTTTTGGGCATTTCCTTTAGAGCTAGACAGAGTTTTGTTTAGAACAAAATTATCAGTGTTTGCTGACACATATCTTACATTCATCACAGCTATTTACTGATTCACTTGCCATGATTAATGGGATAGCAAATGATGAATGTTTAATGGAGAGCACTCCACAAATGGTCAAGGCAACTGCAAAATATTTGATGTTTCAGAGCAAGTAATGTACTTGCTCTGTACATTTGCCCTTGTATTTCTTTGCCCTTGTATTTCTTCCTTTGCCCTTGTATTTCTTTTTTCTCCCATGCCTTGTGGTCTATGCCTGGGAGTCTCTGGCTGGGCCTTGGCCATGTCTTTGTCAGCTCTGATTATGGTACAGCTTCTCCAGTGATGGGCATGGGTGTCAATAGAATAAATGTAAATTTGGGATTTTTTGAAGGGGAAGGAGGGAGACTAATGATAGCTCTGATTATAATTCAGAATTCCTAGTTGCTGGTGCAAGAACATTTTATCCTGTGTCTCTTTACATGGTACTAATTGTAGCTTTACACAGACTATTTGTGTGTATTAAAATGGCCTTATGAGATAAGCAACCTCAGCAAATCTCAGACGTGCAAACAGAAATGCTCAGGATCATAATGAAGCTAATTTGGGGGTGCTTCAACCACTCTGGAAAGACTCATAAGGAAATATATTGGCTCTAGGGTTGTTTGGCAGCTGCTTATCCACCTTCTCCTGTTATTTGCCTTTTCTCTTCTCGGTCCTTTCCTCCATACTACCTCTCTGTGTCCCTGCCTGCCACTGCTTTCCAGAAGGAAAAAGGCCAGACAGCTCCATGGGGAAGACTCTGTGCCTGCAAGGTAATGGCACCACCAAGCAAAACCCAATGACTAGTTAGGATATTGTGCAGCCAAGGAGCTGAATTGCCTCTGCCTGTTGAGGAGATGTTATGATATAATTCCCATTGACTTGCTACTTACTTATTAAGCTGTATTTGAATCCTGTGGCTTAGACCAGAGAACATATTTTCTAGGGACAGTTGACTTAGTGGGTAACAAGAAGGTTGGCAAGCTACCAAGGGAAGTTGAACAAAAAGGTGATTTTCATTCTCCAAAGGCTGCAGAGCTGACTGCTGATAAGGTGCCAAGCACTTCCTAGCTCTCACAGATCTGGACTCCAAATTCACAGGACTCCTGAGGAATTTAGGAGTCTCTGTTAAGCCTATTAAATCCCCTTGATGTTTCTAACAATAGCTTAGATTTTATCACTAATAAAAGAAAACTCACAGTTCCTCTGGATTTAGTCCATCTTATCTCAACAGCTGAAAAGAGCTTGGCTAAAAGGATAAAAAACTTCTTCTTCTTTTCTTTTTTTTTTTTCCTTTCTGTCAGTGTATTAAGCCATTCTCCTTGCATCAGTCCAAACCAGACAAACACTGTGACACTTCAAATACTCTTGAGCATTTGAGATGGAGTGATTCAGAGGGTTAATGCTCTGGGACTGTAGATGTTCCTCTCCCTGCGCAGTGGCAGCAGCAGCAGTTGTGCATTGAGCTCCTCAGCCATCCTATCTGTATTACTGTGAGTGGTGCCACTGGCACTGATGACAGCTCAGGCTAATTGAAGAGCGGACAGGCTATACTCTTCAACTGCGTGTGCCATAGGCCAGGAACTAAGGATCAGAGCAGGCACCTATAAGAGATACCACCGAAATGCGGAGTTACAGCATGGATGATGTTTGAAGGTACCCCATGAGATATCTAGTCCAGCCCCTCTGATCAGAGAGCATCACTTACAGCAAGCTGCTCAAGGCTGAGTCCAGTGCACTTCTAAAAATCTCCAACAATGGCCTCTGGGCAACCTTCACCCTTGTCTGAGCACCTTCACAGTAAAGAAGTGTTGAGATTTTTTGTATGTTCAAGTGTAATTTTCTGTGTTCCAGTTTGTGCCCATTTCTTCCTGTCACTAGGTACCACAGATGACTCTGTCTCTTGTCTTCTTTACTCCCCCATCAGGTATTTATTTATACACACTGATCAGAGCTCCTTGAGCCTTCTCTTCCCCGCTGAACAGTTCCAGCTCTCTCAGCCTCTCCTCATGTGTCAGATGTTCCAGTCCCTTAATCATTCTATTGGCCCTTTGCTGGACTCACTCCAGTATGTCTGTGCCTGTCTTGTACCAAGGAGCCTAGAATGAGACACAAGACACCAGTGCTGAGAGGAGGGGACGGAGCACCTCCCCTGACCTGTTGGTGATGCTCTGCCTAATGCAGCCAGAAGGCTGGTGACCTCCTTTGCTGCAAGACCACATTGCTGGCTCTTGGCCACCTTGTCCACCAGGCCCCCCAGGTCCTCTTCTGCAAAGCTGCCTTCCAGCCAGTTGACCTTCATCCTGCCCTGGTGGCTGATGTTATTCCTGCCCAGGTGACAGACTTGGTGTTTCCCTGTGTTGAGCTTCACAAGGTTCCTGTCCACCTGTTTCTCTACATTCTCTCTGAATGGCGGCAAAATACTCTGGGGCATCCACCACTTCTACCTGTTTCATATTGTCTGCCAGGCAGCTGAGCGGGCTCTCTCTCCCATCGCTGTGTCATTAACAATGATGTTAAACAGTATTAGTCCCAGTATTGACCACTGGGGTGCTTTACTAGGGAATGGCCTCTGGCTGGACTTCGTGCCACTGATCCACACCTCCTGTGCATTTTTCTAGTCAATACTTCGTTGCAGCCAAGGTAACTGAACAGACAGGAGCACAGTGGTGAGGTCCACACCACTGCTGCTTCCTTAATAGTTTTCTCCTGATTTCTGTCTACAGGAAACACGATGTTTCTGTTCATTTTCTCCTCCTGTGGCTTCATAAATCAGTGGGTCACTTCCAGGGGTTTGCTGTCAGAGATCTCATGAATGTCAGTGAAACCAGTGTTTCATGGGAATGTCTTGGATGTGGGTACAAGATGCATTATTGCCACATAAACAGAGTGTGACTTTGTAGTGCATCAGCTGCTTTTGGGTTATTGCTTACCACCATACTCAACAGTAAAACAATACATATTTTGAGTCTTCAGGCTGGGTGTCCTTAGTAAGGTGAAGCATTAAGCTATTGTGGCAGTTAGCATTAGTCTTGGCAGGTAAAAAATAGCCAGTGAGGTTCATTCCTGACCTCTTCTGAGCTATTGAGATTGGTGTATGTGGCAAATCACCTTTATTTCATATGGTTTCTGTCCCTCAAGAAAGCTGTTAAAGCTTCTCCTGTCCATCATCTCAATGATGCTTGTTGTGCCTACTGGCTGTTATCAGCACTTCTGCTGTGAGAGGACACAAAGCTGCTTTTGCAGCAGCCAGAATACAATGACCAGTGTTTGGTAATCAAGGGTCTTCATTCAACATCTGCATTTAAGAGAGGTAGAAACCAAGTGAGCAAGTACAAGTTGGTGTGTCTTCTGTAGAGCAGAACGTTTCATTAACATCTGGTCTGAGACTGCTGGGGTAGTGGGTATCCTGTAGAGTCACTGCAGACCACCAGATATATTTTGGATCTCCATACTCTGGCACTGAGAGAGCCCAGGGGAGGACGATAAAAAAGAACATGATAAAGTGAAACTGAATGCACATATTTACTGGCAGCACTATTAAAGAAATAAAACTCCTCCCTGTGTACCTTCTGTTCACTTTCATCCCCCCTCCATCCTCTTCCCAAAAATCTGCCAAAGCATTGCCAGTTTTTCATGAGAAATGTTTCCACCAGGAAATTAAATGTTGGCTATTACAGTTCACATGTTACAGGCTCATGCAGATTAGTTTAACCACCACAAAAAATGTGTCCTGCTCATACGGCAAAGAGAAAGGTGAGGGAGAAGATTGTCTTAGGAAAACTTTCCCCAAACCTATTGTGAAATCCATTTGAAAAGGGTGTTTACATTGCATTTAGAGCAGAATTTGATAAACATAAAACAAAGAAGTAGCCATAACTGTTCAAGATGAATCTCAAGAATGGCTTTTCAAACAACATGCTGTGATGAGATTGATTCTTCCATACGGAAGCAGAATCTTGGGGACTATGGGAGCGGTTTAAACTTGGGATTTAGAAACATTTCCCGATATTTTCTTTCCTGTAGTTAGAAAGGGGAAAAAACCCACAGCCATAAAGGACAACAGAAAACCACACTAGTTTCTTTTGGGATTTTGTTTTATTTTTAGAAGCCTGACTGACCTCCAAATGTTTTAAATAAAATGTTTACATGAATATTTTAGGAGCACTGCTTTTTCCTACTGTCAATTCCTATTCTGCTTCAAGAACTGTAGAGTCATAGGCATCTCTTACTCTAAGGAGCAGCGCAGGATTTCATTCCTAGTCTGAGAAGCTGAGCAAACAGGCTGGGTAACTTATTCTAGTATCGATTCAGTAAACAACCTAGGTGTGTGCATAAAGCTTAGCATGTGCATGAATGACACGTGGCAAGGCTCTACTAGAATGCTTGCTGCATTCCAGTGTTTCCAGATCTGTTCTGTTTACATATGCATTATACACATTTGTTGTATATGCAATGCATTCACACACACATAAATAGCTATATAAAAACAAACACTCTTGCCTGTTGTGTTACTTCTGTCTAATATGGCTATTTACTTTTGCTCTCTTTCACTTTTGGGAAAAGCAGCCAATCTGAGAGGAGCTGATGTTGTTACAGGCTGAATAATTGGAGCCAGCAGCTGATTAAAACAAGGTTCTGCAAATATCCCAGAAATTCAACAGTGAACCCTTTTAGAAAATGTTTCATTCTCAGCTGTTGTTGATTTGAAAATGGTGTTATCAAGGTAAACCCATCTTTCAAATCCTGCCACTCTCTCAGGTGAAATCTGTCCCTAACTTGCCTCAGTGAACAGTGCTCTTATCTACGGCAGTACCAGAGGTTGTATAACAAAAAGCAGCTGAAGATCCAATTACAGTGGGGGCTCAAGGACCCACTTGCATTAACCCAATTTCCCAATTTTGGAATGAAGGCTTTGCAAAACTCCTGTGAAAACTACAATCACATGTTTGCTTAACTTCATGTACCTAAGTAGTCCCTCAAAGCCAAAAGATTTGCCCAGGCTTAAGATCAGCATATACACACATGGTCTCCTAGTTTAGGACCATACAAGGGCTGATAATCTGATTATGCATTCATATTTGATAGAAACATTCAGGAACATGGACACCTTCTGATCGTCAAGTTCATTTATCCTGGATGAGCAGCATGTCATACGATCTCTTCCCTGACCTTACCAAGCTCAGGATAGCTCAGTGCTAAAGGAGTTCTGGCTTTCAACCCTGATCTTGAGGAGTTCTTGAAGCAGGTCCTGAATGTGGCTCCTGATCCCTTTGATTGCTTTGAGTGATTCAGAGTTTCTCAGAAAAGAAACATTCCAAAGTAATTTTAAATCAAGCTTTTCTATTCATGCACACTCAAATGGCTGAGTCCAAAGCCATATACTACAGGCATGCACATGTCCCTCATCATATTTTCAAATGAATATCATTCATTTTAAAATTATAACACCTAAAAGTATATGTATGGAGAATAGGGAGAATAATGCATAAGTAATAATCATTACATAATGATTTGGTTCAGTGATACACTGTCGATTAACACATGTGGCAAAGTGCTTGGGTTTTCAATTAATAAAGCCCAGATAAAGTATCTAAGAGCACTGCTCTTGACATTTGATCAGTGCCATGTTTTGAGTTTCTGGAGAAGCCTTAAAGGTTAGTGCTATATTTCATTCTTCCAAGCTCTGCATTCAAAAGCTCAGTCCCATGAAGCATCACCTGGTGCCAAGGGAAGGCAGTCATTATTTAAATCACATTTTGACATAAGCTGTGCAGAAGTCTCACTTGGCATCTTCTTCTCAGGCAAAATCAGTACCTTCAAGAATGGTTTAAATCAGATGAAGTAGTTGTGCAGACAGGTGCAAGAAGAGGAGAGAGGAGAGGGACCTAATAACGCCTGGATTGTGACTTGGCCACCCAAAGGAGCAAATGGAAAGGAATCCAACTGGGAGGGCAGAAGTGGAGGTAAAAGGTAATTTTCCATCCACAATAACACAATCTGAGAAATAGAGAAACAAAACAAGAAACTGGGGGGGGGGGGGGGGGGAGGGGGGGGGGAAGGGGTGAGGTGGGGGAAGAGGACTTGTAGGAGTGCCATGGGTGGAGGGATAACTGCCCTGCTTAAGCCAGGGCATTGGGATGCCATGTGAAACCCTGCTCTGGCCCTAGTGTGCACTGGCAGTCCAGCACCAACCTGGCTGCAGAGGGAAGGGTGATGGGGTAACTACTAGGGACAGCTTTGTGTGTGATGTGCTCCTTCTCCAGAGTGTGAGCTGGCCTGGGAAGAAAGCCTCCAAAGTATAAGCAAGCAACCCTTGTCTGCACCCTGGGAAGTGCTAAGGGGAGAGGCTTGTGCTGAGCACCTGCTGTAACTGTGGGGTGACTCCTGCCCCAGGCTGGGGAGACATAGGGGAAGCAGAATATCGCTTTGGCAATACCTTTAACAGAAGGTTGAATCCCTGGCACAAGAACTGAAGAGACTCTTGTGAAAGGACAGTGGGAGAAAGTGTGTCTGAGGACTATTTCTGATAAAATACTGGGGGAGAGTATTCACCATGAGCCAAGGCCTGAGCTGCTGATAACTGATGGGAAGCAAAGCTTGCCTGTGTTTCTGGCAAGCTGCATGCTGGCTGGAAACAATAGACTGTCCTACAGGCCATTCTTGTGATTCATTGGATGACATAGTCGTTGTCCCAAAACACTGTCCTTTGGGGATTAGAAGACAAAATATGTATGTACAAAGGCTAAAAATACCTCTGCATTCCTTGTGACTGCCTGACAAAAGGACAGCTCCAGCAGATGCACCTACGCAGCAGGTCTGGGTCCTGCAGAGAAGACGCTTCTCTGTGCTTGCAGTGTTCATCCTTACACAGTAAGAGAGAGTTAAAAATAGTTTGTACTACACGTCTTTTAAGACCAGTCAAGGAGGACTTACAAAACCATCTCAGGTGCCTTTTTACACAAGCAGCTGTGTACGCATTGTTTTTCCTTATTTATACTAGTTAAGAAGTGATTTGAAGACATAATTTGTAGCATGGTGTAAGATACAAAATAAATCATCAGGTGTCCCATAAATACCTGATTTTTAATTCTGCTTCTAAGGTGGGATCTGATGTTTACTGCAATGTGGAGAATGAGACAGTAGAAATGTTTTAACTTGTCAAGTAAAGCTTTGCCAGCCTTATTGCTATCATATAGTCAATAAAACAAGCCATGTTATTGAAGCAGTTCACGTCTAATAGCTGGGGTTGTTTGGTTTTTGGTTTTGTTTTGGTTTTGTTTTTTTAAATACAGGATAAAAAGCCTTAGAATAATAACTTTTGGATTTCATAGAATTGCACTGCAAAAATAACTTTTGCACCTTACTAAAAGTGGTGATGAAATCCAAAACGAGAAATGGGATGAACATATGTATTTACGAGGCTGTAATGGTCTGAGCTGGAAAAGAAGATGCTGCTGCATTTGAATATATAGTCCTAATGGAAGAATAAAGAATCAAGAAGCCTGCAGAAGCAGCTATCATTTCTCACTGATCCAGACTCCTAACATCTGTAACCTTTGAAAGAAGTGTTTCAAGTGATAGTGATGACATCTGGTTTGTTGTTTGCGTTCCTGAACCTTCTTGTCTGCAACTGCACAGAATAATCAGATTGCACTCTTAGATGCTTGCTTTTAAATTAACATTCCAAGTCAAAATAGAGAATTTTGTTAAACACAGTCACAGAGAGTGGCAGATTTTTAGGTTTTGCTCCTAATTTTAAAAATTCTTCAAAGCCTTAGTCTTCTCAAAAGAATAATTAAAAGGAAAAAAATGGGTTAGAAGTGCTTGCAGAGACAGTCCTTGCGGAGGAGAAAGCTCCTATGTCTAGTCTGCTTGTGCAAATCTAGCCCCAAGGTGGGTTTTAGTCTCAGCCAGCCTCAGTATCTTATCACACCCTAAATGGATCCATCCAGGCTAAATTGCTGTGCATTGCAAGAACAGGCTTTAGCAGCTCACAGGACTGCTGACAGCAACGAACTGGGCAGAATGAGAAGCTTCCATGCCTGAGCTATCAGCTGAGAGCCCTTATCAGCTCTGGATTCACGCCATACTGAAGGTGCTAAGGAAAAGTGATAGGCATGTGAGGAGTGGTTGTACGCCCATACTCACAGACTCTCACTCTCTCCATATAGACACACATACATATATTTATGTGTGCATATATATGCTTAAATAAATACACAGTATTGCTTCATAATAACATTACTTACATGTTATATATATATATAGTCTTTAGTGTATATATTTTATAACTACAGCTCCCCTTATATGTATATGGGTGTCTGTCTATGTGTACACACATCCCCCCATAATCACAGCATGATTTTGAATTCCAGTGGTACTGGAATTTCCAGGGACTTGTGAGAAGGACACAGTAATGCAGCCAGACTGTCTGTGCGTACGGTGCAGAGCTGCACACCATCTTCTTGAGAAACGCTTGTTTACAGTCTACCAGGTAAACTGTTATGTACAAGGCTGCAAGTACCAACAGACACTGCTGGTGATTTGGCAACCCAAGGTTGAAGCAGGTGACCACAAAGGTTTGCCTTGAAGACACTCCTAACCCATGAGAAGCTTCGAAGATTAGATCTTCGCATCCATTTGCTCTCAACATAATAAGATGGGAGCATGATACAACCCACATTGACAAGGGATGAAGTCAAAGTATGGACATCCATTGGCTACCGGCAATGGGTACTGCACTGGCAGGCAGTGCGATGTGCTGGAGCAACAAGCTCAACACACATAGGTTTGCCAGCTAGCCCTAAGCGTTGTCACTGGCTGCTAGGTCTGATCTCCCGTCCAGCTTTCCATCAGAGAATCACAGTTGGCAGAGCTCCCCCTGAGGAGTGGATATGCCCCTCCTGCCAGCTTAAGTCCCTGGAGGAGGAGGATCAGGACTTCAGGTTCCAGGTATCCCTTCATCATGGCTTCACAGTGCAGTGAGATGGCTATTCACATAGGTGGCTTCATGCAAGCTTACCAGTCATGATTCACTCTGCAATGCCACTACACAGGCTTAGAGATTACAGAATGGTTCACAAAGGAGAAGGACTCCATAATCCTGACTCTGACATCTTAAGTATGACATAAAAATCTGTTCTGCTGCTCAGGTATCTACCACAGAAAGCTGTGAAGCAAGCAGTTGGGACACAGCAGGTACCACAAGCACTGGATCTCCCCACAGGGAAGGAGGAGTGTATTGGCTGCTCTGCAGTCCTCTCTGGCACTTGCCGTGATGTTGAACATTGTACAGCACGGCATGAAAAGATACTGAACTCAAACTTTGATTTTCAGATTTGCATAGGGCTGAGCTGTGTGTTTACTTCTAACCATCAGGCCAGGAAGAACAACAGAGAATAGCAGAAATCATTTGTCTTAGTCCTTAACTAATCCCCCCAAATTAGTCCTTGATCCAGTTCCAGTAACTACAGTTGAATTTAAGGATATCCTTCAGAGAAACATTGACTGAAAACTTCTCCAGCGATGGTAAATCAATGACTATCATCATTCTTATTTGTGAAAATAATTATATTTCTTGCTTCAATTTATCTATCACCTGTAAATGCAGAAGGCTGTTGTATCTTTATCTGTAACATCAAAATCCTTTGGCAGGTTCTTACAGACCATTTAGAGAAAATAAGTAGATTTTGTGTCTCCTGTAAGAGGTGAGTCAGGCCTTCAGACAGTATTGGTCTGTGCTGAAATTTCTCAGATTTTATAATATCCCTCTTGGAGAGTAAAGTCCAGGACTGGAAACCATATTCCAGCTGCACTCGTGACAGATATGGAGGCAACAAACCTTACTGAGCTCCTGCTCAGTGACAAGATGGGGCTGCATTCAAGAACAGCATTGACTCTGAAGGTCCCAAGATCATATTGCAATTTCATTACAACTGATTATCTACCCATGAGCCCTAATCTCTTCCAGGATTACTGCTCTGCAAGATAGAAAACCTTATTAGGCAAACATGACCTGCATTTTTTTGTTTCTAGATATACTATATTTTACCGAACTGACATACACGTCATTCACTTGTGCCAACATTTTTACCAATTCCTGTAATACTGTCAATAAACATTGTTTTCTTCTGGATTGCTCCTGAAAAGGACAAAGATCCAGTGTCCAATTTGTCTTATAATTTATCTCAGTCAGAACACAAGTTAAAATTAAGCAAGCTTCCTTACACAAGTCTGTGTATTGCTATAATTACATCATGTTTATCAACAAAACTTCTCAAAGTAATTTAACATTACTTTTAAAATGCGCATATAATATCTTTCACAAATCTAGGTTATGCAACACTAATCCTATTACCTTCCTTTAGTTATTTATTAGTGGATTGCTGTACCAGTTCTTCCAACGTTATTGGAAACTGACAGGTCAGTAATTAAGGGGACGTGAAGCACCAAGGGTCCGATGAACTGAGCTCCCATCCAAAGCTCAGACAAGGTGCTGCTGAGACTTGAGGGGCAGCACAACTCACACCATGTGTGGCAAACCTGAAGTAATCAGACCAAGGAAAAAAAGTGTGCACTTTTTAAGGTCTGACAGACTTGTCTGGTGCAGGAAGGCAGAACCACGAATGCCTCTGAGGCAGTGGGCAGTGGGAAGGCACCACAGGGTCATCCTTTCCCACCTGCCCTGCCCACAGCCCAGGACCCGTTTCCAGCCCCCATCACCATGAAATACAGCTTGGCTCTGCTCTGCAGATCCCCAGACCAAGGATCCCATAGCCTGGGGCTGACAAAAATCTCTCAGTACGTCCAGGGCAGAGAGCACAGCAGCTGAGCAAAGCCCCACGTCTGCCCCACTCTGGGTCTGTGCATCACCCGGGCAAAGGAGGAGGGAAGCAAGGGCACAGCAAACTGCAGGGGCAGGCCTGATGAAATTCAATCACCACCCATTCTGCTGGTGCCTTTCTTTCTCTCTGTACACATACATACATAAAAGACAAGAAGTAAAACATACATATTCATATATATAAAAAACCACACCCACATACTTCATACACACACACATCCCCCACACATATCCTTTCTAAGAACAGTCTGAAAATCCTGTTTGCAGTTTTCTGGAGATTCTACAATCAAATCACGCAGGAAGAGGATGGTGTGATTCCTGCCACATCTGAAAACAGTAGTCAGAAAACAGTTTACCTTTCCAACTACTCTTTGATAAACTGAGTGATGTTTGCTTAAGGATAAGGTAATGCCTATTTGCCAAAGAACCAGTTGCAGAAGTGTTGTGGAAGGAGAGTAATGGGAGATGCTCCTCTTCATATTGCTGTGATGCCAAACGTAATGTTTCCTACCCTACTCCCTTTACTCTGTTTTTAAGCAGTTGCTGGTGTTCAAATAATACTTCTGTGATCCATACTGGTGTGTGAAGGCACCTTTAGGTCCTCTTCTTTGGAGAGGTCATAATTTTAACTGGAGATGTGGCCAGGGCAGCTTCCAGGTAGAGAGGGTGGATGCTATATACAGACATCCTTTAGGACAGAGTGTCCCAAGGGTTGCCCTGACTGAAAATCCGGTAGGCCAGAAGTAGAAATACACAGCCACAGCCCAGAGCGAAAGCAATCAAATTCTGTATAAGCTGCCAAAAAAAGCATCAGCCTGGGTTGTTCCAAGAGCAGGCTGGTATGGGAGCCCACGCAGGCTGAGAGAGCCTCGGGAAAGGCACTCCTGGAAACAAAACACCCACTCGTGGTTTTCCTGAACAATGACATCTCCTGAAGGCACAGCGTTCCCTGGGGTCTGGGGAGGAGGACGAGGTGACCAGCCAAACCCCTGCTCTGTGTAAAGGCTGTGTGGGGCCCCACCGAGCCTGCGCAGCACTTCTAGCACAGTAATGCTGGGCAAGGCACTGTGGTCCTCTCCTGAACAGTCTGCCCAATGGCAGAGCACAGCCTCAGCAAGCTCACACCAGAAAGTGAGCTAAGGGACGTTGCGCAGAGCCCAGCTCTGGTCCACGATGCCCAGTCACACTCTTGGTATGGATTCCTTGGAGCAGGGAAACCCTCATGGAGCAGTCACAGGCATATCTGCTGTGAGCCCAGATATGTGTTTCTGATCTAGGAGGTGAGCTGGAGGGTTGTCTCCAGTGAACACCACTCCTTGGCCTATGGTGAGTCGCTGATTTTGGTTGAACAATGAGGGTTGAACTTGCATTGGGAATGGGCTTTATGTTCCTTTTATGCAATGAAATGTCATGATCTTTTTAGTTTCCAGTTTCTAATTACTTGCCCTGCCCATGTCTTTGTGCAATACTGTGGCCACTTCACTCCAGCATTCCTGGCACTCCTCCGGCACATTTGACCGGCTGTGCAACCCCCAGGAAAGCCCTGTCTGGCCCATTCTTCCACCCAGTTGCAGTGGACAGGACCGGGCTGCTGACCCACCAGGGAACCTGGAACCACTGCACTGCTCAGAGCTGTGCAGATCAACCCAAGCTCTCCCACGCTGCAGTGAGGCCACAAAAGCTTCTCCTTTCCCCCCACTGCCCAGGAAAAAGCGATGGGGGACATTTGGCCAAGACCTTGTCACCTCAGTAATCCCTCTGTCATTTTGTCTGTATTAACAGGTGGCTTTGCTAGATGTAACGTTCAGGGTAAAAGCCAATCTCAAGCCCCTGGCATGTGCGGGAGTGACCCATGCTGCAAGCAGAAGCAGATGCCCATCTCTCCCCTATGCCCTGCTGGTGAGCTCAGCTGCCTCCCTTGCCATAACCCAGAGGGAACGGCTCAGGAGCAACTTCAGTCCAACTCCTGTATCCGGCATTTTGCGAAAGAAACTGTCTCCTTTGATCTGCTGATCTTTGATCTTCTAATATAACTAAAGATCTTGAATTAATGCTGTTGTCATCTGTGGCTCAGTCTGCCTGACAGTGAGCCCGAACTGCAGATACTCCTTTGTTCAGTGCACTGTCAAGATGCTCTGATAAGCAGCATTTTTGCAACTGGTTAAATAGCAACCGTGTGCAGAGAGCAGGGTTGATGGGAAGGTGACAGCAGTCCCTGTTGCAAGGATTTGGCTAATTATAGAGTAGCGGCTCCTCTGCTGATGTGAATTGTCACAGCCCTGCTGGAAAGCACAAGGCCTAAAAATTCACATCAGCTGAAGACTCTTCACATCAGCCAAGAATTTGCTGCAGATTTGTCTCTCTAATATAAATATTTATGTGGATGGATCTGGCTCCATCTTGTGATTTCATAGTCTGTGAAATAACTCAGGGCTTCAGACCTCCTCCTCACGTCTCTGCCTCATTATAGCTCTAACAGAAGGTATTATAAACAACAGGGCTGATTTCCTGACATTAGGATTTTTATTTAAATCTTGATTCCATGACAATCAGATCATAATATGATTGGCAACAATTAACGTGCATGTGGATTGCCTTTATTATTATCTGTTATCTTTGTGGATATAGAATGCTCACATCCATTCTGAAGCACCAGAAGATCCAGAAAAGAACTAAGGTGATTATAACTACACATTTCATTTCAAGTTGGAAACTTCCTTATTGTCTTCAACAATTCTTGCTTATTACCTTTAACAGAGCACACAGATGAACACGTATGTTTTTAGGGCACTAGCTGCTCAAAGCCTAAACATCACAGTGGGTATTTAAAGAAAGAACAGAAAGCAATGGACTGCTGGGTGTTTTTTTCAGAGGTTTTCTGAAGCAGTGCTTGTGAGCATGGGTGATGTGCCGTGGCACTGGGGAGGGAGTAGAGAAGTGGCATCACACAACAAGTCAGCTATAGGAGCTATAACCTGAGACTTCACCTCTGTTCATATCTGTGGGTCTGAAACCCTCTGCTCAGCATCATGCTGAGGCACACAAATTCTGCTTTTAAAATCTCCCAGGGCCTACAGCTGCACCCCAGGCGAGGCTGAACTGCCCTAGGCTGTCAGGAGGAGCTGCTCAGTGCCCATGTCCCAGACAAGATGCAGACATGGCTCCAGCCATGAGGGTTGACTCCATCTGGTACCCTCATAATGCAGCTAGCACACACCAACAGCACCAAGTGTCTCATTAAATGCAGAAATGCTGAATACAAACCTCTTTTATCTAAGACAAACATGGTAAATTGAATTCCCTCCTGAGCCAGAAGAGGATTTGAAAGCATATCTTCCAGGAGCCAGGGAGCCTGCTGGCAGGTCAGGGACATACCCTTGCACTGAAGCTGTCTGATGGTGTGAAAACAGGCATCAGACATCCTGGAGGACTAAGGACACAAGTGGCTGGCACTGATCTGGTGGTCATTACACTCACTCAGGCAGAGGAGCACCCATTTCTTCTCCTTATTGCCCGGGTTGGCGCTGTGCGGTTGCCTGCCAAATCTTGCGACAAAGAGCAGGAGCAAGCACGGGGACCAGGACTAACCCGTTCTCCCTCCTGGGCAGGCATTTGGCCTGGATCTGGCTGAGATATAGTCAACTTTCTTCACAGCAGCGTGTATGGTGCTGCATTTGGGATTTGTGGCTGAACCAGTGACGCCAGCACACGGTGTTTTAGATGTTACTGAACAGTGCTTGCACAGCATCAAGACTTTCTGTTTTCCCACTCCGCTTCCCCTCAGTGAGTAGGCTGGCAGTGTGCAAGAGACTGGGGGGGAACACAGCTGGGACAGCTGATCTGAACTGGCCAAAGGGATATTCCGTACTCCGTAATGTCCTGACAGCAATAAAACTGGGGAGAGGAAGAAGAAAGGGAGGTTTGGGTTTTCTAATTTGTCTGTTGCTCAGACACTAGCTGGGCATCAGTCTGCTTGTGGGAGTGATTTCCTTTGCATCACCTGTGTTTTGTTTCCCTTCCTGCTCCCCCCCCTTATTAAACTGTCTTTATCTCAGCCCACAAGTTTTCTTGCTTTTGTTCTCAAGTTCTCTCCCTGTGTCTCTTAGGGAAGGAGGAATGAGGGAGCAGCTGTGTGGGTGCTTGGCTGCTGGATGGGCCAACCCAGCTTGGTGCTTTAAGCACCCGGCTGCTAAGTGGCATCCAGGTAATTTCATGGAGATGGGTGAAGCATCACCCATTCCAGGCTGGATTGGTTCTGAGCAACCTGATCTAGTTGAAGGTGTCCCTGCTTATTGTAGGGGGGGGTTGCACTAGATGACCTTTGAAGGTGCCCTCCAACTCAATCGTATTCTATGATTCTATGACTCTATGATTCTGTGATCACTAGGGAGAGCCAGGGTAAGAAGGATTTAGACTCAGAAATGCCAACTGGTCTGACCACCCAATAAATGTTGGCAAACGCTCCCCGGGCAGGTGCAACATCTAGGCACGGAGACAGGGAGCTGCATGGATCTGCTGCTCTACATGCAGGCAGAGCTTGCAGTTCAGGGATAGCGGTTTGAGCAGGAGCCATTTCTGCAGTCATGGACACACGTACCTCAACTTCACTTTGGAAGAGCACCTTAGCGGGGATCTTGCCTAGGTACTTTCCCAGAGTCAGGCTGATAGGTCTGAAATTGCTACAGTCATCTTGTTTATGTGCTGACAGATTTGCACCTAAAAAGCTGATCAGGTAACACCACTCAGACTCACACAGCAAATCCAAGAACAAACAAACAAACAGCTCAACCCAGAAGATAGATGTTTACTAACAAAGTACCAATTACTCTCTGAATCACAGCTCCTGAATCACCTTGTCTGGTAAGAAATTGGAGGGACTGTAACAGTAAGTCACAAAAAGATACTAGTTTGCACATCTTTCTATTCTTCACTCGTTCCTCTATTCATTTTAGAAATCATAGGTGTGGATAATAGATCATCATTTCAACAGGTGATTGAGGAATTCTGAAAAGGTCACATAAGGAAATGGAGAGAGACTGCATGCAATATTGGAAAGGCTAGGTAAAAATGTACAGAGAAAAAACTGACAGGGAACCATTTAGTGAAGTACCTAGAAGAAATGCCAGCATATCCCTAAGAAGTTCTTGTGTTCAACTGAAGGTGCAAAAGTTTTTGTGTTCATACACGATTAATGCCATCAAAGTTGCCTCACAGTACAGTTAGAAATTGCTCATTTGTTGTGTTTAGTAAACTCAAACTATCATTGAAGGTGAAGGGGGGGGCACATGGGCCATCTTCCCCCCCAGCCCAGTTTTAAAGGAGAAAGACTGGCTTGGTTCTGTGAAAGAAAAGTCTTTGAGCCTCTGCCCTGACGAGTCCTCTCCGGACATGCCAGCCCACAAGCCCTAGCTGAGGTGCCTGAGGACTGATGCTTAGGTCTTGCCTTGTAGCAGTGTAGCAGCTCACTAAGGCTTGCCTGGAGCACTGGCCATTTTGGGTTCCATCCTGAGACCCTGGGCTCTTGTGTGCACTGGAGAGGGGTCTGTGAACACTCAACAGAGTGCGGGGTTCTGCATCACACCTTCAAAGGGCAAACACCTCACCTACAGGCAGCCAAATTCTTAGTAAGAGCTGGTCCTAAGGAGAATGCATTTTACCTGTCACTTGTCATTCATTCCTTTGCATACAGGCTCACACTTCAAAGGGAATTGATGAACCAGATGGTGTTCAGAAGAAACATAATTTTAAGCTGGAATCTGTGGAATAATGAGAAGTATTCTCAAGTGCAGAAAAGGACATCTCCAAAGAACAGAGGAATTAAGAGAAAGCAAACCAAGTTCTGTAGAAATATGATGTGTTACATTCAAAGGACCAAGGATGTGCATCTAAATTCCCTGCAAAATGAAAGCTTTGGAAATGACAATGGCATGCATTAAATATAAGTCAACACAAAGTATTGAGAGAAAACTGGCGTACAATAGTTCAATTTACTGAAAAAAAAGCATGAAGGCTCAATTTTTATTCTCTATTTCAATGTAATTCTAGAAAGAGAAAATATATTTTCCCATAAGAAAAAAAAACCCACTTTAATGATTCCTTCTTTTCAAAAGCAAGTGGGAGAATGCGATGTGACAGGTATAAATGTGTGTAATGTCTAAGAATTCTAACTTAAAAGATTTCAAAGCAGTGACAACTCAAAACTCACAGTAGTAGAAAAATCACATTCCCAAGATGCTGAGAAATAATTGGATTCATATTTAGATTTGAATTAAACTATGAAACCAGAGAAACTACTCAATCAAGAATATCAGTACTTGCCAAAGACAACATCTCGTTTGTCTTATGTGAACATTATAATTCTACCTCCATGGGAGGGGGAAGGGAGATGGTGTGGTGTATAATGTGCTATTTTGAAATCTAGGTTCTATTCTCTGTAGCTGTCCTCTGTGCTCCCAGACAAGTAATTAAGCTGCAAAACCCAAAAGGTGTTTTCGTGCCTAACTCCCATCAGACTTCCAGTGAGATACAGGGAGGAGCCAGGCACTGGGCTCCCAAAGGCCCCCACCTGGCCATTGGGCTCCTCGTGCATTAGTTTACTCTTCTTTGTAAACAGGGGTAATAGTGTTTTTCTTCTCAAAAGTACAATAGCAGGTGCTCAGATATGGTGACAATGGGAACCAAATTCCATACATACATTTTGAACATACTGTACACTCTGTATGCATGTGTATGTATGGCATGAAAATATGAGAGATCCAAGGCAGTGGTGGACCTAAGCATTTTTTCAGAGGTTGCTGAAGTGCTTGCAACAGGTTAGTCAAAAGGCTTTGATAAATGCAATCAAGTTATTTAAGGGCTTGTCCTATCCTGTAGGGAAAATCTGTATTTTAATAGCTGAGTGGGATTAGCATCTTCCAAGTTCAAGAAAAGTGTTGTGCCACAGGCAGGGGCCTATCTTCGCTCCTTGGTGGTTTCCACCTTGGCTAAGCTGCTGGGAAAGCCAGTTGCATGCAAACCAAGTGTACTCTAGTTAGCTGTGATTTAATTTGAGAGGATCCTGCTGCTGACACATGCCTAGCATCTGCAAGAGCCAAACCATCAGCCATTGGTGAGACAGCAACCTTAGTACATGTATCCTAAGGCACCGGTGGTCTCAGCTGGTTCCAGCAATGACATCTCTGGAGGACAAGGACTGAAGCCTCCATAACTCTCACGAGATGGCTGGTGATAAACAACTGAGGCTCCTCAGCACAATCCCTGCTAGAAAATAGGGTCTCAATGTTTTTTAGTCACTCAGATAAAACCAGTTAGGACTGGAGCAGATCTCAGGAGATCAGCTCATTCAACCTCCTGCCCAGCTGCCTTATAGCACTTCTGAACAATAGCTACTGAACCTTCTTAAATAACCTCTAGGTTATTACTTAATCTCTTCGAGGGATGAAGATGCTCCTTTAGGAAGCTCGCTGTGGGGCAGACTGTTTAAAGTGCTGCAGAGGGCAAGAGACCAGGAGCGTGGCTAATTCATGCCCAGTGCCAAAAGGGAACCAACCATTTGAGCCCCCGGGATGTCCCAGTTGCTGACCTACAGCCACACATGACAGGTCAGAAGTTCAGCAGTGTAGAAGCAAGGCTAGAACTAACCCATGATACAAAGTCTGGGAACAGGTCACACTGGGCACTCCAGAAAAAGCAGAACTGGGTCCTAGTCGCAGTCCTGCCGGTTAGTGTTTGTCACCTTGAGCAGCTCACCTCCACACTTCAGTTCCCACATCTGCAAACCCAGGCAAACAGCATGTGCCTACTTCAATATGGCCATTTGCCATCATACTACAAAGAGCTAAGTGTCATTTAGTGTCATTAGTGCTGTCTATTCTGTGTTATCTTCAATAAATATGGATGTGGCAAGATGAGCTCACAGCCAAAAAGCTTATATGTTGAATGCCCTCCGTAATGGACCCAGGTGAAACAACAGTCTCTGCTTAACTCACTCTCACCCTTCAAAGAGTTTAAGTATAGCTTTCCTTGTGCAGCATGAAATCATGTCACAGCATCAATCACCAATCCCCCTGAGAGTAAATATAGTCCCTGCCTTTTCTTGTTAATAAATGCTAGAACATAGACTCAGCTTCATGTGGTTTAACCTCCTCCTCTTCCTCAGTCACCAATAAAACTACCTGCCCAGTTTTACTGGTAAAACATTTCCTACTGCCTAGGTCACTGGCAGCCACAAAATGCTTTTCTCCCTGAATTAAAATTTCAATGTATTATGCAAGCAGCTCAGCAACGGAGAAAGAGCTAGAAGCCTGCAAGAAACAAAAATAGAGCCCCACACAGAATACACATGACTTCACATTTTTTTCTTCAGGGTTATAAAAGAACTGGCCTGGCCAGTCGGGTTAGCCAAGATTTAAATCCCCTATATTAAGATATTAAATGACACAGGCATGACACAACTGTTTGTGTATAATGGCTTTTTACAAATCTGCAAAACATAGATGACTTTTCCAAGTGTTAGCCTTGGCTGTTTTTATTTGGTGGCTAAACTCTAACTCCATTGGAATGCCGTTCCACCGGAAGATCAGAATTTTTCTGGCAAACACGCATTTGGGAGGCTGTGGACCATTATATGTTTATGAGCCCAGATATTTTCCCTGACAGATGTGGGATCCCCCTGTGACACATTGAAGCCTTTTGACAATAGGCTTCCTATTTGTGGGTTACTTACCTCGTAACCATGGGATTTAATGGGCTGCAGGTTGAAAGCTGATGCTGTAAATATCAATCAGCTTAATTCTGCAGAAGGATTTCTTTGCATTTGTCATGCTGCAAGAGATAGAGCTCAGCCACTCCAGGCTGCAGTGAACGATTATCTTGGGTGATTATGGCAGGTGCCTTCCCAGGATTTCTTGTTTCAGAGATCTTCTGGGAAGCAGGGCTGAGGGATCACAAGACCAGAGGAGTGTGCAGTAGGGACAACACTGGGCAGCTTGAGCATCAGAATAACCCCTTTGCACTGAGTTTTTCTCCTCCCTGGGATTACACCTGAGCTATGTGGCCACAGGTAAAAGACCCTGGCCAGCATCATTCTGGCCATGACTGGCCACCTCTGCACCTCTCCTATCACATTGCCTCAACAGTTGCCCTCTTTGGCTTCCTATTGTCCTTTTCCCCCAACCCAGCACAGGGGAACTCAGCCTCAGTCTGCATCTAGTCCCATCTTAACTCTGGCTCTAACTGATGCAGTTAGAGCATCATCTGGGACCAAAAGTGTGGCGTACTGTGCACCACCCCTTTACTCCCAGCCCCAGCTTTTGTACAGTCTTGGCCTGTGCTGTAACTTTGAGGCAAGTACCAGGTTAGATGCCTGGCCAGGGACATGCCCTGCATATAAGGATGCTTTCCAGCTGGATTTATGCTGAGGCTGCCAAGCAGGAGGTGCAACGTGAACGTCCACTGGGAGCTCATGGGCTTTGCACAAGGGTGCAGCATGGGAACAACTTCAGGAGAGACCTTCCTGGCCTCTAGTCAAAAACCTATATTACAGCTAAACAGGTGGAGGGGAGGCCATACGCTTTTGCCTGCTCTTCTCTCTGTGTCTTCTCTCTCCCTGTTCCTGCCACTTTTTTTTGCCTGGCATATTTTCTAGAGTCCTAAATTGCTCGACACAAGAATTTGGGGCTTCACAAAGTTATTTGTCTGCAAGAGGCAGTTGTATTCTGGAAAAAATTGCCCATGGACCCGTGTCCTACAGACCATAAGGCAGCTTAGGAATCTTCAGACTGCAACATTTGCTTGTTACAAATTCCAGGAAAGTGCTCCATGAACTAGATACCTTTGGGATTAGCCTGGTGGTCCATTTGCCTATTAGAAGTCCTTTTGTTGAAGCATGTGATATAAAGCCTGATTTTAGTGTCAGAAGCTTTTGGTCTAAGCTGTACATGTGGTGTTGCACATGTACAGCAAGAAAGAGAAAGAAGCAAACTGCATTGTCTGACGCTGATGGGTCTTTTGCTGGTCCTTTATAAAGTTTTAGCTCTGGTTTTGAAGTTTTTTCTCTTGATCATCTCATAGGCTTTATTGATTTTCTGTGATCTTTGGTCCTGTAAATATTAACAGCTGTCAATCTCTTCGATATGCCTGTTGCTGCTCAAGGGCCTGAGTACTACAAACCTTAACCTAAATAACGCAGTGTGACTTTTGTTCGGCAGGAGCCAGCAAGCATGTTTCAGCTCCTCCGTGATATGAATCACAAGTGAAACCAGAAAACGTGTGGCTGGAGTTAGTTGTATAACAGCAGGGCTGTGTTACACAAGCACAAAATCCTCTGCTCAAGTCAAACAGGGGACTTGTAAGTCAGGGGACACATCAGCAACAACGGGATGTTCGCCAGATTATTGTCAGACCTTGTTACTCATTGACTGATTAAAAAGAGCTGCCAAAGTGGCACTTTCCCCTTCCCCTCACCACAGGCTGCGTTTCAACTGCGTTAGAAAAGCAAGGAGAAGTTGTCAGGTTTCATTTTGCCAGGCTGGTGTTTTGCTCTGCTGTTTGCCGAGGGCAGGGGCCAGCTACGGGAAGGGGCAGCGGTCATCCGCGAATCCTTGGGGAGCACTGTTCCGTGCTACTGTAGCACATCCAACATGATCCTTCCCCGCTGCTGCACACTCTTCCTGAAGGCACTGTCAGGTCAGGTTTGCCTGACCCCTGTGAAAGTCTGCTCCTCCTAGTGCATCCCAGGGCAACACTCCCTGCAATCAGCCCTCAGTGACATGGTTTAGTAGTGGACTTGCCAGTCCTGGGATGATGGTTGGATTTGATGATCTTTAAGGTCTTTTCCAACCCAGTTGATTCTATGATTCTATGTTGGGATCTGGGACCCCATTTGAAGGACAGCCTGGACATGGATGCAGCCCTCATCACCCCATTGCACACCAAGGCCAGGGCCATGGCCCAGGGTGGGCCATACCAGCCGCACAGTGGGCACTTTCAGGGCTGGAGGCAGAAGCGATGGGCACGGTGGTGGGAGCACAAAAGTCTGCCGTCCAAGGGCTCATCTGACAGCTGTGAGGGAAAGACCTTTCTGCAGGAGGGGTTTCAAAGCAGTATTTGCTTTCATGTCACACTGCAGCACTTCCTTCCATGCTGTGCCACATGTTGTGGGGCAGGAGCCCACCCGACTGTGCTTGCAGGATACAGGGATGCAGCTCCTTGCTGCTGGGACCAGGCAGGCTCTCTGCTGGGTTTCCCTTGAGATGAAGCGCCTGCAGGCTTTCATCCGTCCTTTGCCACCTCCTGCTGCTGTTTGATGCTCAGGGTTCCTTTTTTTAAGCAGAAACAGTCCAAACAAGTATGTCACAGTTAAGGTGACTCACAGCTCAAGAACACATTCCTCTAGGTTTTAAAAGGAAACTATGATCTGATCTTTGAAGCCTGAGCAGCCACACTTTATGCTCCAGATGTGCCCAAGTAACTTGTAATAACCCTTTGTGGAGGTTAAGGCAACTCTGTTTAAAGATATTTCTTTCAGGGTGAGAAAAAATAACATTAGCCCGGCCAAACAGATGTGAAAGTGCTGAGCAAGGAGGGCCAAAGTGATTCTCCCTTCAGTAGAACCATTGCGCAGTGCTGTGAGCTGAGGGACAAGTGCTTTGCAAGCACCAACCCATCAAACACAGTGACCCAGAGGTGCTGCCTGTCAGCCACCACACACACCACAGCACCATGGGCTGAGATCCCCACGCACCTCCATGCACCTCCTTACACATTCTCGTTTTCTCTCTGACTTGTGCTGAAAGCAGCAAGAAAACCCCTCCAGCATCCACGGATGCTCAGGGAGGTCACTGCCTTAGCCCTACTGTGTCTCCACCACGGATCTGTTGCCACTGCTTAAGTATTTGTGGTTGGCTGGAGGCATCAGCCTGTGCATACCCTGTGTCCATTTGCACTGCTGCATCCCGAGTGCCGAGGAGCAGGAGGACTGCTCTTCTGGTCTCGTAGTATTTTCTACTCCCTTGGCAGAGGCCTGAGCAATGACATTGGTGGGGTGGGGTGGCAGGGGATCAGGACCCTATTTCTCTACAACAGCTGCAGAACTGCAGCCTCACCTCTGTGCCTGGCAAAATCTTGGAACAGTTTCTCCTGGAAAACATGCTAAGGCACATGAAAAACAATGAGGTGGTTGACGACAGCCAACATGGCTTCACTAAGGGGAAATCCTGGCTGACCAATTTGGTGGCCTTCTATGATGGAGCCACGGAACTGATGGACAGGGGCAGAGCAGTTGACGTCATCTACCTGGACTTGTGCAAAGCGTTCAACACTGTCCTGCATGACATCCTTGTCTCTAAATTGAAGAGACATCACTTTGATAGATGGACCATTCGGTGGATAAAAAACTGGCTCGATGGCTGCACACAAAGAGTTGTGGTAAATGGCTTGATGTCCAGTTGGAAACCTGTAACGAGTGGTGTCCCTCAGGGATCGATGTTGGGACCGGTCCTGTTCAACATCTTTGTTGGCGACATGGACAGTGGGATGGGGTGTACCCTCAGCAAGTTTGCCGACAACACCAAGTTGTGTGGTTCGGTTGATACGCTGGAGGGAAGGGATGCCATCCAGAGGGACCTTGACACGCTTGTGAGGTGGGCTGATGCCAACCTTATGAAGTTTAACCAAGCCAAGTGTAAGGTCCTACACCTGGGTCGGGGCAATCCCAGGCACTGCTACAGGTTGGGCAGAGAAGAGATTCAGAGCAGCCCTGCAGAAAAGGACTTGGGGGTGTTGGTTGACGAGAAGCTTAACATGAGCCGGCAGTGTGCGCTTGCAGCCCAGAAAGCCAACCGTATCCTGGGCTGCATCAAAAGAAGCGTGACCAGCAGGTCGAAGGAGGTGATCCTGCCCCTCTACTCTGCTCTTGTGAGACCTCACTTGGAGTACTGCGTACAGTTCTGGTGTCCTCAACATAAAAAGGACATGGAGCTCTTGAAGCGAGTCCAGAGGAGGGCCACGAGGATGATAAGAGGGCTGGAGCACCTCCCATGTGAAGACAGGCTGAGAGAGTTGGGGCTGTTCAGCCTGGAGAAGAGAAGGCTGCATGGAGACCTCAGAGCAGCCTTCCAGTATCTGAAGGGGGTCTATAAGGATGCTGGGGAAGGACTCTTCCTTAGGGCCTGTAGTGGTAGGACAAGGGGTAATGGTTTCAAACTTAAACAGGGGAAGTTTAGATTAGATATAAGGAAGAAGTTCTTTACAGTGAGGGTGGTGAAGCACTGGAATGGGTTGCCCAGGGAGGTTGTGGATGCTCCATCCCTGGCGGTGTTCAAGGCCAGGCTGGACAGAGGCTTGGACCACATGGTTTAGGGCAAGGTGTCCCTGCCCATGGCCAGGGGGGTTGGAACTGGATGATCTTAAGGTCCTTTCCAACCCTTACTATTCTATGATTCTATGATTCTAACTGAAAACATGCTGTATGAATCAGCTGCTGCACAAACACATGGACAGTCACGCACATTAGTTAAGCTTAAATCTACATTGTCTTAAGAGAATCTGCTTAGTGATGTGCAGGAGTTGGACAACACTGAATTGAGGTTCAGTTTTTGCTTGCTAAGGGGTTTTTACAGATGTCTTAAACCTCCCTTGGCAAGGTTTGTTGAAAGAGGTGCTGTGGGGATGGTGATCTCACAGCAAAAGGCAACGGCCCATATGCCTGAGTCATAATTACCACTTCTGGCAGCCTGCTGTGTGAATGCACATAACTGGCATATAACGTCATGGTGTGGAGTGGGTCTGCAGCACCATGGAGCTGCCATAGGGTCTACTTGGGAGCTCCTCGTGTGCAGTGCTGCTGGCCAGGGTGGCTTCTGTAAGAGACCAGGGTGTGGGGAAGCCTCGGCGCAGTGTTCCTGACCAGAGAAGCACTGTGCATAGAGGAGCTAGTGACCCACAAAGAAGTTAGCCTGTGTGTGCACTGTATCCCCGTGCTGAAGTACCCCATGGTCGCAGGACAAGTTTCACCACCATGTTGTAATGCAGGAGCCTGTGGAAGTTTCCAGTTGGTACCAGCAATTATACTGCCAGTGTGGCCTTGCCTTCATCCAACAGTGTGGCAAGGAGTTGTGCTGCAAACATCCTTTCTGTTTGACAGTAGAAGTGATGAGCAGAGTTGTTATCTTGTAAGAAAACCCTGTAATAGCTTCAACGACCCAGCTGGGGTAACTTTCTCTGTGGAGGGGTCTGCATGGTGTGCTGTGCAGGTGCAAAGTTTGGGGTTCCTGCTATCTAAAGTGATGTAAGATTATCTATGCTATTTTATCTTTCTAGTGTTAGCTCTAATAAAAAGCATTTTAAATGATACTTTACAGAGTCTGAGTGCCTTTCTTATGGGGACTGCAATGGACCAGCACCTCCTGGTGCAGCACATCAGGCACTGGGTGACAGGCTGGGAGGACACATGCTGCTCCCACAGATGGGGAATCCTGGAGTGATGGGGAGCAGCCAGACTTTTCCATGGAAATCCAACCCAGGGTCAGTACCAGAAAGGTCATTTTTCTGAGCTGGCACAGCACTTTCTGGTAATAACAGCAGTGTCTGGCACATGCTCGCCTACCATCCTCTGCAGACATGGGCAATGAAAGCGCCTTTTCACTATCCAATAGTGCGGACGAATGTTCCAGTTTTTAAAAAATGAAAGCTATCACAAGGAGTAATCAACACAGAAACCCCAGCACCTGGCAAGCCACCACTTCCATAAGGTGTCCATGATCCCCGTCATGGATGCTGGTCAGGTTTATTTCTGGAATTATTCATGTGATGTTAAATTATTTCCCATGCAGAGATGTTTTATCACTCTGTTCCACTGCCTGCATGATATAAAGAGCAAAACTCAAAACTATGATAAAGCTGATAAATAATGGATAGGATCTTTAACTGTCACATCTTGATTGCTCTCTGGAAGCCAGGAAAGCACTCACCAGAGTGCCCTTGATTTGCAGCTCATAGAAGCCTTGCCTTCAAGGAACTTACACCAAAATCAGAACAGCAACTGTAATAATTACACTCGATGGCTGCTACCATTACAATCAACTTCAACTGCTAGAATGCAAGAAATAAAGTAAAATAGAATAAAATAACATAGAAAATAAAAAATAGAAATAAAAGAAAATAAAACAAAACAAAATAATACAAAATAAAATAAAATAAAATAAAATAAAATAAACAAATGAAAAACCCTTGAGAATTTTTTCAGCAAATGTAATCACTGCAGTGAGACAGTATAAATGCATCCAAAAAGGCATTTCTGTTCTGTGGCTTAAGGAGGTTTGTTCCTCTAACTAGGGCATATTACTCATTGTGCTGTTCATGTTTATAACAGGCTGTTGCACATCATCACAGGAGGAAAATAAGGCCCTCTAAAAGAATAACATTTCCAATTGGAAAAGTGTTTTGTCTTCTGTCACTTTGTGCACATGCAGTCACAGAATGATTACTGCAAAGAGTCGTCTTCTCTTTCACCTTATGTATCGGTACATTTGTCAGGACATAAAGACTATTCCCATCTACTGTGCCTCTGCATAGTCGGTCAGTCTATTAGTTTTTCTGGTATCTGTCCAGCTCTTCCATCTCATGGAAAAGGAAACTAAAAATACAGGGAAGTGCAAACACCACATTTTGGCAGAGGAACTCAAGGACAAGCAGAGAATCTGGAACTATTTTGACTTCCTTTTCCTCTTTCCTGCTTCACTTCCTGGCACATTGCAATTTGAATCTCCTAAATTTTACAGTGAAACATCGCATCACATGTAATAATAGATTGTATGGGAACTCAGGAACGGCAAAACATTTTAAGGCTTTCTCCAGTATTCATGCCAGAAGAGTTGATTCCTCCATCCCCAGTTATTTTATGACAAAATTCAGAGGAAGGCACACATACAGTGAAACAAAACTGTGCCGAGCTGCTGGGAAATTAGGCTGCTGCTGCTGGCCTCATAGGCTCTGCTATGAGCTCACATGGTAGTGCACGCAGCGTGTCATGCCTTCACCTCCCCAGTTCCTCAGTTGCCTGAAATATGCAATGAGCATCAGCTGGACTTCTGAAAGGTTAATTCATTATGGTCAATGTAAACAATTAAGATATAGGTGCAATGTATGGAGTTTTATTCAACAGATATTTATACTTTTTGATAGACATTACTGTAAAGTAGGTCACAGATGAAAGAGAAGAGAGTTTTTATTGTAATGATAATGCTCTTTCAGAATTTAGCACACTGCAGGTAAGACATTTCTAACAAGATTTCAAACATACACGCATCACTTCAGCTTTTATTAAAATGCTGTGGCTGAGGGAATTTCTTGGAGCAAAATTGTACAGCAGGTAGATGGACTGATTCTATATTAGCCAATAGTTGTAGCTGGAAAGAGCTGAAAATTTTCTAACAGAAAATTTTCTAACAGAAAATGGCATGCATGGGAAAACACAGTTGCGTTGAAATCCAGCATGCCCAGGAAACAGGATGATTTCAGTGACATTTCATAGGAAAAAAGTGTAAACACCCATTTGGGTAAGGCTGGAAGTTCTGTTTTGGCACCGTCAGAAAAGAACATTTTTATTTCATAGTCTAATAAAAATATTTCACATTGAAACCTTTTCAACATTCAACATGCCAAATTTGAATGCATCCAAGTATTTTTTAATTGTGATCTCGTCATTCTTTAAATTATGGACCTTTCTGTGAAGACGACCTGCAGGTTCGTGCTCCGTGTTCCATAAGTGTGCTGCCTCTGGTTTGTACCACAAAGCTCAACACAGTGCTTGGAAAACCAAAGTTGACCCTTTCAGCTGGGAACATGCACTAAAAGCTTCAAGTTGAAAATTAAACATATGATCATGGACTTCTTCACTGAAATGCCACCCAACCCTAGCACTGCCTGGGGAACCTTCTTTCCCACAGTCCTAAGAAACATTTCCACTGCACTATCAAGGTGCAAACTCTGGATCAGCCTCTACTTTGTGAAGTTTCACCAGATTTGCTGTTCTAGCTCAGTGTTGGGCAAGACAATTCGCTCAGTCAACAATGAATAAAATTTAAAAAGAAAAAAAGGTTGTTGTGGTTGTAGAAAATACCATCCCTGCTGATAGAGTGCTGCAGGCATGTTGTCACTGCTGGTGTGGCCTTAGGCCAAAGACCAAGCCTCTCCCTATCTGTGCTTTACATCACTTCGCTGAGGTTGGATCAGGCCACCAGTTTCTGATGAGCAAATAAGTTCTTCCCAGAAGCAGAGCCAGAACAATCCTTTTTCAGGAAGTCTGGGTGGAACAATTGTGGTTTAATTCTTTGGGGAATTGGTGTTACAATAGCAGCAGAAAAATCTTCTGCTCACAGTTGCTGGGGTTTTGGAAGCCCAGTTGATGTAGCCAAAGCCTTGCGGAACAGGCCAGGTGTGACATGGCCACAGCTCAGACCTGGGGTCCTGGTCAGCCTTTTGTAGCATCCTTCCTTATGATCAATGTGGGGTCTCTTCCTCTAGTCCACTTTGTGTTTCTTCAACTTCATTTATTAGTACCCAGCCAGTAGCCTGTTTTGCTGTCAAAACCCAGCTGAAGGTGACACTACTGGGAACTGATTAAACTCACCATTGGAGGGCAAAAGTAAAAAACTTGAAGGCACCAGCCCAGGCAACCAACCTAAAGCCACAGTGCTACAAAACTGTGGGCACACAATTTCTGCCCCAAGTGAGAGAGACCATCCCAGTTCTGGGAGAGCAGACAGCCTGCAGGGAGCAGACAGGCTGTTGGAAAGCAAGGGCTGAGCTTTCTGCAAATAAGTTTCAACCAGAACAAGGTGGAATGCTCTCCTCAAGGAAGGGGAGCCCCCTTGGCATGCCTTATCCCGTCCTGCTGGCTGTGAGCAAGAGGGTGAAGAACTCCAGTCTGAAAGCAGGCATGAGCAGGGACTGTCATTGCCCAGTAAATGCATATCTGGTGACCTCTGGGCTATTATGGAGATGAGAAAGATCTCTATGACCTTTCTGTTAAACAGCAAAGTCCCCAGGAGTTTCAGTTCATACTAAAGCGGACAGTGGACATTTCCGATTTCTCAGGCATCTGTGAGAGCAAAACCACTTCTGTCTCAGTGTTCCTCATGTGGGTTTCTGCTCCAAGATCTGCTCCTGCTGTGAGAAAATCTCTGTGCCTGTGTGGCTATAGCATGCAGCATCACCATGTCAAAAATGCATTTAAGTGTAAAATCTCCTCTACTTTAGGTAACACAGAGTTTACCTACTTCTTACTGTGTGGTCTGGGACACCAGTTCATGACTTAATTCTCCTTTAATTTAGATGAACTTAAATGCTAAGGGAATGCTCATTACCTGACAGGGTTGGAGGAGTAGCTGTGTCCTTAGCTGGGGAAGCATTTGTTGGCAGGGCTGGAAATGAGATGAAGCACTCTGCAGAAGGGAGGGAGAGGGCAACATGCTAGAAGTTGAGTGCGGAAGACAATGATTACTGGAGACAGTAGAGAAGGTGCTAAAGAATGTTGAGGTATAAATCCTGTTTTCTTATTGCTAATCTAAATAGCACAGTATAGGTCTATCAATATAAATAGCACAGTATAGGTCTGTCACTGCTCCCACACAACACAGCTATTTACTTTGAGCTAGTAAAAACATATAGAGCCCCACGCCCAATTGTTACAGCCTGAATCCTTAGACAAAAGGAGAAATTCAGCCAGATATTACTAAATTGTTTGGTTGGGGTTCATCTTTTTGCTCAGTTCTAAAGATTCTTCTGAAGTGCAAAGCCAAAAGCCAGCCACGCAGGCCTACATGCCACAGGAACGAGAAAGCCACCAAGAGGGATGATTTGACAGCTAATGCTGAAATTACAACAGCAACCACTTCGGTTTGCTTTGAAAAGCCCTAAGTGGTGTTTATCCTGAAAAAGCACATGTAGTCAAACCAGCCAGTCTTTCCTAAAACTTCTGAATTGTTGCTTCATTTATAAATCTCCTCAAGACTTCAAGTAGCAGAAAGCATGTACATCTTGGCGGCCCTTGATAGCTGTATAGGACTCAGATGGAGACCATCCAGCCAATACTACCCACACACTGGCTGGGGCAGAAAGATGAAGGCAGCACACTCCAGGGCTAGTGATGGGCCCCTGTAATTGAAAACCAAATTAGGGGCTGGGATCTCATTGCAAGCGATAGAGTGGGAACATGTCTCTGCCTTCACCTTTCATGCATCCAGCCTACAGCTCTCATGGGTGGTTGATGGAACCAGATGATCTTAAGGTTCTTTCCAACTGCAGCTATTCTGTGACTCTATGATTCTATGGCAGTTGTACAAAAGATGCCCAGTGCAGAAGTAAGGTGCCTAATCTCCATTTTTGCCTTTCAAAATGCTTCTCTCTCTCTCTCTTCCTAGTGACCAGGACTCATTAGTAGGTGGAACCTGTATCCTCCCATTTATAGCCAGGGCTACTTACGCTTACACATTTTTTTACAGGTACCCCTTATTTTTCATATAATTCAGCACATTATTCTATCAGTTGATTAACTAAATATTGTCTTCCAAATGACAATATTCCTGCAAGCTGAATAGATGGGAGAAAATATAATTCTGGGCCATGACCAAGTGATTCAGAGGGGCAGGATTCAGAGGTTTATTTCTAAGCTGGCGTATGCCAGTGCTGCACTGGAGGAATTTAAGAGACCTCTGTGGCATTACTTGCAAATACCACTGGAGGAATGAATCAAACGCATGTTGTAGAAGATGCTTTTAGCTATTGAAACAAAGATGTATTTGTGACCCATTGCTAGACATAAGTAGCCTTGATTAGTCAGCTGGGTTTGCATGGGATCTTTGTTGGAGTTTGTTCAACTTAAGCACTAAAACAAACAAGCAAACAAACAACAAAAATAACCCACAAGAAAAAGACCAAATGTTTCAATACAAGACAGAGGCGACACAGCTGGACAAGTGTTTCAACACTGTCCCCTGCAATAGCAGGTAGAGACTAAAGGTGGTTATTCAGTGACCTTTATAAAATGTATTTGGCCAGAGATAAATCGCGAGCTAGTGAGCGTTCACATAAAATAACACTCTGTTTCAATTTGAAGTGAAAACACAGCAAGAGGTAAGTGCTACAAAGGCTCAGGCATGGCCTGCCAAGGAGGTGGGGGGCTACAGCACCCTGTTTCCACCCTGAGAGGTCCCTGTGGTGGACTGTGGGCTGGTTCCTGCCTGTTAACATACCATGTCCCACAAAACCCATCTTTAAAAAATGGGGGTTTTGTAAGAAGAAAAAAAGGACAAAAATCCCCACAACACTCACACATTTGTGCCATGTTAGAATACGTAGTTACTGCAATGAACTGGCTCCTGCGCAACTCTGCCTGGGCTGGGCGATGGCCACTCCAGCCATGCCTGACCGCTGAGGAGCTTGTTCTGCCTTCAGCTACCGTGCCTCGTTTCTGCTACACCTCATATGCCACCTAGTGGCTTCCGAAGTGTGAAATTCCTTATTAACCACGACACTGAGACACGCCGCTTCTGCCAGTTGTTCCCCATGTCTCAACCTTGCTACTGAAGAAGTAAGCTGAGGTGCAGCACACCATAACAAGGCTGCAAACCTTCCCCCTCAACGGCCCATCCCAAAAGCTGCCTCTCATCAGCCCTAGCAAGTTGTCACTCCTCATTGCACCCTCAGACACCCCCACAAGGAATTCCCACTTCCTTGGGCTTTGCTTACAGCTCTCTCCTGTTTGCCCATCATGTTCAAAGCCTTCCTGGAGCCTGACCCGCTTTGACTGCCCACCTTACCCCTCTGCCCCATCATTTGGCCAAATGTCTGGTGGACAGAGGGCTGTACGTTTTACTTTTAAGCATTCAGTGATGTCAGACAGTTGCCACAAAATTCACAGGTTAGTTAAAATCCAAGTTTGAAAAAAATAAACCAAAAGGGTTTAAAGTGATCTCCCCCTTTCCCTCTTCCTAGCATCTTTCTAGGGTCAGGGAGGATTTTATTGTTCAGCTCAACAGTTGTTACTTTTTGAGTGCCCTACAGCCATCTTCATTCAGATAAAACATGTAACAGCATAGCCTTGTGGTTAGGCTGTTTCTCCAAGAAAGAGGAAGTTTTGGTTAAGAACTATGTTTTGTCTCCAAAGGAGTTAATTTGATTAGTCTTGCTCCCTTCTCACCATGGTGGCCTAACCACTGTGTTGATAAATACCTTCGTGCCTTGGTCAGCCCCTAAGTGCTGCTGGCAAAGTGAGGCCATGTCTGCAGAATAGGTCAGTGGAAACCCCTCGAGGACTGCCAGCACCACGGTTGCTCTGGATGAGCCCAGCTCCATCCAGAATGCCTTGCCAGGACACAGAGCATGTATTTGCAGTTATGAAAGTAAGAACTTTGCCATCATTGCATTGAGGCAATGGGTGTCCAAGTCGCTCTGGGCAAAGAAAGGATCCGGACCCAATACTTGTTTTCTCCACCATTTGCATTAGGCAGAGGTGGCAATAAAAAAGAAGCCATTTTCCCCAAACATTCATTTCTTGTCTTTCATTTCAAGTGCTTGAGAACAGAATAGTCCATGTTGAAAATGCCAGAAGTTTCCTTTTTCTGCAACAAACCTTCTATTTTTATGGAAAACAAAACAAAGAACAAAACCCCAAACCCAAAGCAACTCTTTCAACATTTCTAAATGGTTTACCATTTTTTCCTTTTGGACCACTTGGAGAAACTACTTCATGTTTGTGAATGGCCACTGCCAGGCTTCAACACAGACAACAAACTGACATGCCTAAAATAATTTTTCCCCTTGCCAATGCAACCAACAAGAATACATATAGCAACTGCCCAGTATGAGAGGAGGAAAGTGCTCTTTTTACTCCTCTTCTCTATTCATGCTTTCTTCTCTTTTTTGCTCTACATTATAATATGCTAAGGGCCCGATCTCGTACTCTGGGCCCTTTAGATGAACTCCAGAACAACAAACAGAAAGTGAGGAAACACTTTGGAAAGACCCTTATGGTACAACCTTCCCTCTTTCCCCCACTTTTTCTAAGCTACATTTCTATCCAGACACACTTTGAGTTACTGTCTCCTCACAGTTGATTCAATTACTCAGCTCTGAAAGCCAGAAGTCCTTTGAGGTGCCTCAAGCCATTAGCTTCTTAAACCAGGGCCCCTGCCTCTGCTTTGTACAGCAGTCTGTTTGTATGATGCCATGTGCCTTTGTGCCAGTATATATAGGCAAGCATAAACATCAGTTTGTCTTCTCATCATTTAAAAATCAAAATGCTGAATCTTTCTGGAATTTCAGGGGAACTATACTTTTAGAGTATTAGTCCCCCAGCAGGTGACCTCCTGCTTTCTCTTGTATTTTGCAAGATTGTTTTATCCAATTAGTACCTCTCTATGTATTTGAACTGATGCTCAAACCCATTTTTGCTCTGGTCCTTATCTTACACCTGGTTTAAATTCAGGTGCGGACCTTAGGTGCTACGCATCACCAGACCCCAAGGGCTGTGAGAAATGGTCTTGCCCTTCAGGAACTGGTTCCTCACTGTAATTAAGGCAATGCAGGTGAACTTATGCCATGAACTGCTGCCCTGTAGCTTGGAGAATCAGCTGCACTGTGCAAAAGTCACGCAGTCGTCCCTATCAGTTAACCCGATCCAGGAGGTCATGTCCGTGCACAGGAACCGTGCAGCAATCCCAGCTGGAGCCCTCGAGCAGGACAAGAAACAGCAGAGCCCAGGAAGCATGCAGAGATGAAGCAGACCTGGTTTTAAGCCCTGCTTGCTGTAGGAGAGCGGAGGAAGCGGAGACATGTCCCACATGACATCCTTGTCTCTAAATTGGAGAGACATCAATTTGATAGATGGACCACTCGGTGGATAAAAAACTGGCTCGATGGCCGCACGCAAAGAGTTGTGGTAAATGGCTCGATGTCCAGTTGGAAACCTGTAACGAGTGGTGTCCCTCAGGGATCGGTGTTGGGACCGGTCCTGTTCAACATCTTTGTCGGTGACATGGACAGTGGGATTGAGTGCGCCCTCAGCAAGTTTGCCGATGACACCAAGCTGTGTGGTTCGGTTGATACGCTGGAGGGAAGGGATGCCATCCAGAGGGACCTTGACACGCTTGTGAGGTGGGCCGATGCCAACCTTATGAAGTTTAACCAAGCCAAGTGCAAGGTCCTACACCTGGGTCGGGGCAATCCCAGGCACTGCTACAGGCTGGGCAGAGAAGAGATTCAGAGCAGCCCTGCAGAAAAGGACTTGGGGGTGTTGGTTGACGAAAAGCTTAACATGAGCCGGCAGTGTGCACTTGCAGCCCAGAAAGCCAACCGTATCCTGGGCTGCATCAAAAGAAGCGTGACCAGCAGGTCGAAGGAGGTGATCCTGCCCCTCTACTCTGCTCTTGTGAGACCCCACTTGGAGTACTGCGTACAGTTCTGGTGTCCTCAACATAAAAAGGACATGGAGCTGTTGGAGCGAGTCCAGAGGAGGGCCACGAGGATCATAAGAGGGCTGGAGCACCTCCCATATGAAGACAGGCTGAGAAAGTTGGGGCTGTTCAGCCTGGAGAAGAGAAGGCTGCGTGGTGACCTCATAGCAGCCTTCCAGTATCTGAAGGGGGTCTACAACGATGCTGGGGAGGGACTCTTCCTTAGGGACTGTAGTGGTAGGACAAGGGGTAATGGGTTCAAACTTAAACAGAGGAAGTTTAGATTAGATATAAGGAAGAAGTTCTTTACAGTGAGGGTGGTGAAGCACTGGAATGGGTTGCCCAGGGAGGTTGTGGATGCTCCATCCCTGGCGGTGTTCAAGGCCGGGTTGGACAGAGCCTTGAGCCACATGGTTTAGGGCAAGGTGTCCCTGCCCATGGCAGGGGGGTTGGAACTAGATGATCTTAAGGTCCTTTCCAACCCTTACGATTCTATGATTCTATGATTCTATGTGCGCGCTCAGCAGCTAGAGGGCAGGCTCTTTTTTCCTTTAAAACTTAGTAAACACTTCCTTGCGGCTGTGGTCGCTTCCAGAGCATGCAGCAGAAGTGGCTAAGCTCTAACTCACTTAGGGCCAATTGGAGAAGTCTTCTGTGTATTAATTAGGGGCCGGAGGGAACCCAACCCCCAAAACCAAAATCACAGCTACACAAAACTTTTGCTTTGAAAAGCTCAGCTTCTGCCAGCCAGGCCTATTTCAGACACAGCAGAGGGGTGGGAATCATGTCCAAGTTGGCAATATTCCACAGATGTGGCCACAGTTCATTGCAAACACCTTACAAAAGCACATATTGGCCTCCCAGGCTTCCATGATGGGAAAAAATAACTGAAAGGGTTTACAAATAGCACTCATCAAAGCACTCCAATAACTTCCTTTTCTGTTTTTCTTTTCTTCTTTCTTCCTATTCAGACAAGGACATGCAAAGTGAGCTTAGCAGCCTCTGTGGAGCTTAGGCTCAAGTGAGTTATGTACTCCATAACACCAAATTTTCCATTATTTTCTGTGGCCATAAGACCTGGGAGCTCAGTCCATGGCACTAAGCACAGCTGGAGCAGCCATCCAGATGCCTGCCTGCTGCTGCCGGGTATGAGGCTGCTGGGCCAGGAGCTGCCATGCACCCACTCAGATGGGCAGGTGTAAGTCTTTAAAGGCAAATTCTCTTTCTCTTTTTTGCTTCTTAAAAGAGCCATTGACAAATCACCTGTCATGGTATTACTCTTTGCAGTGGGAACAGCTTCACTGAACTTTAAGGGGAGACTATTACACTGCCTAGTATCACTACTGTTCATACAGTGAAGGACTAGGGCAAGTAACACTACAAGTGGTGCTTGAAAATTAATGTAATTATGAGGGTTCTGCCAATGCAGTGGTTTGTGCCGGCGGAAATGCCAGGCAGTGCCAGCTTAACCCCATGTTGAACAGGGGAAGGATTGCAGGTTTTTCCTCATCTTGCAGCAGTCCTTGTGCCTCCTGGTGGGCACCTTTGATAGGCAGCAACATGGGGGAACCCTCCAGAGAAGCAAGGCTTGGTCAGGACCTGGGCACTTTCATCAGCCAGGCAGCAGCCAGAAATCAAGGAATTCCCCAGAGGTACAATCCCCTGGAAAATAAAGACTCTTGCATGGGTGGCACACTGCACCAGGCTGAAACGGTATAGCCAGGCTTAACATAAATACAGTCCTCGGTAGATACTGTTACTGAGAAAATCTTTCATTGCACTTCCTCTTGCCTATCTGCAAATGCCAAATCTTCATGGCTCTAGCATGGACATCTGATGCATGAGGTATTGCTCCATTCAATGGAGAAAGGCTTGAAAGAAATTTGGATAATTAAGATGCCATTAGAAGTTTGGAGAGCCCCCTCCCTGGGAATGGAGAAAGCCATGAGAAGTGCTCAAATTCTCACTGTTCACCAGCCAAAAGGCAGAGGTTTCTGTGAAAAAGCACCAGCAGAAGGCAGGAGGAGAGAGATATGTTCAAATACAGCTATGTGTCAACGCAGGCAGAGGGGAGAGGGCGGGCGCAGATGGAGCTGCGAGGAGGCAGCCTGGTGGGATTGCTGCTGCTGCTTTCCTCTGCAGATTATGCTCACGGCCACGTTTCAAGTGACACAGTTATAGGAAACACAAAAGCTTGATGGCAGCAGCCCCTGATTTCTTGGCAGGCTGCTGCTGCTGGAGAGCTGCTGCTGGACCTGTCCTGTGGCTCAGTCACTGCTGCGTTTGGGTGACAGTTTATCTTCCTGCTAGCTTTTGCCTCTGGGTTGGTTGGTATGGCTCCAACTTGCTTTTGCCTTTTTTCCTTTTAGGAGGTATAAAGCACTTTTTACATGTGTAAGGTCACATCTGATGAAGAACAAGCAAGCACCATTAGACAGCATATTTATTTTTCTTGTTTAACGAAAGTGTAAAACCAAGCCATGAACAGAACAGGAACATATCATCCTGAATTGTGCAGGTGAAAGAGGTGCAAAAGCAGAAGTAGGATTAGGGGGAAAACCTTCTGCCAGCCGTCATAACCGGGAACAAAGTCTGACCTCAGATTTAACACTGTTGTTATAAACAGCCCTGGTCCAAGCCCCCAGGCAGAAACACAGGGAAATGAAGCTGAACTGATACTCAGGGAACAAATTTTCCCTACTCCCAAATACGACCCCAATGACAAGCAGTATTTTTCTTAGAGTTGTGGGGGAAACCAGGCAAGGAGGTAAGGGGGTACAATAGCAGGAGCAGCTTCTGCTGCTTGTCACAGGCTCCTGCCTCTGCTCCTGCCTGGGCTCTCCCAGTGCCAACATCTCTGCTTGATGCTTGATATTGTCTCCAGGACCCGCACAGAGTTCAGCTGCATGGAGACCTGAGCTGCCTCTTGCTTAAGAGAGAAAATGCTACAGCAGCTTCTTCCTTTTCACACATTTACCAAAATCTCTCTTGCCTCAAGCTCCCTGCTCCTTCATTTGCAGCCTCTCTCGCACGCAGGAAGCCCTTGCTGGCAGGCTGACACAGCCATTTGCCCCAGGGACACCGAGACCAGGTTAGAGAGATAAGTGCATGGCTGAGGTTTCTGCTATATATTCTTGTACTGGTTTCAGTTGTAACAGTTATTTTTCTTCCTAGTAGCTGGTGCAGCTGTGTTTTGGCTTTAGTCTGAGAACAATGGTGATAACACACCAGTGTTTTAGTTGTTGCTCAGTAGCACTTGCTCTGATCAAGTGCTTTTCAGTCTCTCATGCTTTGCCAGGGAGGAGGGGAAGCCGGGAGGGAGCAGAGACAGGACACCTGACCCAAACTAGCCAAAGGGGTATTCCATACCACAGCACGTCATGCCCAGTATATAAACTGGGGGGAGTCACCCAGAAGGGCAGATTGCTGCTTGGGTCAGGCTCGGTATCGGTCAGTGGGTGGTGAGCAATTCTATTGTGTATCACTGGTGTTTTCTGAGCTTTCATTTTTTCTCTTGTTGTTTCCTATTATTATCATTATTGTTATTGTTGGTATTCTTTCTATTATCTCCATATTTTACTTTATTTTAGTTATTAAACTGTTCTTATATCAACCTGCAGGGTTTATATTCCTTTGATTCTCCTCCCCATCCTGTCCTGAAAGGGAGTGTGAGGAGCACTGCATGGTGCCAAGTTACTCTCTGGGTTTAAACCATGACAATTCTCCACTTAATGATATGACTTCTTTCTAACAGAAATACCTCTAAAATAGCAGAGCACCACCAAACCCAATGCATCTGTCTGTTGGTCTCTCTGATTTCTCTCTTCTATCCCACCAGATCTCCATCAAACACCCTCCTTTGTGGAGTTCCCTCCTGCCACCCATCCCAGGACTGTCCCCTGCCCTGAGCAATTGGTCATGAGGAAACAGGGCTGCTGCCCCTTGGGCTGCCTCCCCCCTGGCTCTTCGCCATCTGCACCACACAGAGGAGAGGCCAGGGAGCAACAGCAGACGATATTGACCCAGAGCATCTGCAAAACCACAGCAGAAAATTCATTTGCTCTAAATGTACAAGCTCCAAGCCCAGAAGCTGTGTGTGCTGAAACCTGCTGCTTAAGGGCAGGAGAGGTGTAAGGGAGAGAGGAAAGCATGTTGTCAAAATGCTTTAAAGCAGCTCCCAAAAGGCCAGCTACCTACATGCAAGTTCATTTGTGCCTCCACAACCCAGCCTTAACCTCTACCAGAAGTGGCACCAGGAGTACCAAGCCCGTGGGCACTAGAAGCTGCTTCCTAGGCTTTGCTAGTTACAAAGGTCTTGTTTCCTCACAAGAGAGCAAATATGCAACAGCTAATTGCAGTATAAAATCCCATGCAAAGACAAGGTCCCAGTTGCAACCTGCTGTAGGGCATGTCAGCAAGGTGAGCACCACCACCTCTCCCCACTGCTCACTTGCTCAGCTCCAGCTGAAGGAAATACCCTTCCTCTACTGTTTGCACCAGCAAAAGGTTTGTCTATAAAATATGCCCTCCTGACAGCAAAGGCCAGCTTTGGACTGATCCTCCCATTTCATTCCTGCAAGCCAAGCTGCTGGAAACAACTTTTTGTCAGGATTAACCGTGCCAGATTCAGACCAGTATTAAAGTAGACCCAAAGCCTCCCAGGGCCTCCTGATTTGGTCCTTCCCCAACTCCCCACTCCCATCCCCTCAGACAGCATCTCTCAAGAATATACATAAAATAACAACAGCAAGACGCTCATTGTTAGCAAACTTGTCATTGATTATAACAAAACAATCTGCTAACCCAGATCTCCCACTGGGATTATATATGCACAGAAGAGGCATGAGAAAGAGCTGACAGAGCAATTGTCTTTACAGTCATCTCCCAGATGGCTGAGATGCTGGATGGTTTAGCAATTCACTGCACAGAATTCCTTATAATAAAGAAGAGGGACTGATGTCTGCCACAGAGATGCAGAGAAGGACCCAGTGGTAGATGCAGGAGTAGACCCATGCTCTCAGTAGCACACTTGTGACCCAGCCTGGTGGGACATTGCATGAAAGGAGCTATATCTTTGTAGTCAGGTTCCTGGTAACAAGAAGCTTCAGAGGCAAAGAGCCAGCTGAGTCCAGCTGAACCACAGCACGCTTGGGCTGTTTATGATTTGTTTAAATCACAGCCCCTTTTAATAAATCTCAGCTGTGCCCTTGCTGGTCGCAGATCTCCCGTGGCTGCAGCACATACACAGGTGCAGCACGCAGTGCTCCCATTGCTGTGGAGAATGCTGTGGACAAGGCCAGATCTTTGGCTGGAACAGCTGCCCTTACTGCACTCATTTCCACCCATCCGTCACAGCGTACACACATTTCCTGTGGTAGGGAGCACTGCTGGGTAGTGGGATCAATCACACCCCTGTCTAGCAGGTTGTTAAGGCAGGAAGGTTTCCATTATGACAGCAAGGGTGTTAATTTATAGCATGTTTGTTACTTCTCTCCAAATACTCTTCCAGATGAGAGCTCACTCCCTCATGCTCACTGCACACTAAGGGCAAAGATTAACAAGCATTTTGTTTAGCTGCAGTGGTTGATGCAGTCCTTTACCCTCCCCACCCTCCGCTCTGGGTTCCTGGCCTCCACTTCAGGTTGAGCTGCTGCTCAAACTGCATCAGAAGATTTGCCTGGTTGAAATAAGACCTAAGTAAAATGTATATATGGATATGTATTTTGGTCTAAGAGTGGCTATTTATGGATATAATTTGTGAATGAGCATTGCAAATGCAAAGCTAAATTTTGCAAAAACTGCTGCTTGGACAAGCTCCAAGTTATTGTGTACCAACAGCTAATTATTAGTGGAGTCTGAATCTGCTTCCCCACTCAAAAATGCTATGGATTTTGTCAGCTTTTTGATATCAAACAGATCTTCTCAGAGTTGCACAACTAAGGGTTTATTGTTGGACTAAGAACAAGCTAAACAGCAATGGAATGAATAATAAATGTATAGAGCACTACTTTATTTTCTAAGGAAATGCAATTACTTACATCACATATGTTACAGGAAAGTTCTATTAATTACATCTTAGAGGTGAGGTCACTAGTTTCTAACAAAATACTTCAGAGTACAAACTTCACACATAACAAGCCATGCTGCATTTTCATGTTTGCAGCAAGGATTATGTGAAATATCCAATTAAAAAAAAATGTTTAATCATAACTCATTGGCCTGTACCAGTTCAAGTTAGTAACAGTGGTTTGTTTTTATCTTGTTAATGTGGTGTCTCTTCATTATTACAAATCTTTAAAGTAAAGATAATACCACTCAGGTCTCAGGTGTACCTGAGTGACTCTTGGACCACAAAGAGTCAAAGGACTCTGGAGCAGTACGATGCCACCAGGCACTCCTTTCCACTGCTTTGCATTTTGTAGAGCTGCTTACATGACATACATGGTTTCATTGTGCTTGTTCCACCCAAGTGAAAAGCAATAGAGAGTTAAGTCCACTTTTATCCAGAAAGACATGTTTGATCCACTGCTTTATTCCCAATTTGTTGTGCAAACGCAGATGTAGGTTATGGGTAATAAGCCTGCAATAGCAGCTGTTGCAAGCCGGTACTCAAAAGGAGATAAGTCAGCAAGAATTGAAAACAGAAACTAGACTACATATAATAGTGATGTCTTTTTTGTATGACAGAGATTAAAAAGTGACAAGCTCTCTAAGTCCATTAATAATGCTCTTAGAGATGGAAAAAAAAATGTCAATATGCTCTCACATTTGCAATAACCAGAAAGAATCACCAAAACAAGAACAGAAAACCACCAGGTATTCCTGATAAATTCTTATTTCATGTGCCAAATTTCAGCCAAAGAATGATTTTTGATTAGTTAGTAAATGTTTGAAAGCCTGAGATTACTACAGAAAAGCTGGCACAATAGTAACTGCTGATGATTGCTGGTGGAAATCATTGCAACTTGTCTCTGTTGCAGAGCCATCTCACATGGGTCTGGATAGATCAGTCATTTTTATTTAGCTCAGGGTACCTCAATTCCATTGACACCCTTCTCTCAGCAGTGGGAGTTTAACAGCCGGAGGCAACACCACAGCCTCCTTCCCTCCCTGGGTGTCGAACTGGCTGGTGTATTCTCAAAAACCACTGCCTGTGGTGGAACTGGCTGCCCAAGGAAGTTGTGAATACGCCAGCCCTGGCAGTGTTCAAGGCCAGGTTCGATAGGGCGTTGAGAACCTGGTGTAGCGGAAGATGTCTCTGCCCATGTCAGGGGGGTTGGAACTAGATGTTCTTTAAGGTCCAACCCAAACCATTCTATGATTCTATGACTCTATGCTGTAACATCACTCACACAACTGGAGGGCTTCTTTGGTTTTGCTCTTTACACACACATTAAGCTGAAAATATGTTCTCTTGTAAAGTAGAGTTAGAAATAGCAGCCATAAGAAGAAAAGGAGTGTTGTCTCTTGAAAAAAAGTTTGCGTCCTCTGCAGTGGAGAATAGGCAGCAGAAGGTTATTGTTAGCAAGTCCACTGTGCTGTTTCTTCTAAAGCAGAGCAGAGAGCATTTCTTACTAGCATGTAGCTGGGAAAAGCCCAACCACTAAACAAAATGTCCCGGGATTACAGGAGCAATGCTGGCTTTCCTGCTGTGCAGTGAGTTGTGTTAGCACCATGCAGAGATAAGACAACCAGCAAGTAGAGAATTATGGTGATAGAGCCTGGCTGCTCTATAGGGAATGGCCGTGTTTGAACGTGGTTATGAGCAATGATGTTGGGCAACATAATAAGAAATGTGAGCAGGCTGCAGGTCTGCTCAGAGCTGTGTCACTTACTTCAGGTGCTCGGAGAAGTGTTCAATCAAGTCTGTGGTATGGACCAGTCTGAATGGAGGGAGGAAAAATCCCACTGTCCCCATGAGAAAAATCTTTGGAAAAGGCCATGAGATGTTCCCACATGGAGAAGAAGCAAAGGTCTGGAGCCAGGAGCTGGAGTCAGTGGTTGCCACATGCATTTTTTGGAATTGTACAGACATATTGAAAGTTTTACATGTTGTACAAAAAGGATGTGGCAATTTCTGAATGTCACTGAAGCCAACTCTAGTTTCCAAATTAACTCTTTGTCTCCCTAACCTTTTCATTAGAGACAGTCCCTTACAAATCCTTGGAAACAAGAAAAGGTACAATGTAGTATGTTGTACTTTTCTGATGGGAAGTCTAACCAGCAGGTTAATCTCTAAATGACTTGAGCCTGTTTAGCATTCCTTCCAGTGGTGGAATTCCATGTTATTACTACTGTAAGGCTTGACTGTGCCAGGGCTTCCACAGAGTTGTGATGTCTATGGGATGGAGATGCTGAATGACTGAACTGTACTGGTGGAAGAAAGTAGTGAAGAGAAGTAGAGTTTTCAGACTGAGTATGCTCGCTCTTGCTGGAACAACACAACTGGAAGGTCACTGGCTTGTTATGAAGTCCCTTCCACTGTAGATTGTGTTAAAGCTTGTTGGAAATGGAAAGTATTGCAGCCCTATTCATTCCCATTAAGCAAAAGGGAACAATTAATGTACTTTATGGAATCAACTATCTTGAACAATAGGAGCCACCATCCAAAATTCAAGCACATAGCATAAGTCTTCTGAGGAAGCTGAACTGTGCCGGCAGATGCATTGCTGGGTGTTGCCTGCTAGTACAAACTGCATGAATCACTAGCTGGAAAAAAGCTTGGAGCTGCGAGCAAAGTGTTCCCTCATGTTAAGCAAAGAAGGCAGTGCCTGTTCTTTGTAAATAAACAGATAGATAGGTTTTGAAACAATCCCGACTCTAAAGAATTAACTGAAACAATCCAAATTTTGGCTAACAACTAGGGTCAAAAAAGGATAATAAATCCTCTTTTTCCTGTTAACAAAACCCACAGCTTGATTTTTTTAAGCCTTCAGAAAGTAAAAATGACATCATTAGTAATTTTGAAAATTCCTAAATGTTTCTTCAGTTGCCTGGCAGGAGTGTCCCATCCTGTCCCTTTTTTCTCTCAAAACAGCTCTGCAGCAGGGACAGTCTCCCTCTGGACACCAAAGGTTTGGTACAACTCTGCCATGATTACAACCATTTGGCAAAGCAGAGTGCTGGTACTTTCAGAAAGTGTGAAGAAAGAGTATGGCTTTTCTGGATGGTGTAGGCTGCAGATGGCAAATGAGAGGGATGATGGGTCCATGTGAAGAAACCTGGGGGATGTCGTGAGTCATCGGAGTGGGGAAAGCAAGGAAAGGGCAGAGAGGCTATCAGCAGAGGGAAGCCAGAGCAGAGAGCTGCAAGAAGAGGTGAGCAGGGAGGTCACAAACTATAATGATAATGGATTTATTGGTAGCGAATAAGAGTGAAGAACTCAAGAAGAACTTTATGAGATAGAGTGACCAGCCCATATAATGTCAAATTAAACAACAAATGCATTTGGGTAGAAGCAGCTTCGAATATAAATCATGGTTTCTGTGCTCATCGCTGTTACTCAGGAGGGAGCCTTGGTAGAGCTACTGTAGACACTTTCTTGAAAATATATCACTGCTCAGTAACAGTCAAAGAACAAATAAGTGATTATGATTACTAGGAAAGGAAAAGCCAATAAAGTAGCAAACATCACTGTGCCACTGTATAAATCCATCTTGTACCCACATCTTGAATACTCTGTGCAGTTCTAGGTCCTCAGAAGGGATAGAGAAGAGCTGGAAAAAGTTCAGAGAACAGTACGGGATGAGCAAAGGTGTCATACAACTTCTGTACAAGGATCAGTGCAGGAGAGAGGGGCTTCTCTAGCTGGAAAAGAGATGGGGGACTCTGTACACAGAAATCTATGAAATCATTAGTAACACAAAGAGAGTGGATAGGGATCAAGTGTTGATTGTGTCTCCAGGACAATGAGAGACCAGCTAATGAAGCTGGTAGGAGCCAAGTTCAAAGCAGACACAAAGAAGAAGTTTGTTATGCAGCAGGCAGTGGATCTGCCAAGAAGATCCTTTCCAAAACATGCTGGGATTGCAAGGAGCTTATATGCTCTCCGAAGTATTTGGATGGGTCTATGCCACAGGAAAACCACAGCAGGTTTGGGAAATCCTCTGAGCTGAAAATAGCTGGAAGCTGTAGAAGTATTAAGAAAGAAACAATTAATATGTTAGTCTGTTCTTAATTTTTCCTAGGAGTCTGCTTATGGCCACTGCTGGAGGCAGAGTAGATGGATGGTTAGATGGTCTAAAGCAGCACAGCTGTTCTTACCTGGAGTCAAAAATAGATAAGGTAGGACTCAAGTAAAGACTGGAATCCCAAAGGGAGCAAAGATTGCAGCATGCAGCGAAGCAGAAGGTGAAGTCAGGGGTTTGGGTGAAACTGGCACAGTTAAACCACAGTCCAAAGGTGTAGATAAGGAGGCAGAAGGAAAAGCTGCCATTTCAACTCCATCAATGCTCAGGCTGAGCCCAGACTTGTCCTGCTGTAATCAGGAGCAAAGCTTCCACTGGCTTCAGCAGATCAAGCCCTAGAGACATACAGGCAAGCAGGGAAGTGAGGAGTTTCAGGGTCAAAGAATATCTCCAAGATATCAGGAGACACAGCACAGGTGAGTCTGTACAGGCAGAATTTGCAATTTATCTGTGTTTGTTATCTATGTGCCAGAATGGTTTCAGTCCTGATCAGATCCAAGTAAATTTGGAATTTAAAGATATTCCTTTGCAGAGTCTGCATAATCCTAAATAATAACTACTCTGTAGGTATTGCCCACAGCACAGTTATTTTTACAATCTTTTTAATAGGCACTTTGAAATAAACAGAGTTGCCTCTACTTCCAAATGTGCCTCTATACCAAATGTGATATAATCCAATAATGAGAAATTAGAGTCATGGCCCCAAGGCAAGTGCAAAGCCCCCCAAAAGGCCAATAGTTTCAGTTTCTCCTAAGGGTATCTGGGTTTAAGAAATATGGCCTCCAAGTGTTCCTTTTAAATGGAAGGAACCACTATTCATTAGTTACTCAAAGCACTGATTATTGCATCAATCAGCAAAATAAATACGTTTCTTCCCAGAACTGAAGAATGTTTCACATTCCAGTGGACATTCCTAAATATCATGATTTTCTGTCATACCAACAACAACCATTTCGGGTAATGACCTTGAAATGAGCCTTTCCTGTTCTGTGGTTGTGTTTTTCTGTAGGACTGATCATTGTTTGGATTACAACTCCCACATGCAGTTTCTCAATAGCTGCTCACATTATGGTCAGTGTTTCGAGAGGAGACTCTTTATTCTTTCAGCTGAAGTAGACTGCTTTTCTTGGAGTGCTGAAAACAAAATCATTTTACGAAGCTGATCTGATTAACTGGGTTAAGCTAGAAATGTGCCAAATTGCTCTGCAGACATGGCACAGCTGCTGACCTGAACTGAGACTGGAAATCGTTCCAGGCTGTGACGTGCCATGTCTGTTCATGTCAGCTGTGCACTGGGAAATGCACAAAGGAAGTGGCTTGCTGAAAAATGTCCTTCAGCTTAGGGGTCGAAAAGATTCCTGTAAAATGTATTGCTTGGGAGGAAATCATCCTCTCAGACCCAAAGAAGAGTAATGTAATTTCTCACACTATTTATTAGGATTTCTCAGTTTTCTTCCACCGTACCTAGGACAGCATTCACATATGGGTACACAGCAGTCTTATAAAAAGCTTTACAGACATCTTCCCCTTTCAGCCCACCTGGCCCTGTTATTCAGCCTGATGCCACTAGCCCTCAGCAACTCAGGTTATTTCTTCTTTTCACTATTAAGATAAACAAAGAAAAAAACCAACAACCCCCTCCCAAAAAATCCCCAACCAAAACACAAAACCAATTGAAACAAAAAAACCCTCACAACCCAGTCCCTCCCCCCCAAAAAAACCCCATTTTGCAGTAATTTTGCTCTGACACTGCAGTTTGACATCTCTGTGTTTACCCTTGTATCATGTTTGCTCCTCTGCATGCTTCTCAGATACCGACTTTGCAAAGCTGGGCATCTCTGCATGGGCCGCACCTTGAAGCACACTATTCAAGGATGTGTTTTGGCAGCAGGAGGTTGCAGTGGTAGGTCTCATTTCAGTGGTAGGTCTCTTTTCAGTGTCCATCCTCCTGTTTGTCTTCCTTATCACATCTGCTCCTCTTGCATACATTCGGAGGGAAGGGGAAGCTGGCATGCAAAGACAGATGTTTGGAAGAAGAGCAGATGTACCCCAGTGCAAAGCCTTATGATCGCTGAGGATAGTGCCTAACAGAGCTTTTGTTAGCAGTTAGGAAAGAGGAGCTTCAGAGCTCGCTCAGGCTGTAGTCTGGTAAGCACTTTCCTTTGAAAGGAGTCTCTCACATCTGTGCTTTCAGTCTATTTTTGTGCTGTCTTCATGTCATGCCATCACAAGCCAACATGCAGCTGCACCATGAACTGGCCTGGGGAGCTGATCTGGCTGAAAACTCACCCAGCTGAAAGAGTTAAAAAAGAAAAAAGGAAAAAAAAAAAACTATTTTCCAGCCAGCTCAGTTCTCTGATCTCAGTTACCACACAGCAGCACTAACAGCTGTACCAGCACCAGGGAGGTAACCTCCTCCTGCAGCTGTGCTGACTGCTGCCAACTCTTCCTCAAGCAGAAACCCAAGCCTTTGCCCCACGGACATGCTTCGTAGCAGGAATTGGTTTTCTCATTTCATTTCCACTACTCAGGCAGTTCTAGCTTGTGTAGACAGAAGCATGGATGCCCAATGTGTCATTTGAGGAGGTCTTGTTAGAAAGCTCACATGGAGGAGGGTCTGCCTCTCCTTGTAAAGGCAAAGGCAGTAGGAGAAATGTTTTTCTGAGTGCTTCTTGCTTCACTTCTTGCTCTCATCCCCCCTTGGGGAATTTAAGTAAATAGCTTATATAGACAAAGCCTTTTGGTAGTTTCCCCCTTCTTTCCTCATTCCTGATAAGCAGTGGATGGAAGCAGCATTCTTCCCTGTCATAGATCTCCAGTCCCATAGAAATTGTTTGACACTAAATTACTTCCCTTTTAGCACAAATTACTGGGTGGAAACAAGAAGCTGGTGGCATGTGACCCACTTGCCACACACTACAGCACTGTCTGTTAATAGATGTGACCTTTGTGACTAATACAGTGCTGGGAGGTACTGGGAAGGTGCATTGGATCCCTCCCTCCAGCACAGTTGTCATCCTCATCATCTCATCACGCATCCAAGTGAGGAAGGTGCAGTTTCAAAGACTGGCAATTCCTGCAAGATACAGAGTGCTGGACTGGGTCCAGAAATCAGCCAAAGGATGAAGGATTGGTGCCAGGAGATGACGGCAGAGGCCAGCCCCATGCTGCACCATCCTCACCTCTGGAGCTTGGTCCCTACTCACTGTGTGTTCAGCCTCTGCCTGGGGTGCACATCCCATGGCTGCATGGTGCAGGGCTGATGGCTGCAGTCATGCCCTCCCAGTCCTCTGGAAGAGTCTCCTCCCACCCTCTGCCCTCTGCCTGCAGATAAGGTCTGGATTCAGACACAGACTGGATGGTTTTCTGTTTGCAAAGCACTCACACTCATGGGTGCCAAGGGCCTTGCAACATTTGAAGTGGCAACTCCTGGTGAAGAAAAAGCATCATTGAGACCACTCTGCAGCTGGATCTGAGCTCAGGAAGTTACCCGCGTCTTTGGCCTGTGTGATTCTTTAACAGACCTTGTTGCTTGACACGGCAGGCACAAGGAGCCTCTTCACCACTCATAGCCCTCAAACCACCAACTACCCACCAAACGTACTCACCCATAACATCCCGCAGTGACATTGCTCCCTCTTGGCCCTTCCCCAACATCCTTTCTCCCCCCATCATCTCTCAAACAACACTCGTGCTCCTCAACCCTTGCCTAAGCCCCGGTTCTTGCCATGTCCTTCCTCCCTCCATTCCTGCGGCTTCTCCCTGCCCATCCCCTCCAATCCCCAAGGAGCCACATCCTGTATCATTGGGGCAGCACATACCTTGAGATGTGGAGGGAGGGGGCATCCCTCCAAACTCATCCCATGTCCATCTTTTGTGCACCCTTGCTTTGATGTGCTGGGTGCAGCTGCATGGCTGTGCCCCCATACCCTGTACAGTGTTTCTGTTTCCAATGGCTGTCATTCCAGCTGTGGGCTGTGGACAACGCAGTCACAGAGCCCACTTTAAAGAATGGAATCACTATAGACAGAAGGAACATTGGCAATCCTATAAGTATGGAAAATCAGCAGGCAATGGAGACTTTTATCTCAAGTATCAAAGTGCAAGGTCAGTTAATGTTGCAACCCCACCAGGAAAATTTGCAGGAAATTACCAAGCTGTAAATGACGGATCTGTAGCATATGCTGGGATCCACCTGTGCGATAGGCACAGGACACACAAGCAAGAAGGAAATAGGGAGGCAGAGCTGTACCCTTAGTCCTGAATTTCAGATAACTCTATCACGACAAGCCTGGGGACAGTGGGGGAAATCCCCATGGGGCTGGTGTGCTGGTGAGTGCTTCCTGCTGCAATGCAGTGGGCCAGCATACCACTGGCATCACCGAGCACATGGGCAAAATAGGCCTTGGAATCATTTCGCCAAGAGCAATAAAGTTTGGTGGGGATGGACCCCACCATCCACAGGGCAAGATCTGCCAGGAAATGAGTTGTCTTGTTTCTGTTTGCTTATCTGTCCCTCCTGCATTTCATCCACTTACGGTGAACTTGCTGCCTTTCATTGATTTGTGGTTGTTTTACTGTGAATTTCCTCATTCCTTACTCAGCTTTGCAGATATTGTCCCCTTGCAAGAACTGTAATTTAATTAAAGAAGGAAAGACCTATGGAAAGCTATAGGTGGAAGGCATACAAACCTCAACGCTCCCAAGTTCCAAGGATCATTATCAAAATTCAAGAAATAAAGATTTTGTCTGAAGATCAGCTTTGAACTTCTTTCCCACATGCATGATAGAGGCATAGTTTCCTGAAGGAACTGGCTTTTGCTCTGTGGCTATGGCACCCTGGCTGAGACTCCCCCCTGCTCCCACACGCAGCCTGAAAGAAGTGGTGGGGTGAGTTGAGACACCCTGGCTTTGCAGGTGGGAAAGGCAGAGATGCTGTGAGTTATTCTCTGCCTCCTCCTTCTCCATCCGCCTCCAGTGTCCCATTTTGGACAGCATCCCTGAACTCATTCCCAAGGGATGGAAAACAGAGGCAGGGGTAAGAGTTTTCCCTCAGGCAGGGCTGCCTCTGCAAGAGATGTGGTCCTGGCTCTGGTACTGGCTCCTGCAGCCAGCAGGAGCTGGCCTGCACTGGAAACATGATTGAGAACTTCATCCGCCTCTGAACTTCATCCACCTCTATTCCTAAAGAAGATCCCGATTCCTTGAGGCTCATGGGAGTTGTGCTGATGCTTTCAGCAAGGGCTCATTTCAGCCATCTCATCAAAACGAGCTTGTGATACCACTTTGGGTGTATTGATATACACAACAGCTTTAGGCCATGAATCTACAAACTCTGTCTGGAAATGCAGTTTTTACTCTAAAATTAAGACTTCAGCTCTTATTCTCCAAATAATCCTGTGCATGACTTTATGGTTTACAAGTAAATAATCCAGGGAATAGAAAGTCAGGTACTGCACATTTTTCTGAACCACAAAACCACATGTGCCTCATGGAAGAAATGCCTTATGCCCTGGTACTGCTTTTCCTCCTCCTGCCATTGCGCACTTTCCGAGTTGTGCCGCACTGGGGGTGCCACGGTGTCCCTCCTACAGGCCAAGCTGGGCAAGGCTGTGGGCTCAGCTTCAGAAATCAGGGACTCCATGTCTCGATTGCTACCTGAAAGACTTAAGGGAAAGACTATACTTAGCCTAGCACGGAGATGAACTAAAGGATAAACAAAGAGTGCCACCACTGTTAAAATTAAAGTGTTTCATCAGCTTCATCAGAGCATAGTCTGAGGAATGGAGATGAAGCATCATGCAGTTCTCATCCTAAAATAAACACTGCCAGGGCGCAAAACAAACTTAAGGAAAAAAATGTAAGTATTGTCTGCCAGGAATAAATTCAGAAAATGAGCCTTTAAAACATTTACTGTATGCAACGGTCTTTGCCATCCATGAGCTTTCGGCATCATTTTTTGAGATTTTTATTTTAAATACTGGAGATGCATCAAAATTTCTGGTTGGAATAGTCTCTTTTTATTATCTTCAACAGGCTACATGGGAGCATGATAAAACTGGATGTTGTCCTTGAGGCTGAGCTCTTCCTTGTACAGCCAGGAGTAATTCTCATTATTTGGACACACTGTAATGTGCTTTGCAGCACACTCAAGGCCAAGGATTAGCTGGGGGGCAACAAGAGGATTCTCTTGAAATGTTGCATTATTTTACTATGAAGAGTCTTAAGAGCGAGGTTGAGGAAGCAGACTATGCTGACATTTTCACTTTATTAACAGATGTCCAAATAGCATTAATCAAGGAATAAATCTGTTGGAAATATCCTTGTTATGAGGTGCAATTTGTTTCTGTAAGTCCATTCTTGAAACTTTTGTGTCAGGTTTCTTAAATACACAGCAAAACCTTTCAGAGTCTATTTTCAACAGTCTTCAAAGGGACAGACTGGAGTGTTCCATATTGCACAAGAACGTGTGACCAGTGGGAGCTATGTAAAAGCTCTTGAAACAATGTTCCTGCAGGACAGATCCTCATATCGCAGCTCTGTCCAGGGCCATACCAGGCTCAGGGGTAGGGATCAACCCACACTGTACCCCTTCTCCATATTCCCCACTACCGCTGCTGGCCCTCCAGCCAGATTTTCACCCGCTTCTAATTAAGGGTATAAACGAACTCTGCTGCAACTGACGTAGCATACTCATCTGGACACGCGTCCAGCCAATTGCTCAGAATACCTGTGGATGTCTATGGTGTCAGGGGTGTGACGTTATCCAGATTAGACGCAACTGAGAGACAGGTATCTTCCAAATATCTGTCCTGCAAGAAGAGACAAACATGATCTCTGCCGAGGGGCACTGGGGCAGGACACCAGGAACAGCTGCACCCACCCTTCTCACAGCCTTCATGTCAGTCAGAAATCCAAGAGTAGTTGGGACAATGTTTTGCTCTTTATACTAATAGTAATTTAAAGATGTAAAGAAATGGTGTCATAGCTCTGATAACTGTGTAACTGGTCCTTCTGGAGGTGGGTGGCAGGGGATGCATCGGGCTTGCACTGGGCTGCCCCAGGCATGATCTACATGTGGAGGAGCTGGGTATGACGCAGCAGTCTCCCTGCCTCTCAACTTCCCTGCCCATAGGGGTGATGCCCACAGCTTATTCAGCATATTTTGTCAATCTTGGAGGTAGGAATTGCTGAGAGACAAACCCACGGGCACAGCTGGCATATGAGGCAGCCAACTGGCATTTTCATCTTGCCATTCATGTTAAGGAACAGCCTATAGGAGTGTACAGGGTGTCTCACACTTGGCTCTCTGCTGTCTCTGCAAGAATGCTTTTGCCAGCTCTCCAGATTTTATCACAGTTTCACAGTATTTGCTCTTTCCCTTAAATCCAGTTCACAGAGTCAAGCGGTGAGTATAAACTTCATACTGAAGTTCCCTGTTGAGAGTTACAAAGGTATGCTCCCAGTTTAAAAAACTCGCAGTTTAAACAGTTCTAAAGGATTAACAATATGTTGGAAGATATTTTCAGTGTTCATCAGTTGTGATAGAAAATTGTGGATTTGAAGATATTTTCAATTTGTTTGTAAATATGACTGCAAAACTTTCTATGAGACAATAGAAATTTGCTCAGCTTCATCGTTAGTTAAGAAATCGCATTTGTACACACAGTTGAAAGTGTCAAGAAATCACAGGAACAATTCCACTTTCATTTTAAACGTTAAATTTAAGTGGCTGGGGAGAAAAGATGAACCCTGAAGGGTCAGGAAACAGAGCACAAACACATTCACACTGGCTGTGTTCTATTTCATTCTTTTGAAATCTGTGCCATGAGTTTGGTATTAGATGTGTTTTTGACTGATTTGCTCCAAGGGCCGGTTTGGATATTGTAGAAAAGTGTGGCGTCTATTGCTGACCACTGTGTTATTTCATCAGAGAATTCAATAGCGTGCATGGAGGACACCCAGTTTACACATTTTCTTTCTTCTTTCTTTTTTCAAGTAGAACGGGCTCTCTTCAAGACATGGATGTGGTGTTTCAGTGTACACATGGTGGGAAAGGGCTCCAAACCCAGTCTGCCAGCAACACATCCCTCTAGCACTGACTCCCTCCCCGTGTGTTCAGGGCAGATCATTTAACCTGTGGGCCCCAGCACAGCTCTAGGGCTCCCCTTCCCAGGCAGCAAGCTGCTCAAGTGGCTCAAGATCCTGTGCTGCTGCAGCCTCAGTCCTTTCAGGTGCTTCCAATAAACGGTTCGGGTGCTATCACTTTGTGATCATCATACCAGAGAGCCCCCTACATTTGCACAGCATCAGGAATATATTTCACACTCATTAGGCAATAAGTGATGGTGCTTCCCTTATCAAAATCCACATTTCTCTTTTCAGAGCTAATTCCTTCCCACATTCCTTCCCTCCAGCTCTGATTTTCAAGCTTAGCCTCGCGTAGCAATGTGTGCTCCACCTTTCCATGTGTGCAAAAATACAAATTCCACAATTGCTCGTGTACAGCTCCATTACAAATCTGTGCAGATGAGATTGCAACCAGCAGCCTCACAGCAAACATAGCTTACTGGAGATCCCCCAAGACAGCCAGTCCCCTCGTATCAAAGTACTCTGGAGAAGAAGCCTGATTCTGCTGATGTTCAGCTGGAGCATGCTGCACACAGTAACTTGATTCAAATCCATGAATACAGTAACTGTGTGTGTGTGATTTGGAAAGCTGGGAACAGCCTTTCTATGTATGCTGGAGCTGGAAACAAGGACATACCCATCTCCATCAATGAGTCTTTCTGTTTTGCACACACACACTTCTACCCCAGCTCATCTCACTTCTTCCTTCATTTTAGCAACTTGAGTATTCAGCCCTGTGGATCTGGTGCCTGAGCATACAGCTTGGTTTTGGTTACTCTGAAGTTCAGGGGCTTGGGAATTTGGGAATCTAGCTCAGATGCATATCTGGCTAGAAGCACTCCTGACATGAACCTATAGTAAAAAAGATCTTAGATTCTCTGATCTCCCTTCTGGAATAAATAATTATTCTGCAGGCTGGTCATTCTTTTCCAGCTCCAATCATTGAAAAGTCCTCCAGAGACCACCTCATATGACATACAACTCCCTTACAAGAACATGGTTAAAAACTCCAGCAAACAGTACAGAGTGCGCAATCAAAATTTCCACTTGGACCCCACCTACCGGCAGCACCCTCCTCATATGTTCATGGCTACTCCTTAGCACAACCCCACCCTACGCACAGCCAGCAAGGTTGCATCCATCTTCAACCAACATGAAGGAGAAATTTGGATGTTGTTCTGTAAGGGCAAAGTTATGGCTTAACATATGTAACAGGGAAGTAAGGAGAGCAGCTCAGGGACTGCTGGGTGCTGACCTTCTCATTTGCTCCATGTTGTTGCTCCACCCGGTTGATAAGGATCATATGCTCTCAATTAAGCAATGTGCTTTGGTTTCTTTCAGTTCTAGGGGCGAAGTCCGGCACAACAGCACAGGAAACTGCTCAAGGGTTTTGGCAGAATTTGTGTCTGTATCTAACAGAGCAATCTAGCACTTAACAGCTCTGGGGCCATCCAGACCTGAAGGCACCATAAATTTCACCAGCTACTTCCTGGACCATTTTCCTACCTGCCAGTACTGCTGAGCTCAGCAGAGAGTGCCACAGCCTGCAGTTACAGGGTGTCCACCCAGACATCAGGTGTCTGCAAGGTCAGACACTGAAGCCCAGCACAATGAATCCTGGGTTACTGGTATGAGTGCTGTGAGGAACTCTACGTGGTTAAAGACCACCCAACAGAGCGTGTGTGCAGAAAGCACAAACGTGTTTCTTTCTAGTACTTCCAAACTCTGCAGTATTTAACTTCATAGCTTTAATAATGTGCCAGTAACACCATTTCTAACCTGTAATTTATTTTCCTAAGTTTTAAAAGAAAAAACACTCCCTGAAGTCCCATAAATATCACCATGCTGTTGGTATCAGGCTGGAAGGGACAGCATCCATCTGCAGCTCTCGCTGCCCACATGGGCCATGCTGAATCCTTTACAGCCGATCTGCCTGTGTCAGACTTTTTCTCATTTGGTATCTCAGGGGTACAAATATTTTGACTTATTTTTACCAAGCCTTCACTTCAGACTTGGCTCCTTCTAGCCCTGTCCTCTCTTCTGTCCCTTTCACACCACCCACTGCTTTTCCCAGCTTTCTCCTCATCTAGGCAATTCTATGTGTCTAAAATAAATTTCCAAACATCTAAGGTTTTACCTAGACAAAACGTTTTAAAATACACATTTGTTGACTTGTTTGATTAAATCCTGTCCATCAGTATAAGTTAAAGTGATACCCAACTGCAGTTGAGTTATGCTGGATTTGCGCCAGTTAAACCCATATCATCATTTGGTCCTTTACCCTTAATTTTGCAATGTAACCTTATCACAGGTAACAACTGAAGCCAGCTGTGGCAATGGAAAGCTATTATCTCCCAGCCTTGAATTCAGAGACTTCGTATTTGACATCTGTCCACACTTACAAGCTACACCCAAATGCAATTTTCTCCACTCTCCACACCAGTTCAGCTTTTAAAAGGATTTAATAACACCCCAGTGTGCACAGTTATAAACCAAGTTCAAAGTGCTTGGTATTGAGTCTACTTTATATGAGAAGGTATGAACCAAAGTCAGTGTGTTTCATCATGAGAAAATTTTGCTGATGTAATGCAATCAATTTAGCAACTGAGCTTGTGAAATGGGTCGCACTTCTGTGGAGCCATGTTCATGCTGGAGAGGAAGAAACATCAAGCTTCAGGGAAGGATCAGCTACTGGTCAAATGCAAGCAAGCCCCAGCTGTGACTCTGTGCTCCAGCCTGGCTGGCAGCTGCCCAGGAGCTTCACCCTCCAGTTCCTCCATGCGAAGGTGACTCTTGTGTATTGAGCCATGACTCAGCTGAAGCTTCCTAAACCCATGGCAGAGAAGCAACACATCCCTGGGCAACTCAGGCAGGGTGGTTCTTCCAGCAGCCGCCAGGCCACTCCATTTGGCTTACATGTTACTTTTGTGTCCTGCTGCCAAAGGATACAGCAGAGCAAACGGTTGTGCTTGGAGGAGTCTGGTCCTCCTCTGGGAGACGGAACATTTCAGAGCCCCAACTGCAGTACCATACATCCAGGCTTGTATCTCGCTCCTGTTAGCTCTGGTGCTCCTCAGGGATTAAAAGCAGGATGCTGTACGCATGAAGAAAATCCATGGGCAGCCTCTGGGTGCACATTCCTGCTTCCCATCAGAGCTGCTGCTTCATAGGTTCACTGCCCATCTGCATGTTAACATTTCAGCTAGTTTTGATTGTTCTTCCCTGTGAAATTTCATCACTTTGTTTAATTGCAAAAGTCAGCCACTATATTCAAGAGATGAATTACCCTATTGCCACAGGAAAGTTTGACATTTAGTAGCTTAGAAGATATTTATGACCGAAGCAGTTGTTATTCTAAAATACAACATTCATTTGTGGAAATTCCCCATTGGGGAAAAAAAAAAATCAATGACACATGAAAGGTGCTAAAGCCTGACCAAAATAGCATCTTAACTGTTCTTTAAAATGGTGAAATGTACACAAATGATGAAAAACAGTTTGGAAATTTAACCAGTTTAGTCCTGGAGCAATGCAACCATTTTAAGACAGATTTACAGTGCACTGAAAATCTGATTATGTAAACTATCATAAATGGATTCAGTGTGTTAGAAGCCAACACTAAATCTTCAGCTGTTTACTGGGAAAAAAAATAAAAAAGGCAGTAGGGAACTATACATTAAAATGGAGATTGATTTCAGAAAGCTGAGCATAAATGAAATACGCTGACATAATGGGTAAGCAGAAAGAAAGAAAGCATAAAATTAACAATCGTCAGCTCTTGCTTCAGGATTACGACTATAAACTAGAGAATGACATTAATTGTAATGCTAGTCCTTGAGATGAACTGCAAAAGTTTTAATAGAGCTTGTCGAAACTTTCCAGGTGCCTGGTTCAAAATGTGTGCTGCAATTATGCATGGTCATTACAACTAATGGAGACAACCCTGAAAAATCCCATGCACAAACTCCTGCCTTTTCTATCAGGATGGGTCCCTTCAGGGCATGATTTCAGGGGTCAGAAAGATTTGGGGGCCTCCTGTGCCTCTGGGCTCTTACCCAACACCTCAGTGTTTCTCACACACAGTCTCAGCCAGCCAAAACATTTTGTGAGCCTTATCACATTGTAAAACATTCTTTTGATGCTACTGGAAAGTGTGTCATTATCAGGCAGAGCTGCAGCTCTTGGGGAAGCATAGTGGAGCTGGGAGCAGGCAGGAGGGCACCCCAAGCCCTGGGCACTAGCTGAAGCTGGGAGGTTTTGTTATCATCAGGAGGAAGACTCCAGTTCATTGATGTCTTATTCCATGGAACTGTGTCAAAAAGTGAGGAAGACAAGAAGAAAGGTTTTATTTCAGAGCATGAAGGTGGATAACACAGATGAGAAGGCTCAGTTATGGAACATCTTGTTCTAGATGGGGCTTTTAATGGCCTAGGAGGAAGGAAGCCTACATAAAATACGTTTATAAAATGGCACTCAAAAAATTCATCACAATTAACTAAGATGTAAGAGCAGTTATGCACAACACCTTCCTGACACCGCCTTGCTCAAACCCAGCACAGCCACAAACTGGTGTGAGATGGCATGTTTTAGAAGTGGGGGTCACTGAGTGTGAATCTGGCTGTTCTGCTCAGCACGGCAGTGTCCGCTGGGGTTCACCACACTCAGGGTGGTCTGTTTCAGAAATTACATCAGGAGAGGTTTTCTGGGTGTTCCTCAGTGAATATACCCGTTATTGGGTTTGGTCCATGGCTTCACAGCAGAGTTGTTGTGAACTCTGTAGGACTTTTATTCTCTCTTTTTAACCTAACTATATAGACTGCACTTTTAAAACTGTATTTAAATTGTCTTAATCCTTCTTTAATTCTATTTTCATTGAAATTCATTATAATCTTCAAAGAGCTTATATGTGATTCAATAAAAATTCGTTGTTAAAATGTTATTGATTTTTTTAGTGCTGCTAGGCCCTTCTTTTTCTCTCTCTTCCTTCCCAGAAGGAACGTTTAGCAAAAGTGCTTAACACTACAGTTGTACTTAAAAAGTAGCCAATGGCATTACAGTTAGGATTACGTATGTTCCTTTTTACTGGATGCATAAATCAAAATACAGAAGTTTAAAAGCCCCCAGAAAACCATGCAAAGGAGCATTTCAAATCCTGAAAAGAACGTATTATGCTGCGTTTTTTGAAACTAGGTCTGTAAACCCATAGGTTGGCAAATCAGCAGTTATGGTGGGCACCCAGCTCAGCATGGTGGGCTCCCAGATGCACTGCCTGCAGTGCCAAGCTGCTGCGTCAAAGAGGAGAACACAGCAAAGCAAGAAGTCAAATCAGACTCCACTCAGGTTAACAGGACAGTTTTGGGTAAAACCCTTTTGATGCTTGGAGTAACAGGACAGTTTCCAAAGGTCCTGCCACCACCCTGAGCTATCTCCTGCTACCACAGGGAACAGCAGCTGCTGCCATCTGAAGAATGGGTGTCCCATGTCCAGACTTTTATGTCCTTGGCACTGCTTGGATTTTCCCATAATATGAACTGCCTCAGCACTGGCACAGCTGTATCAGTCCAGCTCCTCCAGAAAGCCTTTCCAAGGTGACCTGAAGCTGAAGGGTGTCCAGCTTATTCTGACTCAAGTATAAATTTTGATTTTATATTACTTTAGACTAGAAGCCTACGTTGATTTGGGGAGGAGGGGAAGGAAAGGTTGTCAGGGAATTTTATCTCTTCAGAAATAAGTATTACAGGAATGAAATAACTTCTTTTGTTCTATATTTGTCAGGCAATACCTCCTCATACCAATTAATCCAGTGGATCTGCCCAAGTACTGTCTATGTAGCAAAAATACAATAAAAGGAAGAGCAGTAAGTCAGGTAGAGAGGGGTGGGAGACTACATCTGGATGACAGAGTGGGTTATTTCATCAGATCTCTAAGTGCATGTGCACTTGTTTCTGACTCACCTGGGACAAGATTCATCACCCATCACTGCAAGTTATCCGCAGTTTAGCCATCGATGCCGGAGCATGTCATGCAGGCTGTCTCTGGAGTCATCAGGAGAACAGGCACTTTTATAATGTGACTCACCTCATGCTAATGCTGGTATTTAATGTAGTCAAGATGAATTGGGCCCTATTTCCCTCTGCTGACTAAAAGGGAGCCTAGAGCAACCAGCTCTGACAGAGATGTCTGTGCTATTGGCATCTGCAGTGAGGTGAGATCCTGTACTGAGTCATTTAATATGACTTAAAATGTGATCATGGGATTGATTGTCTCAGATTTTCCTATTCATACAGAGCAAAATTCAAACAGGGAAGTAACAAGAAGGAACTTGTGTGAAGGAGCTGGTGTGACATGGTACCCCAGAGGTGAGTCACTCCGATAGCTGGAAGATGGGTGGATGGATAACTCATGTCACTGTCAGCGCACAGACACGTCCATTAGCTGCGGTGACAAAGTCATGAAACCTCTGTTTGTGCTGTAGGTGTATAATTATAGTAAGAGAAAATCTGAGTCAATGCTATAATTCAGCCTCCCTTCAGGTATGTGACACGTTAAGGTGCTATTCAGTTGAAGGACTGGAAAACACTGAAGTGATCACTGTTTAGTATAGATGGATCAGAAAATTAAGATTTTTGGATGTTGCATAGAGAGAATATGTGGTTTGAAAAGTGTGAGGGGCAGCACATTAGAGCTTGATCATCCACACTGTTTTTTGCAGGAAGACAAGCATGTCTGTTATTACATCCCTACCACTTTCAAGTGAATTCTTCCACATGGTGTCTGGAGTTGCAGATTTTCTTCTTCTAAATAGATATCAAAATATCTCAGGGTATGTAAGCACACGTTTACGATATCTGCACAACCTTTCCCAACCAGGTACCTTATAATCAGTGTACAAGTGGAATGCAGTTGTAATAGAGGAACTCTAATGTCTGTGTAAATCCAGTTCAGAATTAACCTGCTACTGGAAGATGCTTTAAGGAGGGTATTTTATTTCTTATTATAGTGTAATTAGTGAAAAATGCAGGGTTTTTTAGATACCTTACTGAAACTTTTCCGTCTCATATATTGTTGCAATTTGGGTAAAACCCTTTTGATGCTTGGAGTAACATCTGACATTCATTCAATCAAGAAGGAGGAGCAGTAACATGGCCCTTTACTTGGGAAAAGCTCATTGGAAAAGGCTACCACTGAAGCATGGACCTGGTGTCAGTGCCAGGCAGGAGCTGTGTCATCAAGCCACCACATTTCCTAGAACAGGGCTGCAATAAGGACCACCCCAGCACTGGGGTTGGCAACATCACCCACGTCCTTGGGAAATGCTATAAAACACTGGTAAACAGGAGCAGGAAAAGCCACAGACACAGGCAGAGCTTGAACAAAACATACGAAAAACAAGCTTGTTTCAGTGTGATTTACTTTTGGCCAATCCCTGTGGGCTGCAACTGCGCATCTGAGTTTCTTCTCTCAAGCACAGTCCAACAGGCAGTTTTTTATTCAGCCTTTTAATGACTTTGATCTGACCCATAACAGCTCTTCTTTTCCTTTCTTTTCATGTTACATCTTTTCCAGTCTTCTGCAACTTCACAAATCCTCCAAGATACCATCAGCTCCTTGATGGAGCTGCAGGAGGGCTGAGATGCTCACCGTGATGGATACAGGGAACCATGCAGCCCTATGGGAACACAGTGCAGAGATGGTCCAAGGTCTTTGTACAGACTTAGCTCTGTTGGACATGTTTTTGACTCATGTTAGATGACCATAACAAGTGGGCTTGAAATGACCTGTACCACTTTCCTCACACTGTGCCTAAGCTGATGATTGTCCTGGAGCTTGGCAAGGAATATGATACAGGTACAGGTGTACACTGTCAGCTCACATACAGCCAGGCTTTCTGAGAGAAGGCCTTAGCTTTGTCCTAAATGGAAGTTATTGGACTATTTCCAGACCCAACCTGACCCTGGAATTTGCAACGCTTTATTCATGTGGTGCTCATGCTAATGAGCCATGTCAGTCCCTAGCTATCTCTGCATCTGTGACACAGATAATCTCCAAACTGGATAATTCAACCACAGATGCCTGAGAGTTGGTTTTAGCTGCAGACACCTCTGTGATTGCTTCAGTTGTATGCCTAAGTACTCCAGGGTGACTTTCATTAGACTCAACCAAGCTGAAATCATCTAATTGAAGGAATACTTCCTAATCTGTTCCTTCTAGTCTGAGCTCTTCCCCTTTCGACACTGCTGTTAATTGCATTAAACATCTGATAGTAGTTAATCTTTTTAGTGAACATGTACACAGAAAAGAGAGAGACATTAACTTGAGTGATCATGGAAGTCCTGCTGGAATAGGACTCTCTCTCAAGGGCTGGCTGGATTGCCAGATCTACCAGTCCTTATACAGGCAAAAGTAAGCTAATATTTGCTGTGGAAATACATCCTGCCTTCTGAGTAATTCCTTCTTGGAAAGAGGAAGCCTAAGCATTGCTTTGGCAAGGCAGTATAGGAGCATGGGACTATCTGCACAAGCAATCACTGAAGTCTTAGAAGGAAGGAGGGTGCAAAGAAAACAAGCAAAGGACAAGAAATCCTGAGCTCTGCATCTCCTCAGATTATGCTTTCACCCTTAAGTGGAGCAGAAAGCAAAAAGCAGCAGGCATTCAAAAGAGAAAGCAGCTATAAACTCAATGCAAACTCAATACTTGGTGACTTTCCTGCCTCCCACTCTCCATCTCCCATGTCCTATCTGCTGGGCTTCAGCGCATCGAGTTGTGACAGCACAGCCGTTTGCAGGACTGTGTTTTGAACTGGATTAGGGACCTAATCCGATTTAAAAAAAATCCTGCCAAGAAATGTCAGCTTTGTGATGGGAATGAGCAATTGTGAGAATAATTGAAACCAGCATCACCACTGAACACACTGCATTAGGAAACCGCAGCTCCAGCTCCATGGCCAGGCTGGCCAGGCTGCTCTGCATTGTTCTGATTTACAAAAGGATCTGCCATTGGAAGCAGGGAGTCCTCTTTCCTGGGAATTCTTTAATTTGTTTTGTTTTAAATAACTGAACACTGATGTCTTCCAGTCACAACAAATACTGTAGCTGTCTTCTCCAGTGCTCATGTTTGTCATCCTTTGTCATGAAAATGAAATTCAAAGACAGGAAACAGTGTTCGAAATGGCTGAGAGGTGAAAGTACGTATCAGTGGTTGCAAAGTGCAGAATATTAAGTAAGGTTCCAATTACAGCAAAACAAAATCTTACAAACCCACCAAAGTCACAGGAAAAGCTATACTTCAAAATAAAATACGGAATAGTAGCTTCTCTTTGGCAAAACTGCCCATGGCTGCATCCCAGAGGAGGTGTGTGCCCACCCATGGCACAAGGGCTGAGACTCCTGCCAGCAAGGCTTTCAGGGCAAAGTGTACATCTGATGTGTTTTCATACTCTCAACCAAGAGCATAAAAGGGTGGAGTTGCTCCCATTCTTTCTGACATTTTTTCTTCTTGTCCATAGCAGAGGTTGAATTTTCAGGCTACATTGATACCATGATGTTTAACAGCACCAGGAGCATCCCTCAGCACTCTCCATCCTCTGCACCACAAAATGAGTCTTGGCACATTTTGACCTGTGCCAAGGGCCTCTCTCCTCCAGTTTCTGGGTAGGGTTTAGGAGCCCCATGGGCCGGTGACTGTTCCCAGCACCAGTTCCTATGTGGCCACCCTGCTTTGTAGAGTAAGACATTTTAATGCTACAGGTGCAGGCTGCTCTTTGCCAACTGGCCTCAGTGCCAGGGAATGGCCCCAGGCACACTCAATTTGTTAGTATAGACACAGCTTCAGTTTTTTTGTGCTGTGGTTCCTCTCTCAGTCATGCTTTAAAACCTTTTTGGTAATAGTGTGCTTGTGAGCTGACAAGTATTTTAAACAGCAGTTTATGGTTTTAGCAGAATCCATTGCTTTATTTTCCTAGAATGAGTCCACTGTAAATATTCAGGTGTTCTGAGGCTTTACAGCCACCTCCTGCAGAGCTAGGACAACTGCTAGCAACAGGCATCCAAGCTGAGGGTTCGGGTTAGGCAAGAGGCAAATCCTCCATTTGCAAATGCTCCTTCTTGCACTAAAACTCCAGAGATTTACCTGAGCTGGCCCTTTGTGGACGAAACCAAGCATTTCTTGGCAACCCAAAGCACAATGGCAAGCCGTGATCTTAATTTGCTAATACTGTTCTGGTTTAGGGAGTTGCCCTAATGAAAGTGTCCTCTGAAGAGGAGAAACAGGAGTCAGCCCCTAATGTCCTATAATTTCTGTGCTTATGGGCTCTGCCTGCATTTTGTCCTCAATTCCCCAACAGGACTGCTGTTCAGCACAGTCAAACCAGCTGTATGTTGGAAAGCCAGGCAAATACTAATGCCCAATTTAACATGCAGCTCATGTGCCTTTAAATAGCAGTGAGAGCCGAGCCAAACCATCCACTGCAGCAATTTCTGGACATATGTGCAGAGCCCCCCTCCTCCCCTGAGCCCTCCCAGCCTGGAGCTGTGAGCACACACGAGCTGTGCAGAGGGACCGAGGATTGGTGAGCCTGCCTGTCATTTCACAGTCACCCCACTGACGTCTCCTCCAAGCTGTTGACTTGATCCCGTTTGTAGCCAATGTAATTATAACATAGAGAATCAACAACTGTTAACAATTTAGGTTAAATGTAATTTAATGCCCTGAGATTACCACACTTAGATGAGATTTCGCTTCACGTGAACCAGGGAATGTGAAGAGCTTGCATACTTCTGCTAAAGTAATTCTGGACAAAGGAAAGATTGACACTAGCTTCCTCAGACTCTATTAAATGCTTCAGTGACTTTGGCGTGAGTTTCTAATCTGTCATTACGCTTGGAATTCCACATGCGAGAACGGGATCTGTCTGAAAGAAGAGGTTCGGAATCCATCCTTCTTTGGGGGAGGCTGTCCATATATCTTAAAGAAGGAGAGCTCAATATCCCTGATTATCTCTAGGGGTTTGCTTAGTCCCTTGAAGAGGCTATGCCTAATATTTCACTTGCAGTGCCATTGTATCCATAAACCGTGGAAGACAGTGTGAAATGTTGCTGTTATAAGATCTAAAAAGTAGTCCTACAAGCGTAGAGTCCATCACAAAATGCTCTCGTGCTACTGGAATGGCTTCCATGCAAGGCATGCAGATTGCTGTTGCTGAGATTTTGAATGATGCAAAAACGGCCGGGACTGCTCAACACGGCAGACATTCCCCCAGAGCACCCAGAGAGGGCAGGCAGCACAGCTCCTACCTTTGATAGCCAGTTTCTAGGTGGACTGTGCTAGATTCTGGTCCCAGAAGTTGAGGCGAGGTCAGGAACACACATTTTGATAGAGGTTTCCAGCTCTCTACATCAACCCAAAAGAAGGTTTCCTAACAAGGGATTACAGCTTTAAAGCTCATTTGCCTTCTCCCCAGCTGCAGAATAGCCATTGGTTTTCCAGCCTTCCATGCTTCCGCTGCCTGAGTGGGAATGAGGATATTTGTAAATGAAATTGCCAGCTATTCCCTAATTCCTAAGAATGTCAACAAAAAATAGCCTCAAGTCCAGCAACCTTTTGTGATTTGGTGACAATGAGTCCTTTGTTAATCTTTAGTACTGAAAGTAAAAGGATATCTGACACACTGGTGTATTTTGATGAAGTTATTTATGAGCTTGATAATAGAGCTTGATGAGCTCTATTAACCCATACCTTTGTGCTCCTGAGCAGCTGCTTCGACGGCAGCATTTGGATTTACTAGCAGCAGCTTGTTGGCGTGTTGGGTCACAGCACATAACAATTGAAGAAGCTTCCACATTCTGTGACATAGTGTCAAAATGTAAATGATTAGGTCTTACTGACTTGTGTAGCTATCCAAGTAGATGCATACTGTTTGTAAAGCACTTTGCTCCTGCGTGGCATGGAGTAACTGCTATCTAGAAGCCTGTTGCAAGGCCATGGCTCTCCACTGTACTCTCCAAGAGGCCTTCAAGTCAACTTTGACTTGCACTAGCTGGCGTCAGTATGGTAATTTTCTTGATGGTGTCCTGACAAGAGTCTCAGTCCTTGCATGGAGCTTTTCAGCAAGGCAAACAAATAATGACAAAAAGAGTTCTGGCTACAAGTAGAAAAGTCAAGAGTTATTCATACAAAGAAGAAAGGCATCAATATCCTGTGACATAAGGCAAAGATGAGTTATGCAGAGTGCTTTCTAGCATACCCAAGCTTTCTTAGTTGTTTGGCCTTATTAGTCATCCAAATGCGTCCACAGAAACAGTCATTCTCCAGCAGTATCAATAATTTTCATAGCGCATACAGTTTAATACCTATTAAAAATGCTCAGATAGGTTTTAGTGGTTTAATGTCAGTAAAAGTGGGGGTGAGCATTTCACACTTGGTGATTTACAAATGTTCATCACTGTGATATCACTTGTTTTACTCAAAAAGGTATAAAATTGCACAAGCTATGTTGCTTGAGCAGAGTCCCTGAGTTCATATTTTACATGTAAAACACATTAGTACTTCTGATGCGAGTTTGTGGAAGCATGAAAATAAATAATGAACTTTGATGAAGAATTTTCCATGTGGGTCTCTGGAAGAACAAGAATAGCAGTATTTTATACAATTCAAGTATTTCACATTTAGAGCGAGATTAATCTCTTCACTCTTAACTGCAGGACTTGTAGTGTAGTGATGGATTTAATGATATGGTTGCATAGGCTATTGAAATGATTGCTTTTCTAATTAGAAGTGGTCACCCAAAGTCAATGGCTTTCATTAATAGGAAATATCACGGGATGGTTGCCAACTTCTTCCCCTTCAGATGAATTTTCTGCCTGGAAGGACTTGGAATCCCTTTCGATCATGTAGACTAGACCTGGACACCCATCGGTAGCACATTCACTGATACCACTGAGAATACGTTGGGACTTCCCAAAGGAAGGAAGGGGCAGTGAATCACTGCAAGCATGAAAAAAAAAAAAACACAAAGGGAAAGACTGGTTATGTTAATGTGGATCACGGACTACTTCTATTGTGCACTAAATAGACCCCCAACTGAAACAAGACTGAACCTGGCAATGCAAATAAGATAAAAGATGTGGATATTCACATAGATTACCTAACGTGAACTGAAAGCTTCCAACAGCAAAATACAGAGCCATAAAAATTGTTGGAAAGGAAATGAAGTACACATCCACTCAAAGCAAGTGATATGAAGAATGAAACTACACCAGGGAGAGGGTCTAAAATTCTCCTCAGTGGAAAGGAGGAAATGCACCATAACAGAATTGCCTAAGAAAAATGTGATTCAAACAACCAGAGGTAAATAATGTTCCTGTCCAAAAAAGGGCTTTGTACAATTATTCTGAAGAGAAGCCACAGTGCTACTAAGTAGAGCTAGTTGTTTTCTTCCTAATTCTTCATTCATTGACCCTATCCTCACACTACATAATGAGGTGAACTGGTACTAGTGAACAAAAAATTAATGACAACTGGCACTTTTACACTTCAGTGATTGTAAGAAAGCATTTGATAATAGATGCTGTTATAGCAAGACATTGAAAATTTACAGATTTCTTTGTAAAATAATTTATATTTTCCAAAATCTTTCTCAGTACACCAGTAATCCAGTAATTAAAGGATTGCTTTGATGTCATTGCCAGCATAGGTGAAGGTACATCATCTCCCTGCAATGTCTTATATTGCTTTGTGACAAATATCTGGCACGGAAACTGGAGTCCCAGGGGTGTTTGGCAGACTTGGTTTGCTGGGGATATCTATTCATCAGCAGATGAGATACAACAAAAGACAAACGGCTTAGTCAGAACAGCAAAACAATAATGTCTTACAATCAACAGGTTGAAAAACAAAGGCTATGAAAATAAATATGACCTTATGTGGCACCGCTTTTCTAGAAGGAGTAACTGCAAGCATTGTTGTCACATTTATTTACCCAGGCAGTAGATCTCACAGGCCCTGTGACTCTATCTGTAGTGCAAGGCTCAGATGGGCAAGGGAAGGACTGCTGGTGAGAATACACAGTCTGATATAAATAATGTCTTCAGTAAACTGTGGATCAGGGAGAAGCAATAGTTTTACCAAGCACTGTTTAAACAACTATCAGTGGGAGATCTGTATCAGATATTTATAATAAAATTTTGAGACAACGAACGACGATAATTTGAGGTGACCAGAAGTAGAGATAAAGAAGGTAGAATATGTTGGCCATATCCTGGCAATACTGAACAACAGACTTAGTGACCCAAGGGCCAGAGGAGAAGATGTTGACTTGATGACTTGAGGAATGACTTTGCAGGATGTGAAGGACTGAAGAAGTGGCCTTGCAGGTTAGCAGATGGATCAAATTTAAAGTATTGCTCTACAATAGGATTAGTTAGGGGCAAATGACCTCTGCCTTATGTTCCAGCACATGTGAGGGGTGGATTGCTTTAGAGCACCCTTGTACTGAAGTTTTCTTTGTATAGAAACCAGGCATATGGTCTTCCCATACTGTCAAGACAATGGCTATATTGAAGCTGTCCGCTGTAGGCAGCCTGGAGTCTCTTCCCATGACCAGTTTTCCCTACTTTACACATTACAAGACTGTAAACCTACCAAAGGTTGCTTTGGACATCTCAGTTCCAGCAGAACCATGTGTGGTGGGTTGATCTTGGCTGAAGACCAGGTGCCCACCAAGCTGGTCTATCATTGCCTTCCTCAGCTGGACAGCGGGACAAAAAGTATGATGAAAGGCTTATAGATGGAAATAAGAACAGGGAGATCACTCGGCAAATACAGGGAAAACAGACTCAACTTGGGGAAATTAACTTAATTTATTACCAATCAAATCAGAGTAGGATAATAAGAAATAAAACCAAATCTTAAAACACCTTCTGCCCACTCCTCCCTTCTTCCCAGGCTCAACTTCACTCCCAATTTCTCTACCTCCTCTCACCTGAGTGGCATAGCGGGATGGGGAATGGGGATTGTAGTCAGTTCATCGTGTGTTGGCTCTGCTGCTCCTTCCTCTTTATATTCTTCCCCTGCTCCAGTCCTTCATGAATCTCTCCAACGTAGCTCCTTCCCTTGGGCTCCAGTTCTTTATAAACTGCTCCAGCATGGGCCCCTTCCACAGGTCCCTTCCACAGGTGCAGCCCTTCAGGAACAGACGGCTCCAGCGTGGGTCCCTTCCATGGGTGCAGTCCTTCAGGAACAGACTGCTCCAGCGTGAGTCCCTGCTGGGTCACAAGTCCTGCAGCAAACCTGCTCCATTGCGGGCTTCTCTCTCCACGGGGCCACAGGTCCTGCCAGGAGCCTGTTCCAGCGTGAACTGCCCACGGGCTCACAGCCTCCTTCGGGCATCCCCCTCCTCCAGAGTGGGGTCCTCCATGGGCTGCAGGTGGATCTCTGCTCCCCCGTGGACCTCCATGGGCTGCAGGGGTACAGCCTGCCCCACCATGGGCTGCACCACGGGGTGCAGGGGAATCTCTGCTCCGGTGCATCGAGCTCTCCCTCCTTTCCTTCTCCACCAAAGCTGTTTCTCTAAAATATTCTCACTCCTCTCTTCCAGCTGCTATTGTGTAACAATTCTCCCCCCCCTCCCCGCCTTAAATATCTTATCCCAGAGTTGCTACGACCACTGCTGATGGGCTCAGTTTTGGCCAGCAGTGGGTCCGACATGTAGCCAGCTGGCATTGGCTCTATCAAACATGGAGAAAGCTTCTAGCAGCTTCTCACAAAAGCCACCCGTGCATGCCCCCACTGCCAAAACCCTGCCATGCACACCCAATGCACCGTGTGCTTACTAGAAAAGATCTTCAGGTACAATTCATTCAAACAGGTTTTGGCTTTCTATTGAATGTGCCAAGAAATTCACAACACATCACCAACTTTGAAAGTACCTTTTGTGATCACCCCTTGCAGAAACAAGATTTAAAATATTTCTTTCCAGTTATACACTGATTTGGATTGCATTTAAAACAAGGGGGAGACTTAAGTATGGTTACCCTATGTAAGGCAAATCATCTTTTTAGATGGGTTTTAGCAACATAAAACAAGGAACTGAAGTCTCAGTACTGTAACCCAATAAAGTCCATTTCCAACAAAAAAGAGAGCTCTTTCTTAACTCATCAAATATTTGCATTGAACTATGTTAAAAGAGTGTTCATCATACTGGGATACAGTCATAGGGCAGTAATAATTACAACAAGAAGTTCTGCAAGTTCCAACATGGCTGTTTACACATCTGTTTTCAAAAATAAATACCTGCTAAAGGTGTGTGCATGCTGAGATATTTGTCCCTTCACCTCTCAAGGCTTATTAATGTACAGTTTTCTATAGCTACATTGAAGATCATAGGCAGTTATTGGAGAACACATCACTCAAATATCTTTCACAACTCAATAAATATATATGTAAAGACAAAAGGAAGAAAAAAGGAACAGATGGTGGTAGGAAGATAGAAGAAATTAATTTTCTCTTGTTTTATCTTGAATCCAAAAGTATATTCTTCACTGAAGGTTTTTAACAACCATGGAGAAAAAAGCATATTTCAGGTGAAGAACAAAGACAACTTAATTGCTTAATACAGAGGCTTGGACTGGCCAGGGTTTTTTATCCTTCCCATAAAACTTAGAATTTTTGGTGATATTTTTCTGTTTCTGACCACTTTTGATCCTGAGGGTATTTATGTTCCCAGCAGGAGAGAAAGCAAGAGCAGGCTGCAGCCACCTCACCCCAGGTTATGCTCTTGGTGGCTCACCCCAAAGGTGTCCTGTAGGGTTTGGGCACAATCCTTTTTGGAGGACAAAGGGCTTGTTTCAAGCCAGATGAGTTCCCGGAGCCAGTTTATTGCCTGGCCACAGAACTGTGTGGGCTGGCAGAAGGGAGGTATCAGAGGAGGAGAGGTGGCATATGTGTGGGAGCTGGGGGAATGGGGCTTGATCTGCATCAGGATCTGGGCTGGCTTAACATGGCCATGGAGCAAGAGTGTAAGCTGATGTTAAGGCCTTGGCGTAATTGTAATTAAAGGTTTCTGTTTTCATTATAGATCTGGTTTGTCACTGAACTTCAGCATGCAGAAGCCATTATTATATGTCCGGTTCCATTCAGCTTCAGTTAAATCTCAGGTCTGGATCAAGGGCCCATATGCCAAGCTTTGTCAGCCTGAGTTCAGTGTGTTCTTGTGCTTCACCTTTCAGGTATCTATTTCTTTCACTAACATGATAGCTAGCCCATGCAACACAGTGGCCTCCCCAAGAGGAAACACTGACATTTACATCTCCCCTCCAGCCTCCTGGCTCTCTTCTGTGCATTTTAGAGCATGAAAGCGGCCAAACTTTATCACAACAGAACTTGCCCAGAAGGGACGTGCTGGGCAGGAGGCTCTGACAGATGTGGCCCATTAGGTTACTACCTCCCTTTCCTCCTCGCCTCCTCTGGGAACCCACTGGCACAGGCTGGCTTCTGTTTCTACAACACCAACTGGTCCCTTTTTCGCACATGGGAAGGAATTCAGCAATAGCTTTGTATGCTTGTTTTTAGACTGTAGCCCCATCCACATTTACTTTTAGAGACTTCTGCATTCGATTTACATGTATAATGCACAGTTAATTGCAGGTTAAATTAAGCACACAAAAATCAAGATTTGATGATCTGTTTTATCAAATCAGGCTGTGTAAGATTAACAGCTATTATAAAATAAATGGAATATGTAGATAACTCTTACCATTTCAGTGGCTCATTTACAGAGCCATTAATTCTCTGGGATGCAGCGAACATACCAATGGGGACCAAGTTGCTTATGCTAAAAATACAGTTCCACCCTCTGTCTTCTTTTCCATCAGGCTGCTGCCCAAGCACACCAAAACCTGGAACTTCCTATGGTTTAATGACAATCTAGTATTTTGTACCTTAAGCTTTCTGTCTTTTCTCTTGCTTACCTAAGTACAAGCTTTTAGTAACAGTCTTTGCTAGGAATAATGAATTTTATTAGCAATGTGCATCTTGCTACAGAGTCAGGGTCTGTCTTGTCTATCCCTTAAGCAGAATAACAGCAAAATTAGTGGAGAGTGTTGCAATATCCCATCCTGTGTAGGACTTCAGAAGAACTTTGTGGTCAGTGTTTTCCATGAAACCCCGTCAGGCTGTTGCTCAGAGCACTCTGGGGAACAGGGTTCAGGTCTCACATGCACGAATGGGGATTATGTGTAAGTCTTCTACTGCCCAGAGACCACTGCTCATAGAGTGTTGCATAAACTGTGGGTATCTTTTCTCTGATAGGCTTCAGGATCCAGCATCTAGCCAAAACTACTTGATGCATTTTTCTCAGATACACAAATAGTTTGGGATTAACTACAACAACATTTGGAGACAAATTTGCTGTAAAAATAAAAACTAGCAATTTACCCAGCTGCAGCTGTAAATGTCCTATGATGTTCTGCATGCCATGCTTAGTGATCCATCTGTGAGGAAACAAGGATGTTTTCTAGGAACAAAGTTAATTATTCAGTAGCAGTTCTTACAGTGATCAAAAAGAAAGGTGTAAGCTATTTATTTATTTTCTTTTAATACAAAAGAGCTGTTCTTTGGGGTACTGATCAAACTAAACAGAAAATCAAATTAATTAAGATGGGCTTCAATAGTACACACAGGCTTCTGCTGAGACTGAAGTGAATTATTCCCAAACAGCAGCAGTGCCCACCAAGAGAAATTATTTGATTAAAAACAAGCTCCATGTTGCTTGATTCGGTATTCAGTATCTTTAACTTTAGACTAAGAAGGGAACATTCTCTGGGAAGATAAAAACCAAGCTATATTTGAGTGGTTCTTTACATGAAAAAGCATAGCTATAACAGCAAAGATAAACAAAGAAAGACAAAAGCAGGAGTTAAGGAAAGGCTCTTATTAGCATTAATATTATTTATTTGCTTTGCGTCCATGCCTAACAGCACCCATCATGAAGCAATACCATATTACATGAGGCACTGTGCAATCACAAAAGGAAAGGGCAGGGTGTGCTCCAAGTAGGTCACCATTTAAATATAGCACTGCAGACAACCGGCAAGTATTGTCTAATGGAGGAATACAAGGACAAGCAGTCCTGAACACCTTGTGCCTGGTGTGGCTTTTACTACAAGACAGTTTCCAGCTGGGCTCATGGAGGTGCCTTTGAGGTCTTCTTGGCAGTGACAGCCCTGGGCAGATACTCAAAAGTGTTTGCTGGAAGATGTGACAATAGAATGGTGGATGGTGGACATCTTCCAGGCCAGATGGAAGGTAAGAAGCCCTTGAGGAAGAGCTTGTGAGTGAAGACAAGGTTTATGAAACAGAGAAGAAGGCAATAGAGAGGTGCTAGAAGCATGGATGAGAGAGGTGGAAAATTATTTCTTTGCTCCTGGGTGATGACTGGAGAGCTCTCCCAGTTCAGACAGGACATAGAGCCCTTTACTCAGATGAATGAACCCCCACTTTCCTAGGGGAATCGAAAAATAAGCATGACACAACACTTATTGTGAGTTGAGTCAATGGGACTCATGCTTTGGATCCCTCAGGTATCCAATAGAAAATTGAAGTCATCCAGCCCCCTGCGCCAGGCAGGAAGGCGCACTCCAACCAACCCAGATCACCCGGACGTGAAGCTAAGGGTCAAACCATGGAGAGGAGATAAGGATTTACAGGAAGCAGAAATGAGTCAAAGCACCACTCCCCAGCACAACTTAGCTGGGCGTTTATTTAGTGGTCATCGACCACTAACGATCAATTGCCGACGTGAGTATCTCCAGAGAGGACGCCTTTAACACCGGAGCGGGGGGAAGCACAGCGTCCAGGAGCCTCAGTTCGGAGCGACAAGAGCGACCGAGGGAGCCTCAAGTCCTCGACAGGACTTGCCCAGGAGCCGGCAGCTCAGCTGACACGAGCAGCTGACTCACAGGGGGCGGCGCCAGGAGTGACGGCACCAGCCCTCAGCGGGGAAAAACCCGTCCCAGGGAGCGCGAGCGACCAGGGCGTGGCGCGGCAGTTGGCGCAGGCAGGGCGAGCGGGCAGCGGGCGGGATGGTGAGCACTCGCCTCAGGACCAGAGCCCGCTCTGGGAGCTCTGCCCCGGCGGTGGCCAGCGTAGGCACCCAGACAGAGCCGATGAGAGGGGAGGCTGTGGCGCAGACCTCGGAGTGTAGAGAGTGCCTCGACTGGTCTCTTGAGGCGGGGGTGCGCAATGGACAGGGCTGCACTCGGTGCGCCCTGGTGGAGGTCCTCCTGCAGCAGGTGGCTGAGCTGCGGGAGGCTGTTGGAGAGCTAAAAGATGCCAAGGAAGCTGAGAGGAAGCTGGGCTGCTTGCTCCAGGCCCAAACTGCGCAGGGGCTGCAAACGTCTAGCACTGCTCATATAGGAAAGAAGGAGGGCAGCAACCCAGGAAGCTGGGAATTAGTTACGAGAAAAACGAACAAAAAAAGGAGGAAGAGGACAATTAACAACAAGGGGCTTCCTCCTAAATCTGATGTCCCCACCCAGAACCGCTTCGCAGTTCTGCAGGGGGCTAATGAGAAAGCACCCACCACACCTAATGAGCACCCTGCTGATGCACCAGTAAAGAGGATCACTACTGGTGCATCACTACAGGAAAAAGAGGAGGGTCATAGTAGTAGGGGACTCTACTTTGAAAGGCACAGAGGCACCCATCTGCCGGCCTGATCCAGTCTTGAGGGAGGTGTGTTGCCTGCTGGGGGCTCGGACCAGGGATGTTGCTGAGAGGCTGCCTGCTCTAGTAAGTCCTGCTGACTATTACCCCCTTCTAGTGGTCCATGTGGGTGCTAGAGATATAGATAGCAGTAGCCTGGAGAACATTAAGAAGGACTACAGAGCCCTGGGAGAGGTGGTTACGGGCTCTGGAGCTCAGATAGTTTTTTCGTCGATTCTCCAGGGCAAAGGGGAGGACCTTAAAAAAGCTAGGCGCGTTTGGCAGGTTAATAAATGGTTAGAATGGTGGTGCCATAGTCAGGGGTTTGGCTATTTAGAACATGGGGCTCCATTTGGGAGGCCAGATCTACTGGAGGCTGGTGGAGCTGGTCTGACAAAGCAGGGGAAGAGCTGTTTTGGTAGGAGGCTTGCCAGGCTGGTCAAGAAAGCTTTAAACTAGATGTGTTGGGGGAGGGGAGCATTGATCCATCCCAACACTCCTGGTCAGTTGCCAGCACCTGTAATAAGTGCTTGGAGCGATGTAGAGATGTTCCAGCTGCCCCAGCCATTGAGTCGGCTGCATCTGGAGCTCGGCTAAGGTGCCTCTATACAAACGCCCGTAGTATGGGGAACAAGCAAGAGGAATTAGAGATGTGTGCAAGGCTACGGGAATATGATGTCATTGGTATCACAGAAACATGGTGGGATGGCTCCTATGACTGGAGTGTCAGAATGGAAGGTTACAGGCTGTTTAGAAAAGACAGGCCAGGCAGACGGGGAGGGGGCGTTGCTATCTATGTCAGTGATAGGCTAGAGAGTATGGAACTCTGTCTAGGGACGGGTGATGAGGTAACAGAGTGTTTGTGGGTCAGGATCAAAGGGAAAACAGCAATGAGGGACATTACGGTGGGGATCTGTTACAGGCCGCGTGATCAAGAGGACTCTGTGGATGAAGCGCTCTACAGACAGATAGGAGCAGCCTCACGCTCGCAGGCCCTTGTCCTCATGGGGGACTTCAACCATCCTGACATCTGTTGGAGGGACGGTACGGCCCAGCACAAGCAATCCAGGAGGTTCCTCGGTTGTGTGGAAGACAACTTCCTCTTTCAAGCAATAGAGGAGCCGACGAGGAGAGGTGCCATGCTGGACCTTGTGCTCATCAACAGGGAGGGACTGGTTGGAAATGTGACGCTCCAGGGCAGCCTTGGCTCTAGTGATCACGAGATGGTTGAGTTTGAAATCCTCAGGACAGTGAGAAGAGCATGCAGCAAGCTCACTGCCCTGGACTTCAAGAAAGCAGGCTTTGGCCTCTTCAGGAACCTCCTTAGTAAGGTTTCATGGGATACAGTCCTAGAGGGCAGGGGGGCCCAAAACTGCTGGTCGATATTTAAGGATCACCTGCTACGTGCTCAAGAGTGTTGCATCCCGACTAGAAGAAAGTGCAGCAGGAGGGCCAGGAGACCTCCATGGATGGACAAGGAGCTGCTGAGGAAACTTAGAGGGAAGAAAGAAGCGTATAGAAGGTGGAAGCGAGGACAGGCGGCCTGTGAAGAATATAGGAGCATTGCCCGGGAAGCTAGGGACCAGGTTAGGAAAGCTAAGGCCCAGCTAGAATTGTTTGGCAAGGGATGTGAAAGATAACAGGAAAGGATTCTATAGATACGTAGCAAATAAAAGACAGACTAGGGACAATGTGGGCCCTCTCCAGAAGCTATCAGGAGAACTGGCTACCATGGATTTGGAGAAGGCTGAGGTTCTTAATGACTTCTTTGCCTCAGTTTTCACCAGCAAATGCTCTGACCACACCACAAAAGTCTTGGAAAGCAAATGCAGGGACTGTGAGAATGAAGACCTTAGGCCCACTGTAGGAGAGGATCAGGTTCGAGACCTTCTTAAGAAGCTGAACGTGCACAAGTCCATGGGACCTGATGAAATCCATCCACGGGTCCTGAAGGAGCTGGCGAATGAAGTTGCTAAACCACTGTCCATCATATTCGAAAAATCCTGGCAGTCAGGTGAAGTTCCCGATGACTGGAAGAAGGGTAATATAAGCCCCATTTTCAAGAAGGGGAAGGTGGAAGACCCGGGGAACTACAGACCAGTCAGTCTCACCTCTGTGCCTGGCAAAATCTTGGAACAGTTTCTCCTGGAAAACATGCTAAGGCACATGAAAAACAACGAGGTGGTTGGTGACAGCCAACATGGCTTCACTAAGGGGAAATCCTGCCTGACCAATTTGGTGGCCTTCTATGATGGAGCCACGGAACTGATGGACAGCGGCAGAGCAGTTGATGTCATCTACCTGGACTTGTGCAAAGCATTCGACACTGTCCCGCACGACATCCTTGTCTCTAAATTGGAGAGACATCAATTTGATAGATGGACCACTCGATGGATAAAAAACTGGCTCGATGGCCGCACGCAAAGAGTTGTGGTAAATGGCTCGATGTCCAGTTGGAAACCTGTAACGAGTGGTGTCCCTCAGGGATCGGTGTTAGGACCGGTCCTGTTCAACATCTTTGTCGGCGACATGGACACTGGGATTGAGTGTGCCCTCAGCACGTTTGCCGACGACACCAAGCTGTGTGGTTCGGTTGATACGCTGGAGGGAAGGGATGCCATCCAGAGGGACCTTGACACGCTTGTGAGGTGGGCCGATGCCAACCTTATGAAGTTTAACCAAGCCAAGTGTAAGGTCCTACACCTGGGTCGGGGCAATCCCAGGCACTGCTACAGGTTGGGCAGAGAAGAGATTCAGAGCAGCCCTGCAGAAAAGGACTTGGGGGTGTTGGTTGATGAAAAGCTTAACATGAGCCGGCAGTGTGCGCTTGCAGCCCAGAAAGCCAACCGTATCCTGGGCTGCATCAAAAGAAGCGTGACCAGCAGGTCAAAGGAGGTGATCCTGCCCCTCTACTCTGCTCTTGTGAGACCTCACTTGGAATACTGCGTACAGTTCTGGTGTCCTCAACATAAAAAGGACATGGAGCTGTTGGAGCGAGTCCAGAGGAGGGCCACGAGGATGACAAGAGGGCTGGAGCACCTCCCGTATGAAGACAGGCTGAGAGAGTTGGAGCTGTTCAGCCTGGAGAAGAGAAGGCTGCGTGGAGACCTCATAGCAGCCTTCCAGTATCTGAAGGGGGTCTACAAGGATGCTGGGGAGGGACTCTTCCTTAGGGACTGTAGTGGTAGGACAAGGGGTAATGGGTTCAAACTTAAACAGAGGAAGTTTAGATTAGATATAAAGAAGAAGTTCTTTACAGTGAGGGTGGTGAAGCACTGGAATGGGTTGCCCAGGGAGGTTGTGGATGCTCCATCCCTGGCGGTGTTCAAGGCCAGGTTGGACAGAGCCTTGGACCACATGGTTTAGGGCAAGGTGTCCCTGCCCATGGCAGGGGGGTTGGAACTAGATGATCTTAAGGTCCTTTCCAACCCTTACTATTCTATGATTCTATGATTCTATTTTCTATCAATCACCTCCATTTCAGCAAGAATACAGGATTTGCCCACAGTTTCACCAGGATTTTCTTTTCCTCAGATAGAATGATTTTTTTAACAGGACAAAACCTGCAAAAATTAAACATCAACCCAATTAAGAACAACTGAAGCAGAGTTCTCAGAAGTGTTCCGGGAGCATATTACAATCCTTTGTAGCACTGAAAAAATGGGTTGCTTCAAACATTTTCCCATCATGCCAGGACAATATTACTTATTGCAATTACCACTCCCCTTAACAATTTGCTCTCCCCTTCGTTTAGCTAAGCAAGTTCATTGGTTCCTGCTCAGAACAGTGCCTTTGACAGCACCTGAGTGCCTCTGAGTGCCTCCTGCCCCCTAAGGCTCCCAGCCCAAAAGCCAAGTCTCCCTCAAGTCCTGCTGTTGGCAACGTGAGCAGGCAACTCAGGTGTTAGGATGAATCACCCACCAGAAATGCTCCTCTGCCTCTCAGTTGACTGTGCATGGAGCCGAGTAGGCCTGCCACTTAAGTCTGTGCTTAAATGTCTAACATGAGATGTAAATAGGCATCTGTAAGACTCTCGGCTTGTAATAGCTTCTTTCTTACCCCTCCCCTTGTTTCTAAGCTTGCAGACCACACTTTTGTTTAAATCCTGATGAAGAGATTTTTAAATCCCGATGCAGAGATTTTGGCCCATAGGTGTGAGAGAAAGCTGCATGTCACTGGGAGCGCACAACCCAACACCCTTCTGAGAACATAAAGAAGAAGGAACAAAAAACAATGATTCACCTTTCTGTGCTTAAATGACTGAGGGTAAAACCACCTACTTTGAATGTGTAACTGAAGAAAATTGCTGTTTATGAGGTGGTGGTGCGAGAAAAAATAATGTATAAAGAATTTGTCTTTTAGGGAGGAGAAGGACAACAAAGACACTAAGATAGGCTGTCAGAGAGCAGGAGAGGGAGGGAAGAGAAGGACGATACCAGTAGAAGAAATGCTGGTGAAAAGGTAAATACATTAAGCATGTAATGACATTTATATGGTACTGAATTAAAAACTAATCACAGGATCATGGAATCACATATCAAGGACATGACAGGAAGTAGAGAGGCCATCTTGTCCCACCTCTAAATCTGATTATGTCTATGTCAGTCTTTACTGGTATTTTACAATCTGTTTCTAAAACAGTGCAGGTCTCCCAGGCCATCTGTTACAGAGCTTACTTATCCTTGACTTTGTCCTAATGTCTTTCTACATGACTTGCTGCCCTACACTTGGTACACATAGAGTTAGTTTGGTCCCCTTCTCTGGGTAGCAACCTTTTATCATAACCTGAAGAGCATTAACATACTTTCCCCTTCTCTTTCTCCCCCTTCAGCCATATCTTCTCTAGATTAACCAAACCAAATTCTTTCTCTTCTTCCCAGGCCAGTTTTTGGGGGGTTTCTTTTTGCCCTCAGGCAAAACGTTCCTCCCTGTCTTCCTCAGGGCACTGTCCAGTTGGAGTTGTGTGGAAAACGCACAGGATTCCAGATATCTTGAAGCAGAATCTACTGGGGTACTTCAGTCCAAGCCAAGATAAAGGCTAGCATGCATTCATAAGCGCACAGGCTGTTTCAGACTGGGTTCAAGGAGACACTGACTAGATGGCTGTGAAGAAGAAAAGGAGAAAAGACAGTAAACTTTTACATGGATCAATATGTCCTCAAGAAGGTCAGCCTCTTGTCAATTCTCTTCTTGGTGACCACAGACAGTGCCTCAGGTATTCAAGTGCATGGTGGTTTTTTCAGGTTGCTTCAAGTGAGCATGGATCTCAGCACACTCTTACCCAAGGAAAAGTCATTTTTCAATCCTCTGAAAGGACACAGGGCTCTGTGAAGGCCTGAAAGGAGGTCCAAGTTGCCAGATTTGGCTTTAGCTGAAGTAATGGGCAACCTTGGGTTCTTCAGTCCCAGCAGTTCACCTCAGATGAGCAGAATCAATTCCTATCAAGGTGGACCAGACCTATTCAAACTACCAGGCAAAACTTGTCTCTTGACCTAGGTGAATCAAAAAATGGGTCTTCTGGATATGAAATATAGGTTATAGGTTCTCTCCCCAGAGGAGATGGTCCCTTACTGACAGCATCTTTACATCCTGGGATCAGAGCTGCTAATCACAATTACAGCTGTCTTTACCTCTCAGAGTATTGGGGGTTGAAGAGGTGGAGGTAAGTTTCCAAAAAGCATTCATTAGAAGGCCCAGGTTAATTTTCTGTAGAAGTCCAAGGAAACCCCAACAGAAAAAGAAGAATAAATCATAACAGGGATAAATGTGAAGAAGAAGACTGGCATGGCTTGCCAATGAATTTGCCACTACAGAAGAGCAGACCCTGTTATACGGAGGGGATGCATTCCTGAGGAATTGGCACAGTGCAGTATTATTTGCAGAGTCAAATAACACATTCCAGCAAGACACAGGCAGACCCATACTTGAAGTGAATCCCAAGTGAGCTGTAGAGTACTTCTGTCCCTGACAGCTCAGGGAAGACAAGTCCTGACCAGAATTACATTCATATTTGCCCATATGAAGTCCAAGGACTGGACTGTCTTTAGCTTTCTGTCTGTTATCCAAGAGATCTGAGGAGTGATGACCCTGTAGAGGGATACCACCCTGATGAACCCAAGCAGCTGTTTTAGTTGACATTGGCAATGGGAATGGGAACATGTTCACCATTAGAATCTATTTTGCCTGCATTCCCTGTGTTTTAATGCAGTAGGGCATTACTTGTCCTTAAGCTTTAACTTGGCTCTTTGAGCCTATGTTTTTTGGCTCTGTGAGTATCTCTGAGAGCTGGAATACTGATGATGAGTTTCACTAGTGGCCATTTGGGGACAGGAAATCTGAAGCAGGGTTGCACTGTGCCAGCGTTAAACTCAAAGACCTCTTAACCAGTTACCATTTGGCTAATGGGCAAGTCCTTGTATCATCCTAAAAGGCAGTGTCTTCGCTAGTACTGGCAAATAAAACTGCACCAGGACTTGCTCTTTTGCTGTAAGTTCACGTCTGTTGGGCTAAACTCCTTCATTCCCACCAATACTTCTTATAGGGAGCAGTTTCAGACTGAGCCTGGGGAATTGCTTGAGGACTGCCAATTGACACAGGTCAAAACCATGCCAGGCAGTATGCCAGTAGTTAAGCAGCTGGGATGATTGCAGACAAGTGCTTAAGCCTGTACCCAGGCCTTGTTTAGTTCATTAGCTCAGATGTCATCTTTGGTGCTGATATGGGCTAGGCTGGAAATGCAAAGCCCAGGGCTCTGTTAAGACACAGAACATTTTAATGAGGAGAAATTTCTGCAGACTTTCTTCTACAGAGTTTTCTGCTACATGCTGGCTTTGAATCCCAGGGTTAAACTCTTGACAGTGTTGGAGGTTTACCTATAGCAAATGCGTTGCATGTCTAAACTCTGCATGCCCATATAGCCCCCTGCTCTGGGTGAGGTCAGCAAGTCTGGCCTTCAAAGGGAACTTAAAAAAACAGACCATGTCCATGTGCACCGGGGCTCAGGGCAGACTGGAGGCTCAGCATTTCCAGGGGTCTAAATATCAAAGATTAAATAAAAATGCTTCTCCTTTCTGGGGGGGAGAAAAGTGCCAAGGCGGGGAGAATGAATGAAAGAGGTACGTCAAGCTAACATCCAAGTTGAAGATCTTAAAGTAGATCAAAGAAGGCTTCAGTCATAAAAAGAGCTCCATCTAGATGTGCAAGGGGATCTGAGGCAGCATGGGCAATGACCAAACTTCATTATGCATGGTCACGGCCTGACAAGGCAGAGGCAGGGTATGCACTTGTTTGATCATGATTAGGCTAGAAAAGACTGTGGCTATGAAATGTGGTGCCTGTTCAGTTTGAATGGATCTGTGGGCAACTACTAGAAGAAATGTGAAATGATCTGCTTTTTTCTTATCAACAATGTCACTTGCTGTTTTGCAGAACTAGATTAAACGACAGATACATGCTGGCTATTCCTCATCTTTATTTTTTCTATGTTCTTATTTTCCCTAGTAGTTTTCTGAGAATTGAAGCTTAGCAGACTGATCTATAACTCCCTGAGAGCTTTCTTCCCTGCCTTTCTGAATATAAAGATGTGTATCTTTTCCAGTCCTCTGATACATCACTATCTTCCTTGAGTGTCCAAAGACAGTGACTACTGGGTCTGCAGTTGCTTCAGCTGGCCCATAGCCACTCTAGGATGAATTGCAAGCCCAGAGGATTTGAAAATACTTTCTTTTCTATGTATTCTGCAGCTTACTCTTTGCCTGTTCAGGCAACACTGTAGTCATCCATGTTAACTGTGGTAGTGTTCAGATCCCAACTGAAAGCCTCAGTGAAGACAAAAGGAAAAAAATCCCATTAATCAAATATGATTGAATCTTTTGTTCCAGCCTGTGCTCAATAAGAAAATTATGTGCATTAACAAAATGAGGAGCAGTTTATAAAAGTCATAATAAAGGAAAGGTGGGGAAAGATGTGGTGTGGGTGGAAGATCTGAACCTTGCACTGTGACCAGCCTCCTTCAGAGCCAGTAAAGTTTGTTAATGAACCCCTAACTGAAATACTAATAATTTCTTTGTATAGTCATGAGGAATTACTGAGCTATCAAGAATCAAATCAAAGCAAGTTGAGAGCAATATAAGATTACAAAAGACACAGCAAGAGTGGTGGTGGAGACTGCTTTGACAAATCTAATCACACTGAGGAGGAAAGCAACAGAAAAAATACTAAAGCAAGAATCTATGTAGCAAGCAGCCATGGACTTTAAAGGAGCACCTCATGCTGTATGAAATCAATTGCATATTTTATAGTAGTATAAACATAGGGAGCAAGGAGAGCACAGACATAATTGATCTGGATTCACAACAGGGCTGGATATCTGTTTCTAAAAAATGTGCTGGACATGAACATGTTTGGAGGATCAGCTGAGGAACTGCAAGTGATGACATCTTTCAGTTGCAGAGTTCCTCTCTTTTGGCCTCTCTGGTTTCTTCTCTCCATCAGCTGCACAGCAGAGAGGGTTTCTTCCCCTTTGGCTTGCCCAACCTTTTATTTTCTCTGCAGCTCCCCCTGAACAACACCTCTCTCCTCCACTGGCTTGAGTCACCTGGCACGTTTCTCCTGCTGCCCCACTATGTTTCTGACCAGCTCTGAGTGGTTCTTCACCCTAGCTTAATTTCTGGAAGCTTATGAGTGATTTAGGGCTTCCTGGGGAGGCAGGAGGTAACCAAGCCATGTCCCAGCCGGGAGGGCTGCAGTCAATACAGACAGAAACACTGTTGTGCTGGGCAGGTCAGGACCAGGGTTCTCACCCCGAAGGGCATTGCATGCCTTTCCTGAATCAAGGTGCTTCAAACAGGCAGTGCAAGCAGCCTGCCTGCCAAGCACAAGCCCAGCAGAGAGGGGTGTATGGAAATGGTTTGCATGAGGTGGCTCCAAAACATCACCTGCCTTGGAGGTGTCTCACGTTAGGCCTCCTGAGCTCCTTTTGCCATATCCCTTCTGGTTAAAAAGGAGCCCAGAGAAGAGGGACCTGCTCCTTTCAGTGGCTGGGGGCAAGTGATTTGCCCAGGAAACATGGCAGCAGTCCCTGAGGGTCAATCAGTGAGTTGCCCATCACTGGAGTGGGCTGGACAAGCAGGAAAAGAGGCCACCTCTGTCCCCCATGTAGGTGTAGCACTGTTGTACAGAGAGGCAGGCTGAGAAATAGGACTTCAGGAAGGTCAGCAGTAGTCAGGTTGGTGGAGACATGGAGAGGGGACATCAGGGCAGGGGCACTCCCACCCTCCTCCCTGCATCAGTGGCTGGGGCTGCTGCCAACACACCACTGGTGCCTTTTCTCTGTGCTTGTTGAAAGAAACAGAAGGACAACAGCCATGGATTTTGCTTTCTTGCCAACATACTTGGTGTCTTTCATTTAGGGTTAAATGTAACAGCTCAAATTACCAATCAGTGTGTGAACCTGTTCCACATTCAAAGGTAAAAGTAAAACCTGTGCAGCTCCATTTCCCCACCAAATAGAAAGTGCTTTCAGGGTGAGTTGGCCTCCAGAGCTGTGTTGGGTGGCCCCCATTTGGGACCCCCACATACTTCACACTGCTCACAGGTCCAGGCACCACCCCATGTGCAAAGGCAATAGCATGTCCTTGGAGGACTACTAAAATGAACAGCTTGAATGTGAAGGCAGGAGCTGGCCTGCAGGCTACCTGTTGGTCCTGATTATGTATTTAGAAGGCCTATATGTGGTGTCTTTCCTCTGTAGTTATTTAAAAAGTGATTGTTGTTTCATGTATGGAAATGAAAATGCAGGGGGTGGAAGTTTAGGTGATGTGTTCATGTCCACAGAGGAATTGCTGGAAAAGCCAAGAAACATCTCAGAGCTCCTTTGCACACAGTACCACCTCTAGCAAATGTCCACAGCTGATGGTGACTGCTTCTGAGGGCAGGACTTGGCTGAGCAGCTCTGCCCTGTCATGCCTTCAAGTTAGATTTGGATCAGCATGGTGTGCCAAAAGAAATTGCTGTCCTTGAAGTTGCTCTTTCAAAGGAACATGAAGCAGATCTGTATAAAGAGGTCTAGTTAAATAAAACCATTCGGGTGTCTATGTCTGCTTATCTCCTTTCAACTGTGTTAGAAGGAAGGCCTCAACTGATAACTGCTGAGAGCCCAAGAGAAAATGAAAATAGTAGAGGAAAGGTAGATGCCCCAGGATGGGACTTCCTACTACTCGTGCTGACATTACTCCTGGTTATATCTGGCTTTGGCCAGTGTAGTACTGCCTCCTCCCTCTGTCTGTCTGTTTATAGTCACTGTGAGGATCTGCTCCCTTGCAGTTCAGGTGCAGCAGCCCTCCCTTGCGCCCCATCTCACCTTCTGGGGCTCCTTCTGGGACTGCTGAGGTTTGGAAGGGAAGCATCTGCAGTGCATTAGCATCACCCTGCTCTGGTTCACAAGTAAATCAGAACAACTCATCAAACCCCCACTGGTTCAAGAGAAAAGTGGTTGATTCATCTTTCCAGCACTGGTGTGCAGGAAGACACCTGTGCTCTTAAACTGGGCTGGGGAGGCAAGCAGGAAGGAAGGAAGGAAAGAAGGAAGAGGAGATAGCTGCCTTTGCAGGCGCCAGGTGTGGGCTGAGTTTGGCTTACACTGATTTCAAGCTATTTTTAGTTGTGTATGCGTTCCTGGGCCAGGGGTGTTCAGGTTCCTATTCATGAAATGGGACTTAAGTAAGCACAAAGAACAAACCTAAATAGTTGCTGCTTTCATAAGCCCCTGAGCGGTTGAGACTCATCAGAGCCCAGGGCCTTGTGCTGTGTCAGCTCCTTCCCAGCTGGTTCCCTGCATCCTCAACCCTCCAAACCCATAACTGAAGTCATCACTGATGCTCTTCTGTGAGTGCTGCTGTTTTCCCAGAGAGAAGGTGGTCCAGGTTCATGGCTCTGTGTTCATATTTGTTATGCATACACTTCACATAGCATTAACAGCCTGGATTTGCCATGCAAATCAATGAGCAAAGGTTGAGCCAAGAGCTTTGCTTGGATCTAGCACCACATTGGGTTTGTTGTGAGCCTGCTTCCTCCACTGCTTTTAAGATTATCAGAAAATCTCTGGGCTTTCTTCTGCTGCAATTCTTTTAAATGTTGGCAGCATTTTGGAGTTTCAGTTGTACAAAAAACACCCCCTAAAATGAAGCTGCTGGGAGGAGGTCACGCAGCATGTGGAGTGGGTAAAGGAAATTCTAAAGCAGTATATCCAAGGGCTAGTTAAATGAGACCCTGACCATTAATAAGCTTGTTGTCAAAACAGCAGTAAATGTTATTTGTACTTTTATGAAGAAGTGATTCACATCACCTGTTTAAATTGTCTCATTATAAATGATTATTTATACCTGTTTACATAGCAATATTTTTTTCTTAAGAAGACAGTCTGCCTTTGAGCAAACAGATAAAGATGTTTTGTTTGAATAGTTGTAAATCACCCTTCCACCATCCTTCTTTCTCCCATTACAGAGAGCCTAACTCTCTCTTCTTTGTTATTAATAGATGTTTGCTGGCTACTCTCAGTGCCACAGAAATCATAAAGACATAAAATGCACTGTAAATTACAGTGTCTTTCCCTCGGCCATAAATGGACAATAATCTATTTGTGGTAACATCTGCGTAAAGTGGCTTCCAGGAGATTTTTTTACAGATTCCTCATAATATTTACACATTGAGTACAGACAAGTATTAAACAGACCTCACTTCAGCAGCAGGAGCAGGACGAGCTCTTAGCCAGCGCCAGCTGAGTCCTGATGCAGGGCAGCGGTCATGGTGGGAGACGTGGCACTGAGCTCCACTGAACAGGGGTGGTACTGAAAGTCAGGGAGCTCAAACCTTCATTCCACTAAATGGAACAACTGGCCAAGAGCTCGTATCTCCTCATCCGCAGCCCTGGGTGCAGAGTTTGTGGATGGGATAAGGGGAAGCCTGCGGTGGAGTCAGCAAATGATGGAGAAGCTTTGGCACCGAGCATATGCACCTTACCAGGGCTGGAAAGGAACAACAAGAGCCAGGGTCACACACATGATGAGGTGCTTGGCAGGTCTACATAAACCTGTCCAAAGCAACCCATGGAAACGCCATGCTTGAAGAGCAACAGCTGTGTTGGGGAACATGGCTGGGGCTTGCAGGGATGCTGTGAGGTCTCTGGCACTGGCCAGAGGGACTCTTCATCAAGCAGGGCTGCTGGTGCGCTCTGTGGGGACTGGGACCCAGCACCTCTTTGCCACTGGAAGCAGTAAGCCACACAGAGCAGTGACTCCTGCTCCCCTGCCAGGCAGACTGCCCGTACCTGTGCAAGGGGCTCTACAGCTTCAGAGCAGTGAGGAAGGCAGGACACGGGGCAAGATCTAGGATGTCCTTTAATTTCTTCTTTTCTGACCACAACATTTAGACACCAGCATACACATTCGTTGCCCCAAAGCAGCATGAGGTCAGCAAAACATAGAATCATAGAATCATTTATGTTGGAAAAGACCTTTAAGATCATCGAGTCCAACTTGGCATTGCCAAGTCCACCACTAAACCATGTGGTATGTCTACACATCTTTTAAATAACTCCAGGAATGGTGACTGCACTTCCCTTGACAACCCTTGTGGTGAAGAAATTTTTCCTAATATCCAATATAAACCTCCCCTGGTGCAATGTAAAGCCATTTCCCCTTGTCCTATTGGTTGTTACTTGGGAGAAGACAACTGACACTCACCTCACTACAGCCTCCTTTCAGGCACTTGTAGAGAGTGATAACGTCTCCCCTGAGCCTCCTTTTCTCCAGGCTAAACAATCCCAGTTTCCTCAGCTTTCCTCATAAGACTCGTTCTCTAGAACAAATGAACTTTAGGTCCTTGCTAATAAGAGTTTCTCAGAGGAAGACACGAAGACTCGGTGTGAAAGCTGTGAAAGGGTCCTGTGCCTCTTTCATGGTGGCTGCGTGTATTAGTTCATCCCAAATAATTATGCTGCCTTAAAAAATCCCATTCAAACCAAATGTTACCTGTTTCCCTGGTGTTCAAACATTCCAGCAGGCTCAGGCCACACTTGATTTCTGCCACAGCTACTCTTCTGTGGACCAGCTTTGGCTGCCAGCGGGGAGGGAGAGCTACCCCCAAGCACCACCCCACAGTGACAGCTTGTGAAGGATGGAGGAATCTGATTAACAACCACGGTTTGAACTGGGCAGCTGCTGGGCATGAACCTGCCTTTCTCCCTCCAGAGAGGAGAACGGCACAGGAAGGTGACATGCAGCAGTCTTTGTGCCTTGCACAATGCGTGGTGGGCACAGGACTTGCCAGCCCAGTGCTTACAGAGTCACCAGAGAGCGGTGGGGTCAAATTCCTCTTGGCAAGAGCAAAATGTGGCTCCTTGGCATGTGGTCTGTGCTCTCCCATGTGACAAGCAAGGCTCTGGCTCCCGCAGTGGTAGCAGGAGGAAAAATTTGCTGATTTGTTTTTTATGAAGCCTGAAATCAGACACTTCTCATCAGATGCAGAGAATTTTGTCCCTGCTCTTGTTCCTTTATCACCAAAAAAAAGGAAATAGGAAAATATAAGCTTTGTTTGGGACCACACTGCTTGTTCTTTTATGGATTTTTAACTATTTTGTCCACTGACATACATCAATTCTTCCTATATGCTCTATGTGCCCCTGAGGGCTATGCATCAGTGCCCCCCATCACATGGATAACGAGATCAAGTGCTTCATTTAATCAAATTGACAGAAACAGGCACATTCAGACACAAAGAGAGAAGGCTTTGTGTGCGGATGCATTACCAAACCTCTCTCCTCCTCCATTGTAGTGCAATCCATCGCTCTAGCTGTAATTCTGCAGCTCATGTCCCCACTACCCCTGCCCTTCCTCTCAGCCTCTCACCATTTTTTCCCTGGGTTTCTTTCCTTCTCCCTGATTGCCTTGGAGGCTTTCGCTGCCTGCCCAGCTCCACCTCCTTCTCTTCCTGCTGCTTGCTCTCCCTCCTCCCCCTCATCTCCAGGCTTCTCAAACCCTCAAGGCTTCTGCTTCCAGTATTTTGATTTCCTTTTCTTCCTCTTACCAGTTTCTCCCTCTCTGGGGCATTGAAGCAGCCCCTCCACCTCTTTCTCAAGAACAAGAGTTGCTTTTTCATTTTCCCTATTTCTCCCTCGCCAACAACAGCCAGGCGTATCATTTGCCCATTGATATTTTCTTCCTGGTTTTGATTTTGCCTTCTCCATCAGAATTATCTTTGATGGAGGTGCTATCCTGCTTTCCTTTTATACCTGTTTATTTAAATCCTTTCCCCCAGTTGTAGCTATATCACATCTGCACCAACAACTGTGAATGAGCAGCAAGACCCACATCTTTTCCTTGTTTTCTTCTCCTGCAAGGTCTCCTGATATCTTCAAAGCTGAATTCATATTTTTCCTCCTTTCCTCTTTCTCCATGGCTATTAAAACTCCAGTAAAATCTCTGTCATTGCAGCTCTTAACCTGGACCTTACTTCTGGCTTCTCCACCACCCTCTCTCTGCTCAAACAAAGGCCATCCCATGATTGCACTAATACTTCTGTAAATTCCTGGTAATTATCCTGTTTACTCATCCTTGCTGCTCAGGCAGTGTTTCCTTCTCGTTCAGAATAATTATACATGTTCCTCCCCAAATGCTCATCTCTCGTCTTTGACCACAGCTCTTCCCACTCAAAATCCTGCCCTGGATTGCCTTCCGTGTCATGATCATAGCTCCTGCCCTCATCTACAGAGCGGTCCCCATTACTCTGTATGCTACAGCCACTGTGCTTGCCAAAGTGCTCAGCCCTGGCACAGAGCTGTGCTCAGGGATCCAAGCATCTCTTTTCTGTATTACAGTACATTTGTAGACAGTCTAGCATAAACACAGGGAAAACTGTGTTTATATTTGCAGAGAGGAATGTATAGTTAAATCTCTCTTTTACCATACCACCTTCTCTTCCATATGTAAATTCAGATAAATGGAGTCTATGGGTTCTTAATTAACACTAAGGTTGAATTTCTGCAGCTTTTCCTTGAGGAATTTTACTGAGAGATAAATCTTCAGATATCAGAAAGGGAGTGTTAGTTTATATGTCACATCCTTTTATAAACATGGGTTTCACACTGCTTCCTCCAACAAGGCAGGAGACAATGCACAAGCTCTGTAACACCAGCTTTAAAGGAGAGTGCTGTTGTTGTTGACCTTGGGTACCGAAGTCAGATGTGCTGCAGAAGAGGCAGCACATGGGCAGTGGTACCTGCACCACTTCAGGGAGAGCTCCTTCCCAAGCCGTGGACATGTTCCAGCCTTATCCTGCATCCTTGGGGACCATGGGTCGGGGTGCAAAGGAAGGGCTGGTCTTGCACAGCCACAGTGCCTGGACCCATCAGGGAGAGCCAGCTGGCACAGTCCATAGCCATGGCTCCCCAAGGGCTTGTGGGGAAGCTGGGGACAAGACCTCCTTAGCTGCCATACAGTCTTGCAAAGACAAGACAGGAGAAATTGTGAATGAAATATAGACATTCATTTCTAATCTGGAAGTACCAAAGCAGAGACTTTTCTTCATCTTCCACTAGTAGCAGATGTACCCAGATATGACAACACTTCAACAAACTAGCTGCCACTTCTGAGAGCCTCAGAAATACTAGTAGTAATTAAAAATGTATTTGAACTATATCTTTGCAATTTATAGCTGCAGTGCTCTTGTGGAATGAACAACAATAAATGCAGATTTCCCTGCAGAGGAAAGGTCTCTTCATCAAGGGATGACTAGTACATTTGATGCTTCATATTCCTCTTTTTAAAATGACCAGTTGGGAAATTTGACCAGATTGCTTCATAAAACCAAAGTAGTTCATCCACTTCAGGTAGAATTAACCTAAACACGTACTTGAGCATGAGAATAAAATCCAATTTTGAACAAATATATCTCTCTAACTTTAGTGTAATTATAAAGAATGAAAATAGATGGTAATTAATTTTAATAGTTTAGCCTGCAAAATCAGTATCATTACATATTAAAATTTAAAAATATGCATTTTGAAGGCTTATGTATAGGCTTACAAAAAATACCCATTAACCTCTTGACACTGACTGTCCCCTCTCCACTGCAGTTGCCTGAATACTCTCAGTGACTTGCTTGCACCTACTTAACCAAGGTGTTAGTGCTTTTATCTAGTCTCTGGAACAACAGAGCAGTGCTCCTCTAGGGACCTCTTACAAGACTGAGGTCTTGATACCTCCTATAATTCTTCATTTCCCAGTCTCTCTTTATGCTATTTTACTACCACTTCAGCACTGAAAAGCAAGCCTGCTAACATCCTGTGTGAAGGAAATGCACTGCTGATCGACACATCAAAAAAGACGAGAGGAACGCAGGTACTTCAGGCAGCCTCTTGGGGTTTAAGTTACCTTTTATTGCTGGCATTAGTAAAAAAATAAAAATTAAAAAAAAAGTACAACAAATCAATCAAATCTAATCCAGAGTGAGATGCAAACCCAATCTTAGATTTTGTGCATTTAAATTAGGAGCAGGGACCCTACTTCCCTGCAATGGATGTTGATTTGAAAGGATCACTGGAACATCTACCTCGTAGCGCAGTAGGCACCAGAACCCACAAAACATCTCTGACGTTCAATAGCCAACATATGCCCCGGAGCAGAAAACCAAAAGCCACAGCCCTAATGAGACAGAGGAAGTGAGCAGAAAGACGAAAGGCATCACCAGCATCCCAGACCCCTGCAATGCCGAACAATACTGCCTTTGTTACCAGTTGCTGGTTCAACCCTGCTTGCACTGAATTCAGAGGGATTTTCATCACTGATTTCAGTAGGAGAAGAACAGTTCTGTGCAAAGCAGAACGAAAATTATCCTCCTTCTTACCCTGGAACCATGGCTGTGTTGTGGTTAAGATAACAATTGGAAAATGAAGACGATGAAATCCTTGTGAAAACATGCTCCAGTCTAGCTCTCTAGAAGCAGACAATTTTCTTAAGGCAGAGAAGCACAATAAGCCGTGCAAAAAATCCCAACCCCCCAATCCTGAAAATCTTGTGCTTGAACTAACCATAAGACTTTAAAACAAATAAACATTATAATTGTCTTCTTTTTTAAGAGGTTGGAATTCACAAGCTCCACAGCTGTAAGGGTTATGCATGTACTTTCCTTCCTCCCTCCTTTAGTGAAAATTTAGTCTCACATAATAACAGAACTCTTGGTGCTACAATGTGAAAAAATATTTTGAGGTGCAAGATGCTATTATGAGAGGCAGCAACATGATGACCACCCTTGCTCATTCAAGGTGCTCTGTGGTTCATAGAAAACACAGAACACCATGATTTCCTTGGATAACTGGAGTCCCTTGTGAGACTTCAAGGAAAGTCTTCTCTCTCACCAGTTCCTCACCACATTTCGGGGTTTGTCAGTATATCACAATTTGACTTTTGAGTTTCTGTTTGAAACAAAACAAAACAACCCAACATCTTTTACTAAAATGAATTTCTCCTGGAATGAAATGCAGTCCCTACTTCCAAGAATTGCACTCTTTTCCTGAAAGGGGAAAAGATTACTAGGGACTTGCTCCAAGGAGTCTTATCCTTTGCACATCCAATGAAAGGAATCCAAATCTAAAAATACTTCATATTAGAGACTAATTTGTGTGGGGTATTTGTTGCCAAGAATTCTCAGACTCTGTGCATCCACTTTATTGTTCTTGGCACAAAGGGCACTTCCATTCTGTTGCTATTGTTATTTGAGCAGTCTGAAACAAGATGTAATACCAAGTCTATCTCTGTGTTAATTCTCCCCAGCAATGCTGTTGCCATAGCAAGGTTACACATGGATTTCAATGGGCACACACAAATTGAAATTTATCAGCTTTTAAAGTTGGTTCAGCATGTTTACACGTCCTGTGTCTGCCTTCCGGATTCCTTGCAAACTTCGGGAATTTCACAATCTTTTTTTCTGTATGTAAGAATGCTTCTCTAATTCTGTAAGAAAATAAGAGATTAATTCACTCCTTGTTCTCTAAAGGAGAAGGGTGAAAATGGCAATGCATAACATCTTGTCAGATGTGTAAAAAATCCAAAACTTGATTTTTATTTTACTCATCTGTAGTATTAATTTCTTAAAAGAGTATGTTATTTTCAGAGCATAGATGCACCATGACTTGTAATTGAATGATATTTGATTAAGGAGGTGCTACAGTTACCACATATCAAATCTGTCTTTACATATATAAATACACACACATATATATATCTCTACTGCTATTCATCACCAGCTATTTAAGTCAAAACATTTCACACATAACAAGGGTTCTACAATGTGCTCTGTTTATGTGCTGATATGTGAAATATATACTGAAGGTTTTTTAGGCTTTGAGTATATGAAAAATTGCTACCTTTTCAATTTTAAAAATGTTTAGCGTGGGCTTTTATCCAACTTTCAATGCTTTATAATTAAAATATCAAAATAGCAAATGGAAGAAGATACATGGTTAGATCTAAGATGAAAATAAATCATCTTAAATCTTGACAAGCTCCTAAAATACTTTTAGGCAACGTGAACTATTAGTGTTTCAACTATAGCAAAAGACAGTGAAAAGCTTCATGAACAAATATTTACTAAAAGGTGTTGGGGTTTGTACTCTCTAATTTACAAAACCAAGAAATTCATTCTTGTTCAGCCTCATGTCCAAGCCTCCCACTACACAGTGATTAATTTTCTCTGAAGTTAAGAAAACAGAAGAATTCTCCCACCAACAAAACCAAACATAAATTCTGAAGATAATTAATATTTCTCTGGAACTTTGAGTCTGCAGAGAAAGAGCACTGTGGACTAAAGGTGAGTGGGCCAGCTGGCCTTTCTGGCCCCTTCTTTTGCAAGATTTATGGAGGATATAAACATGGACACACCATAAATTAAACAAGGTGAGTTTTCACTCCCAGTTTTTGCCATTTTTTTCCTTTCTGATTGGAAACTCTTTCATCATCTTGCTAAGGGATTCCTGAAACACAGATCGCACAAGTGTCTGAGTGCCAAATACAACACTGTCTCACAGGATTACCATCACTGGAGCCTGCCTTTCACCACCCTGAGTGCTGGAAGATACTGTACTGTTGTGGTTCTTTTCCTGTGGATTATTTTTCCTTTGTTCCAAGTTACTCCATCTAAAACTATATTCTTGAAGGGCATATTTGGCTCTGTCAGATCTGGTAGTGGCTTCCCAGTATGGCATTACACAGGCGAAGGGGCCAGCAACCAAGGACACCTTATCTCCACTGCTGAGGAATTTGGCCTCGGATAGAGGGAGATGGTGTGCATCAGCAGGCAGCTGGGGTCAGACCATGGGGATGGACAAGGACTCAGAATAGAGCCAGAAAAGAACAGCTGTGCTCTTTGATGTCACCAGTGCATAAATACATCACGTCTCTATTTTGTTTAAGCTGTCTGAGACATGTAGTCAAGTCTTTTGGTAATAAATTATGGGATAGAATAGTTGTAGCCATGAACTCTTCCTCTCCATCTCCTTGCAATGTCCCCAAGCCTGAGAGCTTGTGCAGTGGCCACAGTGGCTTCCCCATGTTTAGGTCAGTAACATACAAAGAGCATTCAGATCAGGTGAGCATCTCACACTTCCTTCCTGAACCAGTGCCATCCATGGATGTCACACTGACATTTCTGTGCAGACAGAAGGCAGTGCATCATACCGATAGCACCATAATTCATCACAAGTGTGGAAAAGGCATTAAAGCAGCACAGTGTAAGCATGTAGAAAGCTGGGTAACTACAGACTGACAACTAAGGAGGATGAAAGAGCAATGAATCATTCAGTGATACATCTTTTGAAGAACAGTCTTTAGGAATGTGGTAACAGCCAGAAAATCTCCTGAACAAATACCAGTGCTGCCTTGGCTGGAAGGAGGCTGGCAACTGAAGAACTCAATAAATATATGCACACAAGTGCGAAACTAAGAAAGAGGACAGCCCCACAGACTACATTTACTTTTCTCTTTCCAAACCTATGGAGATATGGCTCATCAAAACTGCAACTGCACAGAATAAAATGGAAAATGCCAAAATTGGTACACGTTACAGGACAGGGTTTTAGAAGTAAAGAAATATGTTGTCTGTGTTGCATTCTGCACCCTGTCACCACTATCCAGTTGCAGGGCAGCAGGTGATTCCTGTGACCATTTTCCAAGAGGGATAGGCAAGAGAAAATATATATCCCAACTTTTTCTAAAATCCCAGACAAAATAACAGCCTGTAAAAATTCTGTGGGATAGGCAGAAAAGCTGTTTCTCTGAGGATGCTTAGTCACCGCAGTATAAACATGTTTGGTTTGGGTAATAAGCAAGGGATCAGATTAAAGGTAAAACCAAATGGCACTGGAACTGGCAGTTTCAACAGAGAGAGGCTTTTGGTCACCGTCACAGAGGGATCTGGTGAGGGGACAGGGGTGCTGAGCACCAACCCATTAGTCCAACCTTACCACATTCAGAGGGAGCCATGTGGCAAGCAGAGCAATGCTTGAACTGCAGCCTCCAGCTAAGACAGAAAAAAGAATCCCGGGTGAGAGATATAAAGCCATTAACAATGTCCCTGGTTGTTAACGATATGTGGGTTTGGCACTTAGAGTTGCATTTACTCAATAATTTTGTTTTCAGTCTTGAACCTAGATGCCACAACCTCAGCTGATTTTGGAAGTGAGGTCAGCAAAGGTGAAAAACATTTAAGCCTACTCTGTGTTAGGAAGCAATGTGTCCTATAAAGCCATGCATCCATACTGTTGGGTGCTTGATGTCGTCTTGCCCTTCAAGCACGTTGGAACCCTCTGGCTAGGGCCAGGCAGCAGAGGCACATGGCAGTGGAGAAGGAGCTGGGTGAACCTCTGAGCACCTCACCTGGCTGCCTCTGGGACTTCCCAGGAATTCTGTAGCAGGGCTTCATACCTTCTGCACAAGTGCAGGCTTGTTGACTTGCAGAGACCAACATGTTCACTTGTGAGTATAAAAGTTTGACAACTAAACTTAACATATCAATACTACATATCCCAGTAACTATAGGATGAAATGGGAATTACATCGCTTCAATGTCTTAAGTCCTGCTTTAGTTACAAAGCTTTCCAGCAGCGCTCAGAAACTCAAGGTATTCCAACAGCTATCTTTAAATTCTTTGAATTATTAGAAACTATGCCTAAGCAACAAGGCTCTGGTTTCCTTGTACCAACAGACTATGGGAGGCAAGAACTGAAAAGTCCCTGGGAAGCCACTTATGAGTCACAAGATGCACTACACCCAGTGCTTTGTGGATGCAAGCCCTGTAGGGTATGACTCCTGAGGAAACATCTGCCTATTCTGCAAGAGGTAGAACAGCAACCAAAAAGAAAACCAGACAGATTGGAAAACCAAAAATTGTTGCTCTTTGTTTCTGACAATTTTATTCTCAAACCATCTAGGTGTGTTCAGTGGTTTATCACAGAATTCTACTCTTGCTGATCTGTTCTGCTGCTCAGTGCTTTTCTCTTGAGAACGTCTCTCTAGTACCTGTCCCTAGAAAACAGTGAGTTATTTTTGCATCAGAGCTAGACACAATAATTCTGATGAGGGAAAATAAGGATGTCTGAGAGGCTGTTTAACAGAGGGCAGGAGAGACAGGGCTCACACCGCATGCCTGGACAGGCTGTGAGTGCTGCTCTGCTCACAGGTACCAGCATGGGGAAAGACTGGGTTATGGCAGAGATCTGGAAAACCCTCTGCACCAGGGGCAGCCGAGCTGGTACGTCACTGGCCATGCTGTGGTCTGCAAAAGCAGCAGAAGGTGGACTGACACATGTAGGAGCATCAAGGACACCGGAGCTTCCTAAAAAGCTTTGCCCAGGCATCTGTGCTGAAAAGCAGCTGTGTGCTCAGGAAGTATTTCAGTTCTCATAAATAAGGCAAGCCAGAGCGTACAGCCAGGTTTCTTATCTTTATCCCTGTTTCTTAGTAGCTTTGCCTTGGTTTTGCACAGTTCTGTGGACTGCTGGGTCCCATAGCTACACAGGGTCTGTTAATACACCCTTGTACAATTTGAGTGTATTCATTTCAGCTGAAGCTGTGGGACTTCCTTTGCTTGATCTAAACTTGTACTGAGATCCCTGTGTATTTACACATCCAGAAGGCATGCTCTGATACACAGACCTGGAGGAAATAGCTATTTTCTGAGTGATGGGGTCACCCTGCAGAAACTGGGAAGAGGTTACTCCAGGGGCGAGGCACAGATGTACAGCACTGGAGCTGGTCGCCCACCATCCATGTGTAGCTGGAAGCTGTTCCCCTTATTCTGGTGGGGAAGAGGACCAAAGACATGTCCATTGATGTGTCCTTGCATGGCTCTTCGGTGAAGTCCATGGTCCCAGAGCAGTGCCAGAAGAAACATGCCCCTCTGAACATTTCTCCTGATGCTGAACAGGCTGGGTAGTGGGCTCCCACCCAAAGATTGGTTTGAGCTGTCCATACTGGAGACATGTCAGCCATGCCAACCTCAGGCATTTGGATCTTCCAGAACAAGGCCATCATCTTCCCAATTTAATGAGGTACCATTCAGCAGTTAGCAGCCTACTGGTGCTGCCACTGGGTTATGTTGCTGCTTGGGTACTCTTCCAGCCCCCTCAAAGCACAGTTAATGGGTTGCATCAGTTTTTCAGGGCCTCCAGTTACACACCCACTGGATTTCTGGGATGCTAATGGCATGTATGTTACCACTGCAGAAGACAACAGTAGGAAAGGGAAAATCATAGAATCATAGAACCATAGAATAGTTAGGGTTGGAAAGGACCTTAAGATCATCTAGTTCCAACCCCCCTGCCATGGGCAGGGACACCTCGCACTAAACCATGTCACTCAAGACTCCGTGTCTGGGTTCTGGCCTTGAACACTGCCAGGGATGGAGCATTCAGAACTTCCTTGGGCAACCCATTCCAGTGCCTCGCCACCCTCACAGGAAAAAACTCTTCCTTATATCTAACTTAAACTTCCCCTGTTTAAGTTTGAAGCCATTACCCCTTGTCCTATCACTACAGTCCCTAATGAAGAGTCCCTCTCCAGCATCCTTGTAGTCCCCCTTCAGATACTAGAAGGCTGCTATGAGGTCTCCATGCAGCCTTCTATTCTCCAGGCTGAACAGCCCCAACTTTCTCAGCCTGTCTTCATACGAGAGGTGCTCCAGCCCCCTGATCATTCTCATGGCCCTCTTCTGGACCTGTTCCAACAGCTCCATGTCCTTCTTACGTTGAGGACACCAGAACTGTACGCAGTACTCCAAGTGAGGTCTCACGAGAGCAGAGTAGAGGGGCAGGATCACCTCCTTCGACCTGCTGGTCACGCTTCTTTTGATGCAGCCCAGGATACGGTTGGCTTTCTGGACTGCAAGCGCACACTGCCGGCTCATGTTAAGCTTCTCATGTCTTCTCTGCCCAACCTGTAGCAGTGCCTGGGATTGCCCTGACCCAGGTGTAGGACCTTACGCTTGGCTTGGTTGAACTTCATAAGGTTGGCATCGGCCCACCTCACAAGCGTGTCAAGGTCCCTCTGGATGGCATCCCTTCCCTCCAGCGTATCAACCAAACCACACAGCTTGACCACACAGCTTGGTGTCGTTGGCAAACTCGCTGAGGGCGCACTCAATCCCACTGTCCATTGATGTCGAACAAGACAGGTCCCAACACCGATCCCCGAGGGACACCACTCATTACTGTTTTCCAACTGGACATTGAGCCGTTGACCACAACTCTTTGCGTGCAGCCATCCAGCCAGTTCTTTATCCACTGAGTAGTCCATCTATCAAATTGATGTCTCTCCAATTTAGAGACAAGGATGTCGTGCGCGACAGTGTCGAATGCTTTGCACAAGTCCAGGTAGATGATGTCAACTGCTCTGCCCCTGTCCATCAGTTCTGTAGCCCCATCATAGAAGGCCATCAAAATGATACAGAAGAACAGCAAACACAGTGTTGCAGTTGGGGTTGATGTTCTGGTTAAGTCTCCTTTTAAAGGAATCTAGCTCACATACATCGAAACTGTTTTGCATACCAAATCAATGCACAGTAAGTGGGAGTAATCAGGGAGTTCACTTCAAAATGGTTCTATAGCTTTGAACCAAAACATTTATGCAGACACAGCCTTAGGCATTTAATTCACACCTAAATGTTAGCGAACATCTTAAAGCAAATGCCCGTGTTCTCTGCAAAGTTAGAGGACAGAGGATGATGCTTTTCAAGACCTACAGGAGGAGATCCTATCATTTACATATCTGTGCCCGAGTTGGATGCTGTGGATGCTTCTGATGGGTACCAGAGAAGATAGTAAAAATTATGAAGTGGCTGGTTAAAGCATGGGCAGATCATCAGATGTGTGGAGGAATAGCAGCTCTTCACTTACAACGCTCACACTTAGCTAAGGTATTAGTAACCACATTCGCATGCTACTTTCCACCTAAGTAGGTCACTACTTGAGCAGCAGTCATTGCCTTTGGGCCCAACTCTGCAATTTGCACCAACGCATACAGCAGGCACCAGCGAGTAAGAAGGTGCAACCATCTGTCAAACCTATCGCACCCTCAGATGTTGTTTTCCTCTCCATGATCAGCCAGCCCTTTCTCTGGCTATGCCTACGCTGTTGATCAGTCCTGCGTTTCATTTGAGCTCAAGTCCAGCACCATCTACCACCCATGCTGGTTTTGTGAATGCTGAACTACAGACCTGCCTAGAGTGGTGAAAGCTTAAATATTTGCATTATACTATCACATGGATCCAAGCTTTCCTTCAGCTAGTCTAGACAGACTGACATCAGCTGGATTGAATTAATGTGGTCCACCAGAAGATATCCTGAAACTTGGGTCTTCCTAAGCATAGACCAGATGATTTATGTCTGAAGTGCAGCTACCAAGATGAAAAGAAAATGGACAGATAATAGATATTTCCCTAGCCTTGCTTTCCATCAATTTAAAAACACCCAAAACAACCAAACACCCATTTTAAAACCCCATAACCATGCCAACAAAACCTCTAATATGGATACTTTTATACATGCAGCAACTCCTTTCTGCTCATGTTAACTCCATTCTGGGAAGCTGTCTAACTTTCATCTTCATGGGCAGGGTTTGCCAGTTGCAGTTCTAACAGGAAACCCCTTTAAGTGGAAACAAGCTCTGATGTTACTGCTCCCATTGCAGCAAAAAGCTGCTTCTCTGCATGACTCTCTCATCTCCTAGGGTGCCTGCTGCCCAGACAGATTCCAGAGAGCTGTCTCCAGCCTGCTGCTCCTGTTCACAGGCAGGCTCTGGCTCCCTCCCAAGCCTTGTCTTCTCTGACCCACGACTGCCAACTCTGCGATTTTATTGCCAGGATCATGGTATTTGATGTTTTTCTTACTGTCCCCATTCCTAGACTGAGAAAACTTATTTATCATTCAAAATTAAAATGAGATTCTGTTCTTGGAGGCAAAGAAAACCTTGAAAAGCATGAAATCTAGTGACTTACAAAAGTTGCAGACGCATATATATCATTTAAAAATCTTTTGACTTTTTTGAAGCCTATCTTGTGATGGGAAGTGAGTGAAATGATTTACATGTTAATTAGCAACACTGCTGACATGAAATTTTATTTCCTTGTCTAGCGCTCCTAGTACTATGTAGCATTCCAGTGAGGCAAGACAGAGAGGTGCAATTCTGAAATGGTGGTATTTTACACTCAGTGCCCAAGAGAAAATCCTGTGCAATGCAGGAAGTCAACAGCCTTTCAGACTCAGGTTCCAGACTGCCTTCCTTCAGTGCCTTGAGAGAGGGGGGATGCTGAGCATCAGCAGGGAGGACATGGTGATCCTAATATCCTGTCGTGCATGCAAGTTGTACCTGACCCAAGGACTCTCTTGCCCAGCCAGTGCCCAGCTGACCAGCTCACCTCTTCAATGATTTCCTTAGGTAGATACCTACCAAAGCTGGACTAGGCACCACTAGTGCCTAGTGAAAAACCATGGAGAAAAACACTGAAAATAAATGCGCTCCCAGTGCTCAATTATGCACTCTTCTGCATTTATAAACATTGAAGTTACTCAAATAATAATTAAAGAAGAAAGTCTAGGCAGCTTCCACCTCCATTTTCTTTTCTATTTTTGCCTAAAAAGTGAAGTTTCCAAACATTTAGTTTAATGGAAGACTTTTTGCAAAAATAAAAGATGTTTTGATAAAAATGTCAACAAAATAAATCATGCAACACCAACTGCTTTGTGGTCTTCTTTTCTTTTTAAATAGGACATTTTTCATTAAGTCAAACTTCTATTTTTCAAGATCATTTCAGGCAGTCCTCCAAAATCCTTGAGGTTTTTTCATTCAAATTGTTCCAAGTAGGATGTGATCACTGCAATTATGACTTTTCTTTATAGGAAGGAGATTCTTACATACTTTGGAAATATGGAAGAGGAAACTGGATGCGAGAAAACAGGCAATGACAAAAATGTTAAGCCAATGCAGAATACAAACATCAGGGGATTATTAAAGACAGCTGGTCTGGTGGAAAGATGGATGAAACACCTCCCATTAGATACTGGACAACAAGGTGAAATTTATGTGCAGATGGAAGTAATTTATGCACAGTTCTTACACAAAGGATCATTATTTATTGCTACTAAATGAGCACATTTGATGGATCTAATCAGTATTCAAATACTTGATGTATTTTAAGAGCAGCTAGGGTATATTCTCTGTAGCACAACCCATCGCACTCGGGAATTTTGTCAAATTACATGGAGCTGCAGGGAAAGACTGGAGTGTGAAACAAGGGCACTAAAGTAGATGGAACAATTTCAATCCGTAAGAATTGACAGAAATTTCCTTGACTTCCTCCTCTACCTTCTACCACTTGCCCAGAAGCGGTACAAGTATTGGGACATTTCTGCTCAGCAGCATTAATTTAAGCATCCTGGGTAGATGAGAGGATAAAAAACTCCAAATGACACTAAGGTCATAATGTATAGATTTTACAATATCAAAGACTGGCACCTTATTTTTTCATTGTAGATTTCAACCCAGGATATTTCCCTCCCACTCTTGTTCCTCATTAAATTCCCTCTCTATTTCTTCTCCATCTTTTTTAAGAAGAGCACTTAGGATATTTTTAAAAGACCAATTTTCAAGACCTCATTCATCTGTGCTTGCTTGTGGAGGATGCCGTTGACCAGGTCAACCTCTCTAAGTCTCTTCCAACCTGAATTATTCTATGTTTCACAAACACACAACTTTCTGAGCAACACATGCATCTTTGGGAAGAAAAATATCATGGGCAGCACTTAAAAGATTTAAACTTTGAGTTCCTTAAAAGGTCTAGGGATGAAAAGAAAAGCTGTCTGTTCTTTAGGATAAGCTAAGGTACAAACAACTGAGAATTTCTATGGAAAAAAATCACACCTGACATTTACAGCCACATCAAAGTCCACTCAGATTCAGCACAGCACTATTCCTGTGCCTTCACAGGAAGAGGTTTCTTCCTGGAAAAAGTACTTCAGTGGAAGGCATTTTGTGCCTGAGCTGTTTGACCCTTCCCACTGAAGGCCACTCAACAGCAGCAGGAACAGCACTTCAGTCTTCCAGCTAAGACAAAAGATTGGTTTTAAGATTTGCTGTCCCCAGTTGCTTCCTCTATCAAACTGTCATTGGAAAAGTAAAAGAAGAAATTGGATATCCATTCCTCTAGAGGAGCCAAATTCCCCTCACCCTCTCCCAGGACTGCAGGTGCTGAGTGGAGATTATGCCACAACTTTTTATATCAGTAGATTCAACATAAGGCAGAAGTCCAAAGAAATCTTACTGGAAAGTGGCTTCTGGATGGGACAACTGTTAGGAAGTACAAAGTACACAAGGTAAACTCCAGGAAGAATTGTTGCGGCCTTGGGACTGTTTTGCTGATCCTGTATAGCATGGAAATGTGGGGCATGTTTAAAAATATATGTGGGATACAATGGAACTGGACAAATTAAAATTAGAACAATGGTCCCTTAATGACAAAGAGGTACGAGTGCATTTGTGTGTGTGCGCACAAATACCAATTACAAGCTTAAACCAATTATTACATATACCATATATAAAATTTAGTCTTTGCTACACATAATTATACACTGTATAATTAGGAAATCGTTGCTATTTGGAACCTTGCACTGGAGCTTGGGTAGAGTGAAGGACAAGTACAGCTCAGCCCATGCTTTACCCCCTCTTTCTGCTCTGTTTCAAGGAAACTTGCATCACTGGTCCCAACCTGTGCCACTGTCTCCCAGTTGTTGAGCAGACACATGTCCTTAGAGGGGGCGCAATGTGTTGTGTCAGCTTCCTACACAACCTGACACTCCAGAGTTAGTTTAGAAGTACATGCTCATTGTTCACCATTTATCTTATGGAGACATGGGATAAGTTCAGTTATAAATTAGTTTTAACAATCCTGGAATTTACAAAACAAAAAACCCCAAATAAATAAATAAACAAATAAATAAATGCAACAAACTACAGAAACATAGCACCTTCATTTTAGAATTTAAGTGTATGGATTCATGGGGAGATGGAAAGAAACTTTCCTTCCTTTTCAGAAAGTCTTTGAAAAGGCATCTTGGCTCACGCAGACTCAGTCACAAGGAATCATCATACCAGGTTCTTTCAGTTTGGTTTCCTATCTCTCATCCAGGAAATACCATCTGTTTGGAAACAGCATCTGGTATTTTGAGTAAAGTCCACTGCTGTCCAAAGGTAAGGTTAGCATAACCCTTACTACAAGTACGTGCACTTGGTGAATGCATCTTCTCCATCTTCACAGGTCATCCTATAGCAAGTTGATTTGGCATGGGCAACGTAAGATGATAAATAGGCTGCTCAGTTGCACAAGCAAAGTAACAGGCAATTAGAGATGGCTGAAGGCAAAGACAGTGAAGACTGAGGAGGCGGAAAGCAGCAGCCAGCTACACACAAGACACACACACAAAAATAACTGTCTTTCAGAGCAAGAATTTCACCTCCCATCTATGTTCGCTCTGTCTCTCTCCTCAAAACTAGCTTAGGAAAAGAGGGCAGGTACAGATCATCTGTGTTCCTGAAGTAGCAATGGGGAGAAAACCCAGACTGATCAGGGCAGTTCAGGGGATAGTGCTTTCCTGTTGGCAGTGTTTTAACTTTGACACTGTCAAGTCTCATCTTTTATAACCTCAAATAAGGAGGTTGAAGGAGAACTGGAATGGAATCTTATAGGCTCATAGAGATTACAGGGAAACACACACTTTTCTGCTTGGCTGGGTATCTTGCACACCTGTTTGAGTAAAAATGACCTGCCTGAATGAAGGCTCACTTTTTCCATCTCCGATAACATCAAGGCTTTCCTAGCAGTTTCCTTAAGAGTTTCACAGTAAATAAATGGATGAACGAGACCCGTTGTTCTTGGTATTAACCTTGAAAAATATTTTCAAGTCTTTTTACGTAAGAAAATGGCATCAATGAGAAGAATGGTTTTTTGGTAATTCTATAAAGATAATTAGGCACTAATGTTGAGGAAATATGCTTTATTCTTACAATATGGAAAAATGCCTTTGCCTTGATTAAGAAGTGTACCGAAATTCTCCTTCATTGTCCTAACATACTTATTGGACGCCTCATGATAGTTTGGTAGTAAATCATCACAAGCAGCACATATTTGGAGACCCTGCGTAAGCAGAGCCCCTACCACAGAACTCCCTGGAGTGGGTGTGCCTCAGTCTTTCCTCAGTTAAGGTAGTTATGCTCACCTAAAATAAACAGTGGATGGATGGATGAAGAACCAAGGTGTTCCCTAAAAACCGCGATATCCAGGAATTTTCTCTTAGCTTAGTGAATATTATTATATAGAGTGAAAAGTTTCAAGCTGTTATAGCACAGTCCTCAGGATGCAGAAATTCAAAGTTCCTTCTCCAAGAGGGGGAACTGGAATTTGGGTCTCTAGGAGTCCAGGATTTCTTACCTATTATCTTACTTGATATGAATTTCTGTGAGGCAATTTGCTCTTGTGAATTTAGCCCTTTGCATCCAGATCTCCTATATTTGTGGACACAAGCAAAACCAGAGCATCTCAAGTCAAACAAAACATTCTGTTTGACCCAAGATCAGTGTTTTCAACTCATACATACAAATCTGAAATTCTCTGGTTCAGTCCATGGGCCAAAAGGAAATGGTAGGTGCTTTCAGTACAACTGGTTTCACGTGCATACAAACCTTGGACTCAAACTATGGCACTGATAATTGTAAATTAGTGTAAGTCAACTGTTTTAAGTAGCGTGAGGAGCCCAAGACTCTGCCTTGTTGAAGAAGCAGTAAGTGAAAAATTATTTGGTATCAAAGCCACAATCTATAAACTGGATTCACTCTGCCCTTTGCTTCTGATAGGCAAGGAAATGCAGATACAGACAACATCCCCTATCCATTCAGGGCAAAATCTAAGTACCACAAGTCTTGCCTCTGCCAAATATATACAACACGCTCCACATGAGGTTTGGGCACAGACAACATTTGGTGTTTACAACGGATGGTTTCAAGGACCAGTTGTAAACCTTGATCCTTTTGATGTGAAAACTTCTATGCAATGTTAGAATACAGGAAAATTTTTGCAAGGCACTGCTTTCTCCTCTTAAGAGCTTCAGTCCCAAACAATGTATTTGTACAGTGACTCACAGGAAGGCACTGCCTCTTGAACGTAAAACCTACACTAGGCAACATGTTAGATACAATGGTCTAAACTCTTGCCCTAACATCTGGGGCCATCAACACAACTCTTTCTGGCATTGTAGCATTTTTAAGTTCAATAACTTTTGAGTGACTGGATGAAAATTCAGATTTGGTAAAGGAAATAGCACAACTTCCAGTACACAAAGTCATTGTATGAAGTGAGCTCATGAAGGAAGGAACCAGCTACTGCAAGAGAAGTCTGGCAAGAGCGGCTACCACAAGATTCCTGTTTAATATGAAACCATCCCTGCTGACTGAACTAGACTGGGCATTGTACACTGGGTTTATTCTGGGCCTGCATTTTGTCAGTCTCAGAAGCAGCCCCATATGACAGGATGCTGAAACCACCAAGTTAAATCAGGCAAATCACACTTCTCACACCACTCAGTGTGTGCGTAGGAACAACCACATGCAGTCATACCAGAAGTCCATCTAATCCATTACACCTTCTCCAACAGCACACATATAGGTAGAACACAACAACATTAGCCATTTATAGAATAAACCCTTCCATAACGCTTCCATGTTTAAAATTATCTAACTCAATGCTGCAGCAATTTTGTGCACCGTTTTCCAAACTTCCTCAGCCTTGGTCTACAGCTAGAAGGTCGAACAAAAGCCATCAAGTATTAGCCTATCCAAATCTAAACTTGAATAGTTTTCTGATTATCTAGCTTCCTCAGACAAGCACAGAGAGATAGGTAAGTGTTGCAGGTTTGAGAGGAGAAAGGGAAGGGGAAAGCTGGGCCACAGATGATTAATCCTGTCCTCGATTGCCACAAACTGCCATGAACACAATGATGAAATTAGCTGTCTTGTCTTCCCTGTAAACTGTTAGCTTTCACATGCCATCCTGTTCTCAGATCCTTTGCTGACCTATTTCACCACATTAATTTGCCAGAAAATCTGAGTAACAGATTTCCCCCTCTTAACTGACTTCAGACTGAAATAGCTCAGTTAAGAATCTGTAAATGCAGCTGCCAGAGGAGTTTAGACTACAGTGAAACTTCAATCCAACTTGCTAACAGGGTATCAGCAAATCATACTATACCCCCAATAAAGCTGCCACTTCAAAACCAAGAAGTCAAAGTCAAAGCACAGCCAGGAGAAAAATAAGCAAGCCTTATGCATACAGCCCACACAACAAGTCACTCAATAAGAGTTAGAGTTACTTCACTGTATTTTGTACCCACAGAGAACATTTTGGGATAAGCTTCCAAACAAGGCAGCACAAATTTAATACAGTGTGTCCCATGTCATACCTCTGGCAGCCTTAACTCCGTCCTTGAAATCTGATCTAGCCCGTCCTGTGCCTGTTTATGAGTTCAGGGAAAAATCTGCACAAGACAACTGCCTATATTTTATCATCTTTCTACACAAATCTTTCAAAAGAATACTAAAAAATAAATCAACATAACAGTAGGAGCACAGAAATCAACAAGACTTCAAGAATTAATAACGATACTCTTAACGTGTTTTTGAAGTGGAATGTCAGAATTGAAGTACTTGGAGCCTTGGCATTTGGTCGCACTGCAGCTTGTCTTACTGGATCTTACATCAGCACAATTTCACCTTCACATTTAAGCAGGTATTACAGCCACAGAAACAGCATGATAATATGCACCCTTGAACTTCCATTTCTTAATTCACTTCTGAAATGTGACGTGGCACTACCGCTGCAATCAGCAGGCAGCCCAATGTTATGTAAACAGTTTCAAAAGCCTGATGGATACAGAATAGATTAAGTCTTACTTCGGAAGAATAAGAACTTCACAGCTTCGCTAAGCAAGAACTAAAAAGGTTTTAGAGGAAGCTGCCTGCTTTAGGTTAGCACTAGCAAGGTTTTACAAGCAGCCTCCACACATCAAACCATCTTATTGCTTCTGTAGACAGCAGGCAACAAGGACTCAACGGACATCAGAAATTTTATGTCACCAAACCATTCTATAAGCAAGCTGTGAAGTCATTTGTTCTACCACAGAAGCTGGTTAGTCAGTCTCATCTGCCAGGATACTAGGGACATAAACAGTCTATCACCAATCATTTCTTAAGGAAAAAAAATAAATCACATTCTCCCTCACACACATTTTTGCTCCTCATGCACCAATTGCAATGCACAAGACCTAGAGAAAGCCTTTAATAAATCAGTTTAAAGGGAGACTGCTTATCACGTAGAATGACAACATGGTATTTTTCAGTCAAAATAATCAAGCTACATCATGAATTTTGCATCAGTGTCTACTGTGAAACCCAGGAGAGGTTTATAAAAATAATTACATGCAAGTAATTATGTTAAATATGATTACCCATCATCAATCATCTCACAGTCATGGGATAACAACCAGCACTATTTCGTGATGAAGAGATCAGGTATCAAGTCTTGCTCTTTCTGTAGAGAGGCACTTCAGTGTGATATTTGTGTCATTTGAGCTACTGACTTCTGGCTGTCAGCACCACATCGTATCATAGTTCACCTTCAGACATCTATACATTGCTTTAATAAGCAGATACTCTTCACAAAATCTAAGTGTGCTTACATTAAGCACCTAGATGATGTACTCCACCGAGGAACCCGTCCCCGTACAGTTTCATTGAACTGAAACACCATTGTTCTTTGACTTTTATTAAGTTCACTTAGGTTGACCAGATGAGCTTCCCTAAAGTAAACAGGGTTATAAAATACCAGGATGATTCTATCCTTAGGTGCTCAATAGAAACGAATACTTGGTTCAACTAGAAAACTTTAAAAATGACTTTAGATACAAAAGTGTAACAATTATACTGCGCGATACAACTTGATATATCACTAAGCCCATGAAATTAAAAAGTTTTTTGCACCATCAAGAACAGCCACAAGTCCTGAACCTCCATTCTTTATGCATTCTTGACCAGAGTAAACCAAAACTTGGGAATGCTTGGGATTCAAAATACCCTGAGCACATACTAGTGCAACACCACAAAGCATACATAATCCATCGGAAAAGGGGGAACGGGGAGGGGGAGGAAATTAGCAAGAATCAGATGGTGCTTTATTATACAAGCATGAAAAGTAAGTTCCTTTGGAAAATAACTTCTTGGGTGGACTTCTGGACCAGTGAGGTAGCCCAATGGGAGAGAAAAAAAGTGGAAGTGGAACTTGGTCCCCACGCGTGATACCTGCCGGAGGGTCCCTCGCGTCTCCCCGCGCCCCGGCGGGGACGGGCCGAGGCCCAGCACGGGGCCTTGGCTGCGCGGCCCGGCAAGCCGCCCCCCGTGCGGCTGGGGGGCCCGGCCCCCGCCCGAGCGGGCCATAAAGTGCAGCAGCAGAACACGATCCAGACAAAAGCAATGTAAACAGGTGACTGATATCGGTCTCTTTATCCGCACCGCGGCGAAGGTGAGGAGCCGGCCAACCCCCCCCAACCCAACCCACCCGCGGCCTCAGGACGGCGCCACGGGGAAGCGGCGCACCCGCACTACGGGAGACAGGTCCACGCCGAGGATCCGCTGCGCCCGGCGCCGCGCCGCCGCCAGGCTCCGCCGGCTCCAGACACTGCCCCGCACCCGGATGGTGGGGAAGCTGGTGAGGCTGGGGGTGGCCGCCTTCCAGATCTCCTCCAGCGACTTGCCGCCGAAGGGCTCCCAGGCGGCGCTCTCCGCCGGGCTGTCCCGCTCGCCGTCCGGCTCCTCGCCCGGCGGCCACAACGCCAACGCCGCCTCCCCCCCTCCGCCGCGGGGGTCGGCGGCCACCGGTGCCGTCGCTTGCCGCTGCCTCTCCCGTACCCTCCTGCGGCGCCGGCGCCGCCTCCGCCGCTTGGCGCTGCCACCCGCCGTCGCAGCCCGGCGCTTGGCGTCGGCGGCCGGGAGGCGCCGCTTGCCGACGCGGCGGCGGGGTCGCTCCGCCGAGGGCGGCGGCGGGTCGGGGACGACTGCTCGGCAGGAGGCGTATCCGTAGACATCCTTGCTGCGGAGGATGACCGGGGAGAACTCGTGCTTAAGGCTGCAGAGGAAGTTCCACAGCTCCGAGTCGGAGCTCATGAACTCCGTGGACTTGGGCATGAAGAGCTTGAGGGCGTCGCCCAAAGCCTTGGTGCCGGCGAAGGAGACCTGCGACCGCGAGTACACAACTTTCTCCGCCTCCCCTTCCAGCCCCCAGGCAGCGGGCGCCGCTCCGCCGCCGGCTGTCTCCGCCGCCACCGCCCGGTCTCCCGCAGCCGCCGCGGCGCTCCCCGCCTCTTGGTTCATCTTCCCGGCTCCTCTCTCCAGCGCCGCCTGCTTCCTACTGCGGGTCATGGAAGCAGAGGGACGGGGCGGGCGGAATGAAAGACACTGAGAAGGGAGAACGGAGCAGGGACGACGCGCCGGCCGCAGCTCGGCCACCGCCGAGCGCCCGTCGCCTCACCGCACGCCGCCACCCTCCTTGCCGCTGGGGAGCGACGATCGATATCCTGCCGCCCGGCACAAAATGGCGCTTTAAAGTCCCAGGCGGGACTGCGCACCAGCCCGCCCTCCCTCCGCGCCCGGCGGTTGGCCCGTTTGAAACGCGTCGGGTGAGCCAAGCCCCGCCCTCGGCGCGGCGGCCATTGGGAGCGTGGTGGGTGCCCCGCGGTGTGGGCAGCGGGGAGCCGCTGCAGCGCCGCGTCCCGGCGTAGCCGGTGCCGAGCCTCAGACCCTGCGGGGTGTCCCCGTTGGTGGCCCCTTCCCACAGGGAACATGGCGGGGGCCAGCAGGCCTGGTGCAACTGCTGTGCCGTGTGCTGGTGTCGCACCTTGCTGTGGGGATGAGGTTCTTCATAGGGTGGTGGGCAAAGGTGGATTCTGCCGTGAAATGTATTTGAGTAAGGATTTGGTTGGAGGCTTCGATGGGCAGGGTCCCGTGGAGGAAGAGCGAAGAGTGAAATGTTAAAAAGGGGTAAATGGACATGAAATGGTGAAGTCCGCCATACACTGTTAAATGCATCCATCGTGTTGCAGAGGAGTTTTTAACATGAACCTGTAGGTTTGTCAGTCAACAACATCATAAGTCGTGGAATCAGAACAGCTGAGGTTGGAAGGAACCTCTGGAGGTCATCTGGTCCAAGCCCCTGCTCAAACAGGGCCACCTAGAGCAGGTTGCCCCAGACACTGTCTAGATGACTCTTGACTGTCTCCAAGGATGGAGACTCCTCTCTCTGGTGACCAATGATAGGACATGACAAAATAGAATGAAGCTGCATCAGGGGAAGTTCAGATTGGACGTTAGGAAAAAGTTCACTGACAGGGTGATTGGTCACTGGAACAGGCTCCCCAGGGAATTTGTCATGGCTCCAACCCTGTCACAGTTCAAGGAGCATCTCAGTGACACTCGTTGTCATATGGTTTAGCTTTAGCTAGTCCTGCGAGGAGCAGGGAGTTGGACTCGATGATCCTTATGGGTCCCAAGATGATTCCACAACCTGGGCAACCTGTGCCAGTGCTTGGTCACCCTCACAGTGGAAAGGTGTTTCCTGATGTTCAGAGGGAACCTCCTGTACTTCAGTTTGTGCCCATTGCCTCTGGTCCTGTCCCTGGGCATCAGTGAGAAGAGCCTGGTTCTGTCTTCTCTGCACCCTGCCTTCACATATCTGTGTACATTAATGAGATTCCCCCTGAGCCTTCTCTTCCCCGGGCTGAACAGTCCCAGCCCTCTCAGACTTTTCTTGTAGGAGATGCTCCATCCCTTTTATCATCTTTGCGGCCCTTTGCTGGACTCTCTGCAATACATCCATATCTCTCTTTACTGGGGAACCCAGAACTGGACACAGTGCTTCCTGTGTGGCCTCATCAGCACTGAATAAAGCAGAAGGATCACCTTCCTCAAGCTGCTGGCAATACTTCCCTAATGCAGCCCAGGTTATTATTCATCTTCTTTGTGACAAGGGCGTATTGCTAGCGCATGCTCAACCTGGTGTCCACCAAGACCCCCAGGTCCTCTTCTGCCAAGCTGCTTTCCATCTGGGTGACCCCAAGCATGTCAGCCCATTTCTTCAGCCTGCGGACACTAAAATATTCACAACATTGTTGGGAAAAAAAATCAAGGCTTTGTGTTGGTTGAACCCTTTGTGAGAGTCACCATCTTGCTGAGTCCACAGTGCCGTTTCCTCCTGCATGGCACTGCTACACTTGCAGCCGTACAGCACAATTTTGTCAGCTGTTGTGAAACCTCGTGTCCCTTCAATCATGCTTCCCGATGCTTCAGACTGCTTTCACAGGGAGAGTGTCCCGTTAGGTTCCTGCACTGTTTCAATTAAACCAGAGCTCTTTGCACAAGCCAGAACAGCAAGGTGTCAGCAAGGGCAGATGTGGTTTAACCTTCCTTACAAAGCCAACTCGGGGTTTCATTAGACTCCTAACTAATTACTTTCTCCAAGCATCAGTAAAGGGCGAGGAATAACATTTTTCTTCACAGATAGTCTTTGTTCTGTAATTAATCTTTCAGTTTAGAATAGGGAAATCTTTTATTCTCAACTCATCAAGAACCTAAATTGGAATGTCTAGAAAGCCAGTCAAATAAGAGGCAGAAATTCTGCATAAGAAATTATTCCTAACTGCCAGTGGAAATAAATGAATTTTCTTCACAGTATAATTTAGCTTGTGTTCATGGGAAACTCAAGAATATTAATCCAAACCATTTAAAGTAGATATTAACAAAACTATTTTAAATCTTCATGGGGACAGTCTCAAGGTGCAGCCATATCCTAAACCAGCTTTATAGATGACCCATTTAAAAGAAATAACTTTCCCCAAATGATGGTGTTAGTGCCAGTTTCAATCGGATTAATTTCACAGCGTACTTTAGAGCACAGTCATGCAGTCAGATTGATTTAACTGAGGGAGGTATCCTACAATGCAGAGGATAAAAGCCCAGAGCTGGAGGCGTTAGGGCCAGGCATCTCTTGATCCCGCCGTGCTGCAGTTAATCACACTCTGGCATATAAGCGCCCAGTCGCAGCCACGGGGTCATCACCTGCAGGACCACAGGAGATGCCCTGTGTTCATGTTCACAGTGGAGGGAGCTCCCACACTATCAGCCTCAGCAGCTCAGCTGACCAGCGGGCCCTCATTAAACTGCAGAAACCCAGTTGCTTATAATCATTAGCCATAACTTTTTCCTGAAATTACAGATATTTCTGGCATATGACTCGAAAATTGTTGAGGCAAGATGGGGAATTTTCAGCAAGCAGTAAATGAGTCACTGTAGCTACAAATGAAAAGAGGGAATAGCACATGCATTTGTTAATCAGCACTTATTCACTAATTTTTTGCTTCCAGGATGGACAATACCATTTTAAGGCATGGGGTGTAATTTCCCTTTTACAACTTCATTATGAGGTTTCTGCAGTGTAACACTCTTCTTTTAATACCTTTCAAAGTCATCTCAAGAAAATCCATAGTAATTTGCTATCTATTAGTAATTTACAATAGCTCAGTACAGTAATAACGATGATAATAAAATTAATAATCCTTTGGAAGTGCATAGCTCTTCATTTTAATTATACTATTTTTTATAAGCATTAATTACCACTCATGGTACTCCTGAGTTATGTAAGTAAATATTGCCTTTCTTTAACAGATGAATAAAATGAAGAACTGGATTAAAATGGCTTGACTAAGATATACAGACTCTATGACTTAATTTTCTGTAGATCTTAATTTTTAACAATCATTATTCTAAAAACAGTGAATGTCTACATTGGAGAAGAGAAGGAGAAGAGAAGGAAAAGAGAGAAGAGAGAAGAGAAGAGAAGAGAAGAGAAGAGAAGAGAAGAGAAGAGAAGAGAAGAGAAGAGAAGAGAAGAGAAGAGAAAAGGAGAAGACTAAGAGAAAACTAAGAGAAGACTAAGAGAAAGATAAGAGAAGAAGGGAAGGGAAAAATATCTGTAATTTTTGTTCCCTTATTTGTTAGAATTTCTTTTTAGAATTCTTGAGAAGGAGGGGCAAAATACCAAATGACAAATTACTGCAGGGACACTTTATTTTCTTAAATAATTCCTGCCCAGTACCAAGAAACACTGGTAACTGTTAATTATTTTAACTGCTAACAGCGTTTTCTGTACCTGTGATCACATCAAATTTTGAGTCCTGATGAACCCTAAAATCCTGTATATTAAGTCCCACCACTTCTGCTGCTGGGACTTTTCCTCCAGCGTACTCATGCTCTTCTACCCAGATGAGCAACGTCAGTCTTACTGCCCAACACCTTTAAAGATAACCACTCTTTTCCAATAGCTTTACCTCTCCTGTTGAGAGGTTGCATTAACTGGCAGCCTGCAGCAGTTAATTTGCTTCCTAAAGGTCTTTAGCATACTTTCAGGGAAGTTTGCATGACAGTGCAAGTATGACTCCACATCCATTCACAACTAAACCTCAGATGTTACCCAACACTCATCAGGTTCCTGGGTCTGAGAAGTGCCCAGACAAGCATTGGCAAAATTCCTGAAAATACTTTCAAAGAGAGACAAAAGCAAATAATTTACAAGACTAATCTCTCAGTCAGTTATTAGGAACAACAACAGCAAAAACAAAGTGGAGTTGCCTTGTGTAGGAATCACAGTTGCAGTCAAAAAGGGAAAGAAGATATTAGGTATCACTGTGGAAGAGATAGAAAGCAAAACAGAAGACAGCATTCTGCTGAATACAAGTCCATTGTGCCTCCACAAGTCCTGAATACTGTGCATTTCTAGTCTTACCATATCTAAGAGGTTATAGCAATGATATGAAGAAGGGCAACTAGGATGAGCAGAAATATGGAACAGCTTCTCAATCAAAAAGCGATTAAATAGACTAAAACTCTTCAGCTTAAATTAACAGATGACTAAGGAAGAAGATGATAAAGGTTTATAAAAGTGTGATAGTACAAAAAAGATAAGAAATGATTATGTCTTAGTTTTCATAATCCAAGAATGACAGGGGAGCACATGAAGCTATAAAGCAGAATGCCAAAAAGGCATACTTTTTTCCCAGATAACTCATAATTACTCTGTGGAGTTCATTTTCCAGGAAAGTTTTAGGTCCCAAAATGGAAAAATGTACCCCAATACTGAATATAAAGGAGAGCTGATTGAGAAAGGATTGCAGGCATTACAGAGCTCACCGTTCAAAATTATTAGACGTGAATGGAAGAAAAAAAAATCCATCAAGGGCTGTTGTATGTGAAAACCAAGTCTAGCACCATGGGATCAGAAAGCTTGTAAGCCAAGGGCTGGGAAAAGAACAAAGAATACACTGGAGGAGGTAACCCTCAATGTCTGCACCATTCTAACTGTCTTTCCCTACCCTTCCTCTTCAGCCTCTGACAGACAAGGACACTGGACACTGGACCATGGAGCTGGCCAGCATGGCTGGTTGTACTCTACAAACCTGTTAGAAGACAGAAGAGAGCAACCACAACAATAAAACATAGTGTTTCTTTCCCAGAGCTTTATTGTTGCAGGAGCATACAAAAACTGGAAGAGCATATTCTAGGACCAAAGGGCAATGAAGCATTTGCAGAGGAAGAAACACAAAGGTTGCAGAGTCCAGCAGCAGCCAGGAGCCACACTCGGGCAGAAGCCCAACAAGGATGGAGCCTGAGGTAAAGTGTATTCCACTGGCTCTGGTTATTGCATGCTCATTTTTCACTTTGCTCATAGCCTCAATACACACACTGTCAAAATGGTGACTGACTGCGTGCAGAGGGGAAGAAAGGATATTTTTTTAAATAAGCCTTTTATTTCAATAGCATTCGTTGGCAATGTTTGGAAGAGGAAAATAATCTCTAACATATTTTAGCAGAAGACTTCGATACATTCAAAAAACCCCTGAAGCAATAGTAAAAATAAAAATATGTGAAGAAGCATGCTTTGTGATACAGAAAGCACTCCTAGAAGATTTTTTAGCAGACGCTGTTTAACATTTGTTTCCACATTCTAGGAAGTAATTTATATGTGATGCGCATAACCATGCACAGTGCGCAGCATTTATATCATTATTGCCCTGTTACTGCCCTGTTATTAGTACATGTGATAACAGCCATGCTCGTGGTCACTACAGTGTTGAGGATCAATAATGGTCCCTTAGTCTAATATGTTACAAAGTCCTTGGTTTGTATATCCAAAGTGAAATTTTTTCTTGCTAATCCTGTTTTTATTTTGGCTTTTTTCCCCCCCCTTATTCCCATCAGTTACAGAATCATAGAATCACAGAATGGTTTGGGTTGGAAGGAACCTTAAAGCTCATCCAATTCCAACCCCCTTCCATGGGCAGGGACACCTTCTACTAGTCTGAGTCGCTCCAAGCCCCGTCCAGCCTGGCCTTGAACACTGCCAGGGATGAGGCAGCCACAGCTTCTCTGGGCAGTCCATCTGTTCAGCTACCCATGTTGACTTTGATTGCATTATACTTCCAAATCTTCCATCTTTTCTACCCCAAAAATAGTTCACCTGATGTTAACTTTACTATAGACAAGGTAGCAGTACTTTAACAACTGTGCTGTCTTTGGAAAGCCAGTTCCAAATTGGTGGCGGCAGTTGGTCTTCGCTGATTAAGCTGGTAAGGTGAGAAATCAAATGGGGGAAGTAGGTAATAGAGCATGCAGATCTTGGAAACTGATGCTAGATCAGGAGTTAAAGAAACAACATTCTTAGAGTAAATGCTTCCATAATAAGATTATTTCAGGGTACCTATTCCACTTCCTATTCTGTTCCTACCTATTTTATTCTAGGACAGCTTCCAGATGGAGCTTCAGAAGGGGGATGCAGCTTTGCAGATCTCAGGCTGCAGGGAGTGCCCGGGGCCTCTCGCTGGGGTGGGGGCAGTGAGAGTTGGTATTTTAGCCTGCAGATGTGCCATCATTAAGAATCTGTCACCAGGTAAAGAAGACGTGAGAGGATTTCACCAGACTGTGCAGCAATGTAGAAAAAACACTTTTACTGTAAGGTGATTGTACATTCGACCAGGTTGCCCAGAGAGGTTGTGGAGTCTCCATCCTGTACAGGACACAGTCCTGAGCATCCTGCTGTAGCTGGCCCTGCTTTGAACATTGGGGTTGGATTAGATGATCTGCAGAGGTCCTGGCCAACCTCCACAATTCTGTGATTCTGTGAAAACACTTTCTGGGTTGGGGTTTGGATTTTTTTTTTTTCCTTTTTTTTCTTTTTATCTTTTGCTTTTAAATTCTGTTTTCTGCTGTTGTAATTTATGCTGGAACATTCTCCTTCTACAGTCACTTTCTGTCTAAAATATGTTTTCTACTGTACATTCTTCAAATTATAATCATCATTTATAAAACAGGAAGATTATCGGCACTGCTTTCCGATACTGGTATGTTTTCAGTCGAAACTCTGTATTATCAAAGGTGTAAAATGGGTCAGTCTAGTACTGCTTTCTGAATGTAATTCCAACATAGGAAATATGTTGCTCGAGATCATAGTTCTCACACGTAACAGACCACGTCATCTTGTAATATTGATCACACTGCTTCCTGAGGCACTCTATTTAAAGCACTGAGACTATTAAAACAAATGTGAATGTCATTCATTTGTCTCAAACCAGGCAGTTTTTAAAGCCTACTAGCAATTATTTAACAGCCTTATTAATTAAATCTTATTTCTTGATACCGAGTGTTGCTGAGCTTGTCAGTTCAAAAATTCATTTCATGATACGCTCCAGCCTGTGCTTCCATTTTCCTTCCTACCAGATTCGTGCATTAGCGGATGAGCTGACAGTACAAATTCACCCCAGAACACTGGGAGCAGGCAATTGATTTTCTTTTTTGTTGAAGTTGCCACAGGATACAATGCAATGTTTATATTGGATTTATATTTTATGCTGGCCTAGGGAGGACACAGTACATGATCCAGCATAAAGTCCATGGAAAGTTACCCTTCAAAATGCTTTGTATTAATTAAGAGTGAGGGAGTTGATAGCAGCTCAGTTTTGTATGTCATATGGATGTGGCTTTATTAAATGGATACTTACAGCAGCTTTACTATGTCACTGGACCACATTTTAGTCAGGCTCGCTCTTTCTTATCTCTCTGTCCACATGAATCTTGCAGACCTTACTGCCAGCTGTGTTTGTTTTAATGGAAAGTTGACAGAAACTGGTCCTTTTTCAGGTCCTCGCTGGCACTTTCACAGGGCAGAGGAGTGTGAGCTTCAGGCACCTTAGGTGGAAAAGGATCTTGATCTCTCCGTTTCAGCGAATGTTGTAAGCACTTGATTATAATGCAGATGTTGGCTGTTAGCATTAACACCTCCTTTTGAATCTCTCTTTTGTCCCTTGAGTTAGGCATGGGCTTCAAAAGCCTGGAAGGCTTATCTCTGCACTTCTCAGTTCCTCCTGCTAAGGGACCTCTGCCCCGCTGCAGAGGGACAGTGGCGCTTCGGTGGCTCGCAGCGTTGTGAGCCGGCACAGGAAGCCTGGCTTAGGGAGCAGAGCACGGGCCGGCTCACTTAAGGTGAGATGAATTTCATTACTAAACTGAGATCTTGCCCCATCTCGAAACCGGCTGGAAGTCTGCCGCTATTACCTTTAGTGGTATCATTTTCTAGTCCTTGAATGATTTTCAAATACCATTTTAGTTCAAAATGCCTGAATTGTGATTTATATTAATTTCCAAAAATATTCTAATTATTTATAGTTTGGTAACACTTGATTGGTAGTATTCCTTATAATCTATTTAAAACTATTGTGAATTCATGTCAGCACAGAATTAAATTGGATAATTTGAATACATTAATTATTTTTACCATTTTCAAAAATATTGTTATAAAGAATAAAAATAGATCGATAATACCTTGAGAACTGGGCTTTCAGATTGCATGTTTTAAAATGAAAGAAAAGAGTCTTCATAGCTGTAGATACTCCTCATTTCAATACAGACGCAGTGACTGATACTAGCTAAGATTTTGACCCTGTACATGATCTGCATTATTACCGAGTCTTGCCTCAAAAGGCAATAATATTCAAGGCAAGTTCATCCTTGGTGACCCTGCAATGGCTCCAGGTGGATGACTAGCTCATTTACCAGTATTTTAAAATTGTCTTTCAGAAATGCAGTGAATTACTTAATGTGTTTATTCGCACAAGGGCGCATACTTCTTATGAACACCATCAACCAGCAATTGCATTAAATATTTTCCAAAATATACAAGTGCCCCAAACTTTCATTCTAAAGTGAAAAAGTCGCCAAACTTAGCAAATCACCCACATTCGATCCCCAATCCCCTCAGCTGCCTTTGGAAGGCTCTTCCAAATAAGAAATGGTAGTGGTTTAATCTTTTACTAATTTAATTAAATCCGTGCCAAACCCTAGTGTGGTCACTCGCTCCAGCTTGTGTAGAGTATTTCAGTTTATTTTATACTGGCTCCCATTCAATTTAAGCTCAATGAGCCATTGTTGCTCACATTTAAGAGTACTTGTATAAAACTTACCACTGGTTTAATTAAAACCATCTAAGTAAGCCAGAATTTTCACTGCCTATTAGCATTCTCTTACATCTGCATTTTGAGTCCTAAGATGTAGACACTAGGAGTCTAAAGTTAGAGTACTGTCTGGAGGGAGCTGCTCAGCATTTGCAGTTCATGGCCTGAGCCATTATTCGCTTGCAGGCAATGAGAACTGCAAATGTCATATCACTCTGGAAAAATGTGTTCATTATTTAGACGTGCAAATGAAGATACCAGAGGCTAATCTCATGTCCTGTCTGAAACAAAGACTGGCGTCTTTAATCTCTGGACTATAGCAATGGATTGTACACGTTGTAACAGAGAAATACCACATTTACCCTCAGCATTACATATTACATGCACCAGAACTATTTTTCCTTTCATATTCCTCATTCTCCCCATTCCTTTTCTAGCTTCTTCCTGATCCAAATTCTTCCTGACTGTCCCTCCCTGACTGAAGGCTGAATCATTGAAATTCCTATTCATTTGCTTCCTGCCAAAATGAGCCATTATTTCCAAAAGCACCGTTTCCTCCCAGTTATAAAGATATGTTACAATACAGGTTTGCTTTGTTTGCTGTGTGTTCTATTTTGTCCCACAATGGTTATAGAATTAAACAATTCAGCTACGAAGTGAATATGATAATATGCAGATCTTGATATGTACATGCCATTTACAATAGCAAAGGAAAAAATAAATCAGGAAAGAAACAATGAACTGAAAAGCTAAGGCTCTAGGACTAATGTAAAATTATGGATAATGAAGAGTTGAACCACTGCTGAAAATGTTTGCCAGATGCAATCTGTATTTGAATGAAATTTGGAGGGGGGAAAAAAAAAATCTACAGTCCATCTGACCAAAGCAGAGAATGGCTTTCCCAGGCGGCAGGCATTTCCTACAGACAGCTCTTGAGCCAGGAGAGGGTAAAACACATGAAGATGGACAGTTGTACAATTATAGAACAGTGGAAGGATTAGAAAGGGTTTAGAAAATGAGCAGAGAAAGAAAAGTAGGTAGCAAGGAAATGGCTCACCTAATGGCAAACTAAATCAGACACATTTTAAATCGCTAAAGGGTCTGATGCAGTCTAGCTGTCAGGGTGAATGCGGACATTTTATCTATTTATCTTCACTGATTTTAGAAAAAAAATATGACTAGTTTAGATGGGAGTCCTCTGGGAGTCCTGATTACAGTGAAATTAATTCCATCACAGGTGTAGATATGTTTTCAGTCAAAACCGATCATTTCCTTCAGCCAGTCTCTTATTTAAATTAGCCACCATCAGTTATGTGATACTCAGAGCAGAAGCGGAGACATCTGTAACAAAAACAAATTGGTCATTGCTAAATCAGCTCAGCTCCTGTGCAGCCTTCTCCTGTCCCTCCTCATGGACTATCTGCCAGTACATTAGCTTTCCTAAAGTCACTCATTATTTCGTATTTGTGGTCAAATCCCTAGTTACTGACACTTTGAACAGCATCTCCATGTTCTGATCCAGAGACACACTATTTAGGTATGGCTAGTAAAAGAAGGCATTATTTTCAGCAGTATGTCATGTGCTGATATTAAAGATGAATTAACCTAGAAAAACTAGGTAAAAGAGTTTTCACGGGGAAACCATTTGGATACACAGCTCCCTAGTTTCGATATACAGCTCCTTAGAGCTACTGGTTATCTGGCACATCCATGTTTGACTTCTACCACTCCCATTATCACTCTTCAACTCAGTTGTCTCAAACTATGGCTAATATAGTGTAGGATTCCTTTATACATTGGCACTACTGCATTTTGTAAAGCTGACTAATCATGCACTGGTAGAAAAAAAATGAGCCATGGTCTCCCAGAAGTGTTGTAAACCCTGAGCTGTTGCCTACTTTGCATTTATCACCAAAATAACTCTTCTGAAAATTCTGATGTCTATGGCAAGATAAAATATTTTTGAAATTTTGAAAATACCTCAGGACAAAGAAAATTCTTCTCTGCCCAAGCTTAGTTGACATGAAAATATACTTCACCAGGTCTGACAGTTTCTGCATTTGAAACGCAGAGCTCTGTAAGATGACAGGAGTGGTGCTGGGGGCAGCACGGGCAGGCTGCTCCACCAGGGAAAGTGTGGAGGCCAGGAGCTGAGGATGACAGCAATGAAGGCAGGAACACTGCCTCGCCAATGAGGTGTCAGTAAGTTGAGTCAGCGAGTCCAAATGAGGAGCAGGTCTGGAGGCAGTGGACAGAGTCAGCATCAGGCAGGTCTGAGGCCAAGCCAGGCGGTCAAGTCAAACCAAGGAGCCACGGTGCAGGCCAGAACGAGAAGGTCCAAGAGGAAGTGCAGACACAGCTTCTACACAGCTGTGAGGCAGCACAAGCAGTACCAGGCAAAGGAGCATTAACTGAAAAGCAGCTCCCTGGGGACGGAGGTCAGGCCCCCTCTATTCATTTCTTTCACAACAGCTCGTACCAGCAAAGGGGCTGAGCTTGACTCAGCCAAACTCCTTGGAGCTGGGGGAGGCACTGAGGGCTCTGACAGTGGTGTGCTGGGATACACCAAATGTCCTTCTGTGATAGTGGCCAGCTGTAGAAGAGAACTGGCTTCACCCTCTTTGGTTTGTTCTGTAGGTCAGGCACTCTCACTGAATAAGAAGCTCTGCTCCTCACTGTCTTTCTCTGTATTTTCTATTCCCCTAACACCCAAGTAAAGGGCAGTAGGAGGGGAAGAACCAGCACCACTATGGCTGCAGCCCTCAGTGTCCACCACCACTAGCACCAACGTGGTGAGAATTGCCACCACCATTTTCTGAAGTTTCATCTCTCATTATGTTGGGGAACTGCTGCACCCAACACCTTAATACAGCAAAACCCACAAATCATCACCTGAAGAAATAGCTCCCACCATTCCCAAATTTCCCTGTGCCCCTAAGGGCTGTCTGGGTCAGCCTTACTTTGTTATGTGTATCACTACCCTTCTCAGCTACTGCTTCTCCTGTCCTTCCACCTATTGCCTCTTTTTTTAGCACAAACAAAACTCATTCATCTTTCATTTCCTCTCTTTATAATGTTTCTTTACATGCAGTTCCTTCTGGTCTCAGTCTATTTTCATTTTCCTTTTTGTCCCTTTTCTTTCATTTTTCATTCACCAGTCAGTGAGCCATGTCATTCCTTTCCACCTGTCTACAGACAAAGGATGAGTTGCGTTGTACCAGAGTGCACCTCTTGGCTCGTGCCACTTGACATGGTTAGGTGGTGGTACTGGTGGAAGTTCAGCCAGCAGTGGTAAAAGTGCTGCAAATTCAGCTGCAAGGTGAAGTTGTGTAGTGCTGTGATGGTGACCCTCTTTTCTCTCTCTGTGCAAATGTTGCGAGGGTGCAAGAAAAAAGCTCCACTCTACTCATACATGCCTCCACGTCCCTCTGTTTGTTTGTGCTGGATGCTGAGGGAGAGAAGATGCTCTGATCACAAGTGGTGGCCAGCAGCTGGGCTAGCGTCCGCATTAGGTGGAGTGATGCTGCTCTGGAGCAACTGAGAGGCTACAAAGTCCTCCGTGACTATGCTCAGGCTTCCTCTAACCCATGTGAATGTTTAGCATTGACAACATCACCTGCCCAGGAGCAGTGTGGGTCTCCTGTACAATGAAGACAGTCTGGCAACCAGCAGCTGGAGTTTAGATTAATCTGGAAAGAATTGCAAAGAGAATATAAAGTGTTTTAAGGAGACCTAAGAAAGGCTAAAAGCAATAGTCCAGAAGAACCAAAGTTTATGAGGAAATAGACCATATTACAGTATCACAAGCTTATAAAGATGAGAAGATCAAGAGTGAGACTGGTGGTGAGGCGCTGGCACAGGTTGCCCAGAGAAGCTATGGCTGCCCCATCCCTGGAAGTGTTCAAAGCCAGGTTGAATGGGGCTTTGAGCAGCCTGGTCTAGTAGAAGGTGTCCCTGCCCATGGCAGGAGGGGTGGAACTGGATGATCTTTAAGGTCTCTTCCAACCCAAACCATTCTGTGGTTCTATGGATGTGTTGCAGTGGGTTAACCAGAACTGTGCAGTTCAATCATTCCTTTTTGGAAGGAACATTTGTAGCTACTGTGGGTGAAAACACTCTCCCTAGCTTCACAAATACTGTACGGCTGTGGCCTTCCTTGCACCACAATAGCAACTGCTTGGAAAGCACCATGGCAGTAGTTTCAGATAGGCAGCAGTACACACTACTATCATCCCTTTGCTAAGTAGTGTTTGCATTGCATGCAAGCAGAGTTCCTGAATAGCCAGCCAGTGAGGGGCAAATCCCTTCTGTGCTTGTATTGGAATTCGTTGGCTTTGGCGTAGTGCTGGACTGCATGTTGACGGTACCTCTTCTCTAGCATCATTCCCCCTGTACTTGGCACCGGTGAGGCTGCATCTCAAATACTGTTCAGTTCTGGGCCCCTCATTGCAAGAGGGTTATTGGCGTGCTGGAGTGGGTCCAAAGAGGAGCAATGAGAATGGCGGAGGGCCTAGAGCACAAGTCTTATGAGGAGAGTTGAGGGAACTGGGGTTCTTTTAGTCTGTGAAAAATAGGTTTACGGCAGAGAGAGTAAATCGCTAGTGCATGGGAAGGACAAATGGAGGATGGTTATGTGCAATCTCTTGTAATACGAGACCTAGAAGGCATAAAATCAAATTCTCAGGTGGCAAACAAAAGAGATGCTTTTCTATGCCGCGCATAATTAATCTGTGGAACTAATTGCAAGATGTTTCAAAAACTTACGTGATTCAAAGAGCAATTAGACAAATTCATGGCTGAAAATAATCTACCAAGCACTATTAAAAGAAGTCATACCACAGGATCAGGCCTTGGTCTGGATGTGCTAGTGAGAAGCCTGGTTGTCTCCCCTAGATTCAGCCCAGAAGATAGCCTGGAGATGCTGATCCTCCTCCAGGTACATAAGTGGCAGTTTCTGTACTGATGATGTTGAAAATAATAATTAACATTACTATAAAATTATAGTTCTGAAGGATACTGCAACAGGGTGGACCTAATTTGAGGGTGGGAAGCATGGCAGAGACAGGGGCCCAGGGTTCCCCGCTAGCATGTGAAAACTAAGCTCTATAAGGGAACTTGTGATTTTTGTTTACAAGCTTTGCACTTGTTAATTTAAAAAGGAATAAATATTGGTAAAAGGCACCTGTCATGATTGCCGTACCTATAAGCAGGCCTCAAAGACTGTACTTAGAAGAGGGGAAAAAAGAATAAGAGGAGATTCTTACCATAACCAGTTTTAACTGGGAGTATGTTAATATAAGGTGGTACGTGCTGAACAACGTCTAATAAGAGGAAATAGAAACCTGCCAGGCTGATAAAAATATCCAACTTGTCTTGTCCTAATGCAGCAAGTGAAGGATGTAATCACATACTTATTTTAGGCATCTGAGTTAGATACTGAAATGCTCATGGAAAATGCATAACTCTTCAATTAAAGAAAAAAAATTTGGCCTTCTAGTTTCAGATGCTCTGTGTTTAAAATAGGCTAAGGTAGATAGTGTGCGTGCCCCAGGATGGCATTCTTGGATTTTTTCATGCACTGATGTACAGTGTACTCTTCCATTTTATAAGCATTAGCTGTACTGAGGTGAGTCCTAGTTTCAGCTGTAACAGTTATTTCCTAGTAGCTGGTGCAGTGCTGTGTTTTGGCTTCAGTCTGACAACAATGCTGATAACACACCAATGATATAGTTGTTGCTAAGTAATGCTTATCCCGATCAAGGGCTTTTCGGTCTCTCATGCTCTGCCGGTGAGGAGGGGCACAAGAAGCCGGGAGGAAGCAGAGACAGGACACCTGACCCAAACTAGCCAAAGGGGTATTCCATACCACAGCACGTCATGCCCAGTATGTAAACTGGGGGGAGTCACCCAGAAGGGACCAGTTGGGTCAGGCTGGGTATTGGTTGGCAGGTGGTGAGCAATTCTGTTGTGCATCACTTGTGTTTTCTCAGCTTTCATTTCTTCTTTTGTTTTTTTCCTATTATTATAATTATTGTTATTGTTGGTATTTTTCATATTATCACTGTATTTTACTTTATTTTAGTTATTAAACTTTTCTTATCTCAACGCATTGGTTGTACATTCTTCCAATTCTCCTCCTCATCCCACCTGGGCTGGGGGGGAGAAGAAGATGGGGGGTGAGCGAATGGCTGCGTGCTGCTGAGTTACCAGCTATGTTTAAACCATGATGGGTGATACAAGGAAGTTCTTCTGGATCCACTACAAGCAGGAGTAATTTTAAAGGCCAGCAATGAGACACTGATCACTCTTCACCCAAGATAAATGGACATCAGGATCAACAGAAAGCAAAGGGAGAACAAAAGAGATACTACCCTGAAGAGATGCCTGTTACTTCCCTAAAGATTTTTTGACAGAATAGGAGACAACTAGGGGCAGGTTCTATTTAGATATTTGCTCTGGTATGTGTGAGAAACACTAGAAAATCCTGGAATCGGGCATCCTGTGTGCCAGCACAGGCAGATATGTCCTGTGCCATCCACTTGTGCACAGTAAACCTCCCTCCACCGACTGCTGCTCTGAAACTGAGGCCACCCTTAGGATACTGTGCTTCAGGTAATGTCAAACAGATGCAATCCAGTTTTAAGTTCAGTGTACAGTTGCAGCTGGCTAGCTGTTCATCTGCAGATTCCAATAATATCGAGGTTATTTTATTAACACTGAATTTCTTAACAAATGGATTTGGTTGTGTGACACGTGGCTGTACGAGAGCTTGCAAAAATTGCAAGGCATTGAATCCAAACCATAAAATAGCTCCCATCTTAAGGTGTCATAAACAAACAACAGTAATAAGATAACTGGCTGAAAAGGAATGGGAATATGCCTGCCTCACTACACAGTGCTGAATTCCTCCACTGCAGTCCAAAATGTCTTCATCTGGATTCTTAACATTCGTTCCTTTGAGGCTGTGAGCACAAGACATTCCCTGTTTGTGTTACCATCCCTGGCCAGCCCATATGAGTCATTTACCTCCTGGCTGCCTGTTGTACATCATTGATGCCTTGACCTCACCTCCGTGCATAAATGTCTTCCTTCTCCTGTTACATACTTTGGAGGTCACTGCATGCAGCAGCAATACTGGTGACATTGGCTTCATGAGTGCTGTAGGCAGAACCACCCTGCCTCTGGCCCAGCCGGACCACTGCAGAGTGGCTGAGCACAGTAAGACCTGTTCTCTGACGCAGGACAGCTCGTCCGCCTGTGCTGTCCCTGTGTCTGGCTGGAATGGGCTGAAGGCAGGAGCATGCCCATGTGGAAAGTCCTTGGCAGAACATTTGGAACAGGTTGCCCAGAGAAGCTGTGGCTGCCCCATCCCTGGCAGTGTTTAAGGCCAGGTTGGACGGGGCTTGGGGCAACCTGGTCTAGTGGAAGGTGTCCCTGCCCTTGACAGGGGGTTGGAACTGGATGAGCTTTAACGTCCCTTCCAATGCAAACCGTTCTATGATTCTACGACTCCATGTCAACAAGCTACAACCACTCCAACCAAACCAAGCCAAATGGCAGATATTTTCTCTTACTAGAAGGAAACAACCAGCTTCTCTGCTTTCCTTTCTTTATTTCTTTTCTCTGGGAGAAAATAAACTTTACAGCAGGCTTTTCTTCTGCTTAAGCCCACCAAATGAGCGCCCAAGAGCGCCATCTCCCAGCAGTCCACTGCACTGAGGCTCCCAGTGAGTTCCAGCTCTCCCTGTTGGAAATAAGCTGTTGTGTCCTCACTGGTATTTGGGGTTTCTTCCTAACCAGTGACGGGGCAAGACCACCCACCTCTCCCATAGTCAGTGACTGAGAATGGGGAGGCAGGAAGGGCCGTGCCACCACCAGCTCAAAAAGGTCAGTTCACGCTTCTACCTGCCCATATAGATTTTCCAGAAAACTTTTTAATCCGAGCAGGCTTTTCTTTTGTTTGGTTGGTTTTTGTATTATTCTAAATATATTTAAAACTTACTAATGAAGGTCTAAGTTTTAAAATTTCCATCTTTCAACTTCAAGCTAGAGGTTTCATAAAATATTCAATTTGCTCCAGAAAAGCCTGGTGTTGAAACTAATTAATATTGCTGACTGCATACTCCATAGTGCTCCCCAGAAACTGTGACTTCTCCTTTTTTAAATATCATTTCCCATAAGTCGGTATGCAGTTCCACTGGCATGCCTTTCTTTCTCTTTTTTTGGATTCAATATAACTTGATCCCCTTCTCATGTTACTGGCAAAGTATTTATGTTTCATAACTATTTGGCTTATTTTACTGAACTTGGTAATACTTGCTATATCCCTTTTGCTAATATCTTGACTAGGATATTTACATCTGAATTTAATAACTACTTTGTCCTGTACTCTACTTCCCCATGTTAGGGATAACTATTATCTTATGAGCTTGAGTAGAAGCTGATCAGCTCTTGATCAGATCCGCTGGTGCTGTGAGTGTGCTGAGTTTTACCATCCTCCATGGTGGTATTCTGACAGATAATATTTTGTCATAGATATCCCACTGTGTCTAATAACTGGAATGACAGTAGCTTTCACTTAAGCATTTTCAAACATTTTTACCTAAGAAGCTGTGGAGAGAAGGTGGCTGCACAAAAGCAGAGGGTTTGAGGAAGAAGGCTTGGTTGAGCGCGAGGGAGGATTTTAACACCTTCAGGTTGATGTCTGGCATCACACATGGCAGGAGCAGCACTTCTGATATCACTCCTGCAGCCCTTTGCAGAAAATGGAGTCAGGAAGATGAAAAAAAAAGGAAATTAAAATGGAGTCGAGAAGATTCATGTTGCTGGGAGTCCTGAACTGGATTTAGGTGCTTATGTGACACAGTTTATGGTGTATGGTGACTTGGTAAGATGTGAAAGTCCTGCTAACGCTCATTTTGGATGACACATGTAGTTGCAGCACAGATATGGTAAAATGTCACCAAGTCTCTTCCATAAACACGCAAATACTTTGCATTTCCATACCCTAAGGATGATGAATTACTTCAAATACAGATCAAAACCATAGAAAAGCCCGTGGGTAACTGGTGAGTGAAATTGTTCTCCACATCCTATGGATGCACAAGAGGCAGGTCATGACAGAAAGCCCAAGGCCTTGCAATCACACTGCAAGTGTGAAGACGACCCAGATCTACCGGCTTCAAAGTCCGCTCACGAAAGTTCTGTGTCTTCCAGTTCTATTTCTAAGGGACACGGACGTAAGAAGGAAGAGGGCGCACTCTTTACAGCTCCCGGACAGAAGGTACGGCTTTCCCCGGGGGTAGCACGCAGCAGCCCAGGCTCCCTGAGGCGGGCTGGGACGCGGGCTCACCCGCTCCCGGCAGCGGAGCGGGAGCAGGAGGAGCCCGGGGACACGGAAGCGGCGGAGCCGCGGTGATGTTCCTGCCGGTCCAGCAGGGAGCACCACAGCACCAGGGTCGCCGCTGTCCCTAAGCATGACGCCACGGCGGCGCGGTCCGGGCGGGCGGTGACGTCACGGCGGTGTCGGTGACGCAGGCGGGCACAGCGGAGAGCAGCGGTTCGTAGGAGCCGCTTCGCCTTGTGCCCGTGTCCCGGGAGCGGGAGCGGAGGGCGGGGAAGGGCCAGGGCGCCGCGGTGCGGGAGCACGAGGTGTGTGCCCGGGGATGGTCACCCGGTAAATCGCTGGGGCAAGGGACACGTCTTTGGATGGGACGGCAGGGCAGAGAGTTGGGTGCCAGAGCTCATGCACAGCGATGTCACAGACAGTGTTCATGGCACAGCTGGAAATCCCAGGTGTGTGCCAGATAGCGTGGTCATCACGCGTGGATGCACGTCTCCAAAGGCTCATTTGAGTCCTCCTCCATGGGCTGAATCCGGCTTGTGTTCAATTTCATGGCAGGCTACAGGAATTGCATATGTATCTCCCCAAACATCAAACACAAAGACCTTCACTTCAGCCCTACTGCAGGACCTGTGATGGATTTGCTTATCTCAGGAATCCACAGTGTTTCAAGATACATAATTTGTTTAAATGGGATTATCAGACTAACTCAGATTCAAACAGCTGTCTTTTTGCCTATTGCTGGCAAAGAGAATCCTTACTTTTCGTACTCCTCGTTTCATGGAATTAGGGCTGGATAATGGGATAATGCCAAGTCCCTTTGAAATTACTGCCAACACTGACACTGCCACCATTGCACATGCACACTGTGTGCCCAAAATCGGGTCCTTCCTGGATGTCCGGTGTTCTTGGCTCTGCACTTTTCATCCCTTAGCTACATGGAACCCCAAAATACCTTTTTTTTTTTTTTTCCCCCCTGTGCATTGTCCACGCATTACCTAAATAATGTTTTTGTTACTTAAGGATGGCTTGTATAGTCCATTGGCTGCCATACATTTTATCTGCCATAAGTTTCAGTGAGGTTAGTTGATAGTACTTACCTTACTGGTACTGGAGCATCTTGCAAGCTAAATCTGGGATTTCAGATCAATCAGCTTCTGACATGCCTTCACTTTTAGCAGATGGACACTGCCCTGAGTATCTTGCTGTTTATCTAAGTGATACCGTGAGAGTTAATTCAGCCAATGCTCTGCTTTCCTGAGCTATTAACACAGGCAACTCATGTATTGAGCATGTCTCAGTCAAGCCATGGTCTTCTGGGCTGCTTCCTCTCATTAACACCTTCCTGGATGCAAACCTTCAAATCTTGAACTCCCAGCAACACATTTTCAAAGGTCCCTTTAATCTACAACTATGCCAATTACTTGAAACATAGGCAAAATTAAGGAAAAGGATGAACCAGAGTATGGCTGCCACCTCTACTGCTCAGCCTGACAAGATACAGGAGTCATTACACTCTTCTGGGTGTCACTTTTTGATGGGACAGAAGTCTGAGAAGCCCCATCCTCTGCACAGGTGCTGACACCCGAGGGACCATGCAGCCTTGTGCCAGCAGATCACCCTTCCTCAGGGCCACCTGTGCAGCACTGATCCAGGACTCACCATCCTTGTTCGTAAGGACAGGCTTCCTACCGCATCTGCAGCTGCTCCTCTGGGCAGCCCCTGCAGTGCCTGCCGTCCTAGTACCAGCAACTTCTTTGCCTGAACCAAGCTCTGCTATGTAGCCTTCTGTGTTCCATCAGGGGAATTACCTCTTGAAGGAGTTTCAAAACACTGCCTTCAAAGTCATTCATTCATTTTAGTTTGTTGCACATCCCTAATAACAAGCATTCCTTTATGGTGTCCTCCTCTGGACATAGCAGTGATTCACCTTCCATGCATCTATCTTCTTCCCTTTAATGTAACCCAGGAACAGTCCCAGAACTGTCTGGAGTATTTTAGCTCATCTCAGCCCAGAGAGGGAATACCCTCCTCATATCTTCCCATGTATCCCTCATCTCTATATCCTTATTCTTCTCAACCTACCAGACGCTTTTGGGGTAGTGTTGTACTTTGGAAAGACTGCAGCATCTGGTTTATCCAGTACACTTTCCAAGGAGGAAAATCACACCATCTCAGCAAAAGCATTTTGCTACTGGAGGCACATTACTGGGAAAGAACATCAGCTTCCCAGAGAAGAGCAACTGCTCCCTGATGGGATAAAACACAAGGCTTCTGCATGTCTGCCTCATTACGTGAATTTAGGAAGAGTTCCCATACCTTCTGAAACGCATCAAAGAGAGTCTGAATGTTGTTCAAGAGATTACTTTTGTGGGGCACATCTGTTCAGTAGCTGGTAGGCAACCAGATGAACAACTATAAAGAGATCCAACTCCATGTCCTGCCTGTTTTCAGCCATATAGCTGTATGCAGGCAAGCTGGCTTAACAAAGCCTGGAGGCATGTCAGTCTGACCAAAAGTACTTGAGATCACTGTGTCCTACATGGTCTGGAAAACATGATCTGGCCATCTGCCACATTTTACTGCAAAAATAAGAGACCTGAAAAGTTTCTATCACACCTATCTACGTGATACCTGAGATGGTGTGACTGGCTGAATCATGGTGCAGGCAGACATCACTATATTCCCTTTGGACTTTGGGGTGCAGAATTGCACATCAGGGGAGAATAAAGCACAGCTTACTTTCCTGGGCACAGGGAGCATGTGGAGCACAGGCTCCGACCAGCGCTTTGCAGCAGTTACTGCCTTACACAAGGGACCAGGAGAGTTCCACCCAAACTGGGCTTAGTTACCATGTCTTCCCCTGCTGAACAGCTCAGTCTTTGTGCTGTAAAATGGAAAAGAAGCTTCACAAAAGGTTGCTGGAGCACCCTACCTTTCCACTGCAGGCAGAAAAATATGGGGACATGCATTTTTTAAGTAATGTAGTATTCATGTTGGTAACTCAGGGAATCCTAAAATACACAGGAAGTCTGGCAATACCAGCTGTTTTATCTGGGCAGTGCTCCCATGTTTGTCTTTAACCATCCCTAGCAGACATAGACAATGGAGGACCATCTATACAGACCAGACTGCCATGTGACGAAGCACTAATATTCATAGCATAATGCTGCCCTCATTTTGTGTGCGATGGTTGACACTTCTCATCCCACTGGTTCCCAGCTTTTCTTATCTTTTCATTTCTAGGAAGCAAATATACAAAGTTCCAGGTCTGAATCTGGCTTTTTAGTCACTGTTGTTGTGCTGGCTGGCTGTTAGGGCTTTGATTTGTCTGTAAAGACAGAAGCTCTATATTCCAATGTGAGGATAGGTGTTTATTTAGTAACGTTACCACTATGACAGTGTACTGTCTCTTGTGTATGAAGTGCTGCCACAGAAGCCACCACAGCACCCCAATAGGTTCCCCAGGACCCAGACAGAGTCCCCAGCCTCACCCTGAAAGAAAGAAATCTGCCTGCAGGGTCTCCATACAAGTGATCCAGTGCTTTGGAATGAAATCCTCTTATTCAGTCAAAAAAAAAAAAAAAACCCAAATGTAGTGATCTTCTGTTAAAGCTGTTGGAGAAGGTTAAGGGTGTGTTTCCAGAAAAGAGCAGGCTGGAAAAGAGCTTTCTTTGTAGCTGATTTTGTATTCAACTAAACTCTGTGGAACAAACATATTCCTGCTTGAATATCTTTTTAGTACTCCCGAGTATTATGACAGCAGGTCAATTAACCTGCAGGGTGCCTGGAACTCTGGTGAGTAAGCCTTTTGTGTGTAAAGGATATGTTACTTCAATATCCAGGGAGAGGCAGTGAGGTAGTTTAAAGGGAAAGCATTTTACATTACACAACAACAAAAATACAGAAATCCTCTGATAAAAGTCAACCTTTGCATAACTCCTATGCAATGCAAATATATTTATGTCCTCACAGGCAGGAGGAAGCACCAACAAACAAGTATGCAGCTGAGCAAATTTTCAAAGATTCAGAGTAATAAATATAAGGACAGGAAGATAACACACTAACACAGCTCAGAGAGCTTGCCTAGAGAAACCTTGCAATGTAGTCTCTGGGCAGCAAGTTAGATGAATTCTTTTTTGAGTCAGAAACTTTCAGAGACTGAGACTATCTGTACCTTATAGTTAGGAGTACTTAATGTAATGCTGCTTGACTAGAGGCCTTGTAGGAAGTGTGAACTACTTTTCTTTATATTTCTATTTCTGACCTTTTTCATTTCCTCTGTCAAGTCCCAACACCACAAGATGATGCAATATTGCATCACCACCTAATACTGAGACCTCTGACAGCAGCCATAAAAACTCAGGACTTTCCCCATCTCTTATGAATAACCAGTGGTCTTAAAGATCCGCTTACACACACTCTGCTACCACAAGGGGTACATCTCTCTCTGACAAACTCATACACGTATGTACAGACAAAAATAGGTATTCACGCCAGTAAGAGGTATTACGTGAGTTTTACATCTCAGCTGATGTGTGTGCATATGTGGCACGGAGGAAACACCTTGCACTCCCACCCCTATGCTTTAAATACTTATTCGGAACAGCCTAAATCAGTAAAATGTGAGACAAACCCTTCAGCAGATGTATCTCAGAAGGCTTCTGAACACCTGCTGTTTCCTGATTTGAAAGTTTTAGATGTTTGAAGTTGAGGGATTTTGTGCAGAATCTTGGATCACTGGGAGCACTGACCTAGCAAGAGAAAAGGAAAGGAAAGAGCAGGTATTTCTTGGAGGAGAAGGGACTAGAAATAGGCAAGCCTTGCTCTTTTGTTTGAGCTTTCCTGATTCTGCTCTGCCTACAGAGGTTCAAAGATCATTCTGGATCAGGCCACAAGGCTACTTTCGTGCCCAGATCTTAAGCAGATCTTAAAAGATTCCCCTGGACACCTCTCCCTGGGAACCCAAGCTCACAAAGGATACATTTTACACACAACTGCCTGCTGGCGTCCCTTCAGAGGGATGCAGGAACAGCCCACCCTTAATTTCCCCTTCTTCTGGATCTCCTCCCCCTTCCCCAGGGCCTTCTACTCCAAACAATGACCCAGAACTGGCATAAAAAGGTGGGCTGCCTTTCGCTGTAAATGGAGGACAGATCTGCAGCAACACTTACCTATCAGTTACATCCATTACACAAGCAGCTACCATACTTGATGCAAAAGGCAAACTAAAATCCAGCTCCCTCCTCCTCTACTTGTTGGCAAGTTATAGCAAGAAAAGAAAACCCTTCTTTTTTGATACCAAAGTTACCATATGATCGTGCATATGGTCAAAGCAACTGCAATGATGTTAACGCGACTGACTGCATATTTACATGATCGGTTTTCAGAGCAGAGCTGTAAAATAAAGGGATTCTGACAATTTATTTTTTACTCCTGCACTGAATGAATCATAAAGTGCTTACCACTCAATTAGAAAATCCTAACTTATAAATTCTGGAAGAAAGGAGAAAGTTACCTACCCTTCCATCAGGAAGCACAACGTGTCCCACACTGTTTGGTTTTGGGGTTTGGTTTTTTTGTTCCATGTTCTTTACATAAAGAAGCAATTACAAAACTGAATGTAGCTACTGCTGGGATTAGGCAAGCAGGGATTAGGCTCTGGCTTTGTTGCTACAAGACCTACAAAGCTTCTGCATTTATTTTTTTTTCTCTGCTGGCAATGCAGAAAATAAAAACCAACCCAAACTATTAGATACTATTTACTAAATTGCAATGAACCATCTGTCAACGACAACAGAACATTTACATCCAGTTCCAACATATGTCAGTATATAAAGTTGTTGCTGAGCATTTAATGTGGCTGTTATTCTTTATTGCAGTTCTCCATGAAACAACGTAAAACCTGATGTTTGACTGTGCGGAGGGCACAAAAAATACCATCTTACATTTTTCCAACCTCCAAAACTCCCATTTAAGATCATTACAGCAATTCCTTGTCATATTTTTATTACAGCTGAAAGATAAAGGGAATAATTGCATTTTGACTGCAGCCACAAGATTATATTAGCAAAATGATTGCTTCTTTGCATGACTAATTTTGATTAAATCAGCTTCATTTAAATATCAAATTGTGTTCTTCACCTTCCTTCATTAAGCTATGATATTCCTGACTGTTTTAAAGTTCCTTTCTTTATATGGTAAAATGTGCATTTCAATTTATTGTACAGGCTGTTCTTGACTGAGAAAAAGGCCAACAGATAACTTATGGGAAAGGGTTTAAGTCACATTTCGAAATCAGCAGGAATAAAATAATGTTAAAATGTGTATTTCCAAAGAATATACCACCTATACAGAGAGCATCCTTGGCAATAGGAAAGTTTGAATTATGTGATCTGCCACAAAAGGCAATAAAGCAAATTGTGCTGTATATAGAGGAGCTGAAGATTAACTGCAAAATTCGAATATTTTATTAACTTACTAAATCCTGGAAGGACAAATTTTTCAGTTTTCCCTATTTTCTCAAATAAAATACATAAAATAATTTACTCTTTCATGGCAAATAACATTATGCTGACTTACAGCTATTTAAAAAATATTCTGTACAGTTCTGGCTAAAGTCAACGTGAAATGTGTCATCTGGTCCGGCTGTAAATTATTCCCTCTATAATTGTCTTTTGACAAATGACAGTCTTTTTTTATTCAGCTACTCAAATCTCCATATGTTTGTGCATCCCCAAATAAAGTCCATGGATTTTAACAGGATTAGTTGCCAAACTGGCTACACTTGTGTTCCTAGAGTGATGCATCTGGGGATCCAGCCAACAACAACAAAAAAAGGCTTCCTATTTTGATAAGGTTTTTAAATCTCTTTTAAAGCATTCAGTAATACACATGCTGAGCAAAGCTGAACTTCTTTTACCAGGATTACCCATTATACCAAGCAAAACCAAACATGGAGGTATTGAGGCTTCACTGTGTTTCCCCTATGCGGCACACAGATCACGTGAAGGTTGTTAAGTTTTTTACTTTGCTTTCATCTTTGTAAAAAGGGCAACTTGAGGCAAATGTGATTTCTTATAGCCACAGTTCAGTGTATGTATATTCATTTTGAAACTCCATGTCTATACAATAGTTTCTCAATTACTTTCTGCATCAGGCTGGTATTGTGGTTCTTAATGTTGTCATGCAAACGATTTTTAACTCAAACGCACCCTACTGCTATAATGACAAATATCCAACTTATTATAACAGCACTAGTATGTGTAACATACTTGTTACTTCCTTCTGATATTTTCTTTCTATGGAAGTTAATAATGTGTTCCTTAGAAAAATCAAATTCATTTTTATAGTCTTTGAGGCAACCTATGGTCTTGTAAAGCGCTCCCTGACGATGTAACCGTATGTCAGCATGGCTTTCAGAGCAAGCATGCGGGCTGTACGCTGTACAGGGTTCACCTGTGAATCTCATTGCAAGATCTGGGTCAAAAAAGGTCTCAGCATAATAATGGAAAGAGTTTTGCTGTTCATTCCAAAAAAGAGCTGCAGAGATACAAACACTGAGCTACATTCAGAACCAAACAGCCAGCAGCCAGGGTGGGGAAAGAGTGGTGAGGGGGAGTTGTTTGTTTGAATTGGATGATGTGAATGGTTGTGCCTGAGCTGCATTTGGAGCCTTGGCACCGTAAGGCTGATGAATTAATCCTCCTGCTGTGGACAGCCTTGGCAAGGCCCTAGCTGGAGTACTACTCTGTCCAGCTTCGTACAGTGCCTTCCAAAAACAGTGTGGTCCATTTGGCAAGAACCCGGAGGCGAGATACAGGAATCGCAGGAGGTCTAAGGAACATGACCTAAAAGGAGAGCGCAGGACTGCCCAGTCTGGAGCCGGGAAAACAGTAAGAAAACATTAATACAGCACCTTAGAATAAAAAGTAGCTGCAAAAAAAAAAAAAAAAAGAGGAATAAGACAAGTAAGAGGCTTAACCTGTAGAAGTAGACATATGATCAACAGCATGAAAATCTTTCCAAAGGAGAAGGCCACTGTGTGCTAGAGCAGCCTGCTATCTCCCGGGTTTTTTGAGGACAGCTTAGACAAACCAGCCATGTCCTCGCCTTAGTGCATGGGGCTGGCCGTGCAGTCAGCACCACCCGGCATGGCCTGGCCCGGCAGCCCTGCCTCTGGCTGCCGGCCCTGCCGAGGTGGTGGCCGCTCAGCAACAGGCACGGCGGTGGTTGGGGTCCCTGTGCAGTGAACACCCCTTGAAGGTGCTTCCAGGGAGCTTTTGCTGGCTGTGCTGACACCTGGACGCGGTGCTCTGCCGCGGTAGCCGATATAGCCCTACTCCGGTTGATGTGGCCGTACCAGGCCAGCGGGTCCCGCTGCCTCCAGGCGGCAAGGCCGGGCACCGCGCTCCGCACACCCGCGCAGTGTCCCGGCCCAGCGCCGGCCCCTTCCCCGGGCCCCCGCCTCGCTCAGGGGAAGCGGCGTGGCCCCGGCGCCCGGCTCGGCGGGTCGCGGGGAGGGCCGGCCGCAGCGGCGGGGGCCGTGGCCGGGCGCCCCGGGGCCGCGGCGGGGCCGGGCGGCAGCGGCCGAGCGGGGCGGGGAGGCCCCACAGCCGGTTCCCTCTTTGCCCGGCGTGTGATTGGCGGTGGCTCCGGAGCTGCCTACCGCCGGCCATGGAGCCTCCCCTCCGGCCCCCGGCCCGCTCCGCTTCCTGCTGAGGAAAACACCTGTCCGGAGCTGGAGCCGGGGCAGCGGCCGCGCCGCTGCGGTGAGTAGCTCCGTCCCGGGGCCCGGCGGGGGTCGCCGGCGGACCCTGCCCGAGGCCCGGGCTCGCAGGTGGCGGCGGGGGCGCCGGGCCCGGGGCTGCGCGGCCCGGCTGCCCGCGGTGGCGGTGGGCAGAGCCGCCCGGCCGGGCCCCGGCTGCCCCGCGGCGCTGGGCACGGCGAGGTTCGCCCTCGCGCGGCGGCGGCTCCGCTGCTGCTCCCTCGGGCGCTACGGGGCGGTGCGGCTCCGGCCGCCATCTCGGCGCGGCGGGCGCGGCACCGGGGCCCGGCCGCGGTGCGGGAGCGGGAGGCAGCCCCGGCCCGCGGCGCGTCTGCCGGGCTTGGCGCAGGCGAAGCCAGAGGCCAGAGCCCCCTTCCAGCCGGGCGTGTGGTGACCGGGGTCAGCAGCGCTGAGCCCCGCGGGTACTGCCCGTCCTTCGCTCTTCGTGGCCTCTGTCCCAGCTCACATCCCAGCCCCAGCACGAGTTACAGGTTTGATGCGAAACCTGCACAGGAAACTTAGAATGTTGAATGAAACAATGCAAAGTGAAGGATCACACGAGACTGTGGTAGCAGTTCCCTCTGGTCTTAAGATCTGTGAGTCAGCTCTGCTACGACACAGCTTTTAAGCAATAAATAACTGTATTTCCTCATCCGACAAGCTGCTTCTGTCTGTCAGATACATGTAGACCATAAAAGCTTCCCCCACAACAAATCGTCTTAAATAACAGCTGAGGACATTCCAGAGTTGGTTGTTGGTGTAGATTCGGTCACACCATTGCAATCACTAGTAGAAAACTGGGCACAAGTTGAAAGGGAGTACCCATGTAGTCACTGTGTCCCTGCAGGAGCCACAATGCAATCTCTGTGTTTTCAAACTCCATGAAGTGTTGGTTTGAAGGTAGATCACCCATCACTTGTATAACTCTGGTTAACAACAACTATGCCAGAATTCTTACCTAAATTGTCAGAACCAACTAGAAGTTACTGCTTGTTCCAGAAGCACCCCCAGATAGGTTCTTTCTGGTGTAGAAATCAAAATATGCAAAGGCCTGTAGTGAAGGCAGGTGCATCCTGAAAATATTACAGCCATAATAGCAGTCAGCACCTCCTGACTGAAATGTTGAGCTGTATCTGCTGATGAGTATACTTTTAGATGAAGAATGTGACTATTACCTGTGAAGTTTAATTGCTAATGGGAGCCTGCACTGATTTAATTCCCATGAAAGCTGATAGTTGCTAGAGGATTTGACAAAAGAACTGAGCAGAATGGTGTTTGTTGTTGTGTTCATGCTTAACACGGTGGTGCTGTATCTTGCCTCCATATATCACCACTGGATCACTGTAGATGCAGGGAAGATGTATTGTACTCCTATCCAGCAAATGCAAAGCCATCTCCAACTATAGGACAATGCTAGCAAGTAGATGTAGTATGCTGCTTGGAAAACTTCAGGTTGTGTCACGGTAGTTTTGTTTGTTGGTTTCATTTATCTTACAAGTTAACTTTATCTGAAACTGTGAATGTAAATGCAGTATTATTATATTTGCATAACGTATGCATGAGGTAATTCTTAACTCCCATAGAGAGTGCCTGCTTTCTTGCAGGTTATGTAGTCTGGGAAGTTCACACTAAAGTGCAAAGAATCATTTTAAAATGAGGTTTTCACATGGTGGATTAAACCAGAAGCAGGAACTAATATAGAATAAGCATGAAAATAGCCGGTGAAGAATAAGTAACTGGTAAAACTCTTCACACAGTCCTAATAAAGCAGTGAAGTTTGGCAAATATTGTGATGTTGTGTAGCAGAATATACTAAGCAGAATATACTAATTCATGATAAAACCACATTGTCTTTTTAAGGTGCCTTTCAGCCAGTGTTTTCAAATCATTTAATAAGTTTGCTCATCAATTTGTCTCCTAATCCTGCTGTGAATTATGTTTCAGCCTAAACTGTGCTGGCTCCATTCCTTTCCCTTCAGTTCCCATCCCTGTCCTACCACTTCTGCAAGTGATGACTCAGATCAGGGAACTGATCCAGCTGAAAATTAACCACATTTTTTTGTTTGCTGACCTGAGCGATGAGATAGGAACACGACCAGAGACAAAGGCAAATCTGTTTGCTTGTCTTAGCTACCTTTTACAGGCGCACCTCCTCCTGCTCCATTGCCACCATCATTGTGGACCTCTGGTAGGACTGTTCTCCTAATACAGGGAAATTCAGGGTTGATGAGGCTGATTTGAATTAGAAGTGAAAAAGAGATTTTTTTTTTTTTTTTTTGGTGTTGTTTCAGTAGGCGTATAGAAATGTCAATAGTGTAATGCTTAGGCACGACAAAGGGTTTAGGAAGTGATTTTAAATGATTTTCTGTTATAAAGTCAACGTTTTCTGATGCATATGCATAAAGAAATATGGTTTTGCCATGCCTACACATGGATTAAAAGAAAATAGAGACAATTTGGTGTCATCCTAAGAATGGGACATTTTTGTGTCTGTCATTGCAGGCACAGATTAGAAATAATCATTGCTTCAAGAACTAGCTTCTGAAGCTGATGTAAAGGGGTCAGAGCTGAGCTGGAAATGTAGATTGGACTGGACTAGACATGACAGGTCAGAGCCCAAATGAATGTGGGAGAAGAGGCAATCTTGTGTGGGCAGTTACACAAGTGTCATGCACTTAGCATTGTATCTGGTACAATTGGGGAGGAGGGGGGGATGTCAGAACCTTTCACAATATTGCTCTACTTGCCTTTTTAAGTGGATGACAGTGTCAAACAATTGCATTCATTGAGCAATGTACAGGGTAGTTCTCTGCTGCATGAGGTAAAGATGCTGCCTTGGGTTGTCTAGTAGTTGGAGTAGTTCTAGAATAGCTTAGCAGAGATGGAATATTTGTGTGTGTACATGTTTGATAAGTTAATCTCTAAGTGCATAGCACATGGCGACAGGATGAGGACATTTTAAACCAGCATGCTTTCTTAGCTCTGGCAAAACGCAATGAAACCGATACAAGTACAGGTTCACTTAACAGGATCAGCATGACTTTTAGAATTAGGAATATTTGCAAAAAGATCTATGTAGCCAGTTGGCATGAAAACCCCCTTACTGCTAGTTGCTTATGTTTAAATGAAGAAAAATACAAGACTATATTACATGGTTTAAAAATTATACTTTACAAGATAGACTCTGCAAAAGCATTGCAAAGTCAAACTCTACAGTCAGGGATTTCAAAACACAGGTTTTGCAAAACACATTTTCCCCTTTAGCATTGCTCCTTTTCTTTTCCTACACATCCAGCTCCTTTTTACATGAAACCAGCTGCTTCCTTCTCCTCCATCATCCTGGACATTGCTATTGAGGTTGCTGCTGCTCAAGTTTTCCAGCCACTGAGTGCTTTTCTCAGACTGCAGAGGAAAGCAATGTGTAGTGCTGAGATGCCACAGACACTGTGGCCGATGAATGTGTGAAGGATGAGTGTTGGAGATGTCTTGGCCAACATGTGTAGATTTCATGACAGCAACAAGATGTTCAGGGCAACTTTGCCACTTCCTGGAGACATTTCAAACACTGGCTCTAAAAGGTAGAGGGAGCTAGGACAGAGTGTTTTTTCCCCAAAATCACTTCCTGAGAAAAAGAACCTTTGAAAAGAAATCAATCTTAGCTGCCAAGCAAAATGGTACTCTGAGAAAGAAGGACTATGTGTATGGTGGAGGGTATTTTCTTTTTTTAACCTCTGCAAAGTGTTAATTTCAGAGGTTGTGAGTGGCACATTGGAGGCAGGTAAGAGATTTGTCCTTCTCAAGAGTCAGCATGTTTGTAGGATACGTACTGTTGTAAGATGTGTGCTGGATATTGCTGTTCAGATGTCAATACTTCACTGCAAATGTCGTAAGGAATAAGGATACAACTAAGGTTTTTCTGTCTTGTCTTCCTGATTTGTACGTGTTTTCCCAAATTGTTTTCCTGTGGGGATTTTTTTTTTTTTCTTATTTAGTAAAGGAACAGCTCTTCAGATTGTAGTTAACCACAAGAATTAGGGTTGGAAGTCCATGGTTTAAATTCTTCCCAAATTTTAAGTCATCATTTCTAGTGGATTTGACTGTGTGTTTGTAATTATAAATGGAGGAGTTAAAAATACTAGGAGGAAGATTGCCCTGCAGTTCTATTGCGGAGGTTACCATGCAAGATCTTTGGCAGACACCATCTCCATGTGACGCCTGTATGGAGACTGGCTTAAAAAACTCTAACGAATTTAAGTTGGGAGTCCTCAAAGGGCTATCACCATGGAAATAAAATGAAGAAAACATTGCAGATTTAGTTGTCTTTTATGTAGTATTTTTATTTACATTTTAATGAAGTATTCAGGCTCTCCAAAAGATACTTTTTTAAAAATGTTTATTTGGTTTCATCAAATTTATTGCCCATATTATTCTTAGCTATTTTTAGAAGGCTTTAACCATGTCTTCTATACATGTGTATTAAAATTATATTGGTGTACTGTCAGTGTATTTTTACTGTTGTAACAGGAAAACCATTCTGACTTTTTTTAAAATGAGCAATCATATGTATAATCAACTTGGTTAAAACTTCCTTCCTGGTAAGTGCAGCACTTCCTTTGCATCTGGATATGAGGGCGAGCAAGAAAAGCAGAACAGCTTAAACAAAGAAATTTTTTGCATGAATGATCTTCCTTTAAAAAAATAAGAACTTCAGATATCAAACAAATGCATCGTCTTCAGCAATTGAGCCTTTATTTTATGAACAGGTAATATTTCCTTTGTCAGTTATAGACGGGGTGTGTCCACAGTCTTTGCTTTCCGGAACTTGAAAAAGAATTTTAGTTAGCATGCTCCGTTGTTTCATTTTAACCTTTTACATTTTTATCTTCTCGTTTTGTTGTCTATTAAGGCATCATTACATTGGTTTTGGTTTTTTCCAGCTGTTAGAGAAAGATTTTATGTGTAAAATACATTGTCTGGAAAAGAAGTTCAGAATGTTGCTGTAACTTAGCTTGTGTGGGAATGCTCAATCAGCGCTGCCTTCTTCTTCCAAGCTCTTGGTGAATCATTTCCACTTTAATATTGTTCAATGGAGATTAACCATAAGCAACATATGTTTTGTTTACTGAAAGCTGATAAGGTAGGCTACTCATGTTTGATGTTGCTTTACAGGTGTTTTGGGTGTGATTTGATGTATAGGGTAGGAAATGGGCATCAGCTTGGCAGTTTTTTTCTTTTGTAAAACGCTAATAGTTTATACGTGAAAAGTTTACTTTTAAAATGGATGGATGTTCTCATTCTCGTGAATTATTATAAAGAAGCACATTTAAGGATACTAGGTTTGAACTTAGATGCATTTTAAATATCTGTCTTCAGAAGTAGTCCCTGACTTTTGAATCCTAAGGATTTTTTTCCTGTAAGTCCTTATTCCTCATCACTAAAAAGAGAGGCAGAGGAAAATGGGAATAGGCTCACCTCTGTCAAGTCTGCAAACAGATTCCTTGTTTTGTTACCTTTGGTCATTCCTGGAGCTCAGTGGGATGGCATTCTGCTCATGCACAGTGTCTTTTGATTTCTGTGAAAATCCACTTATGTTAATATCAGCAGCATCAAAACAGATAATGCGACAAAAGAATCAGTGCTTTATCAAATAGAAGCAAGAACAAATCAGTGTGGAGGAAATACGTAGTCAGACTGCTTATCCTCAGTGAAATCTGGAAAGACTGTTTAAAAGTTCTATTTTAATTATTTAATGATTAGAAGGTTGTTTTGTTGTTTGTTGGCCTTTTTTTCATATTTGGTATTGAATTGAATAGATTATGTCTGAGGTGGTTTATGTAGATCAAGTATTTATGACCAGAAATTAAGAAAGCGTATACATAGCAGGATTCTGACCGGCCTATGATTTCAATTTAAGAAGACTTAAAAAATAAGAGTGAATAAAAATGTAAATGAGAAAGTAATCAAGCATTTGTATGTTTTGCTAGATTCCTTCTGGCATGGAGTTGGAGGATTATGAACAGCCCGTTGTTATGAGAGAGGAAAACAAACGAAGGAGAAGAAGGATGAAACCTCACTGTACATCGAGTAATTTGTCGTCAATGGAACTGATATCCATTGAGTTCATTTTGCCTACAAGCAATAAACATACTAAAGTACCGGAAATGATGTTACTCGAAATAGCTGCCAACTGTACGGTTGAGCAAATGAAAGCACAAATTTGGATGCGTGCACTAGAGATGAGTCAAACCACAGACTTCTACCACACATTCACCCCAGATCAGTTTATTCTACAGTATCAGAAGAAGGGGCAATGGTATGAAATTTATGATAAACATCAAGTATTACAGACATTGGACTGCATACTGTACTGGAAAGTTTTACAGAAAAAGGTAGGCAAGATCTATGTTGTCCAGAAACAAAACCCATCAGAAGAAGTTCAAGAATTTCAGCGGCAACTTAATGATTTAATTGGTTATGATGTCACTGATGTAAGCAACGTGCATGATGATGAACTAGAATTTACCCGTCGCAGATTAGTCACTCCACGAATGATAGAGGTAGCCTGTAGAGATCCTAAATTGTATGCAATGCACCCATGGACTACATCTAAGCCACTCCCAGAGTATTTATTAAAAAAGATCACTAATAATAACATTTTCATAATCATACATAGAGGAACAACTAGCCAAAAAGTGAAAGTGTCAATAGATGACACTCCAGATATGATTCTCCACAGCTTTTTCACAAAAATGGCAAAGAAAAAGTCTTTGATGGACATTCCAGAAGATCACAGTGAACTGGATTTTGTTCTCAGGATTTGTGGCAGAGATGAGTACATTACTGGAGAGACACCAATCAAAGATTTTCACTGGATAAGACAGTGCCTTAAGAATGGGGAAGAAATCCACCTTGTCTTAGACAATCCCCCTGACCCGAGTGAGGATGAGGTTCAGAAGGAAGAGTGGCCCTTGGTGGATGACTGTACAGGTGTTACAGGGTATCATGAACAGTTGACAATAGATGGAAAAGATCATGAGAGAGTCTTCACTATTTCTTTGTGGGATTGTAATAGGAAATTTAGGGTGAAAATAATTGGCATTGATATCCCAGTTTTACCAAGAAATACTGATCTCACTGTGTTTGTGGAGGCTAACATTCAACACGGGCAGCAGCTCCTTTCACAAAGGAGGACTTCATCGAAGCCTTTTACTGAGGAGGTTCTGTGGAATATTTGGTTGGAGTTTGATATCAAAATCAAGGATTTGCCTAAAGGGGCACTCCTGAATCTTCAGATATACTGTGGTAAAGCACAGGGACTGTCCACAAAGACGAACCTTCAGTCACATGAATCCCCCAACTCTGATCCAAAGTGCAAAACTCAGCTTCTCTATTATGTAAATCTTTTGTTGATAGATCACCGTTTCTTGCTACGAAGTGGGGAGTATGTGCTCCACATGTGGAAAATTCCAGGCAAGGGGGAAGAACAAGGAAGTATCAATGCAGACAAACTCACATCAGCAACTAACCCAGATAAAGAAAACTCAATGGCTATCTCTATTGTGCTGGACAAATATTGTCACCCAATTGCCTTGCCCAAGCACAGGATAACAGCAGACCCCCAAGGGGATAGGACACGAGCTGAAATGCCCAACCAGCTTCGCAAGCAACTTGAAGAGATCATAGCAACTGACCCACTTAATCCCCTTTCTCCTGAGGACAAAGAACTGTTGTGGCACTTTAGATATGAAAGCATAAAGCACCCCAAGGCATATCCTAAGCTGCTTAGCTCTGTGAAATGGGGACAACAAGAAATAGTGGCCAAAACATACCAGTTGCTAGCTAAAAAGGAGGTTTGGGATCAAAGCACTTTAGATGTTGGACTCACAATGCAACTTCTAGACTGTAACTTTTCAGATGAAAATGTCCGAGCAATGGCAGTTCAAAAACTGGAAAGTTTGGAAGATGATGATGTTCTTCATTATCTTCTACAGCTTGTGCAGGTAAGATGTATTTGCATTCTTGAACTCTGCCTTCCGTGTATATTTGCATTACCCCATCATCATTTCATTTTAGTAGGTCTACTTAGTAATCCTGGTATTGAAGTCTTCAGTGTTTATTCAAAGCAGTAACCAAATTAACCCAAACCATATTTTCTACATTTTGCCTCTTGCCTGTGTTGTTATTTTTGTGTTACTGTTGCCTTGTGTCTTATGATTTGCTCTTGTGTTTACAGTATTATGTTTTTCTGGAAATTGTCAATAGTAGCACAGCTATGATGGGAGCAAGTCCTGACTGTGCTATCTCTAATCCTGTTTGTATCAGGTCTGAATCACACAGCACTGAAGAATTGTTGACTGGCTTTACCAATAGTTTAGAAAGAGTGTAGACAGAAAGAAAGTGAAGGCAGATGTTGACATGGGCAAGGCTTGAAGAAAAGTCTGGCGTTGTGTTTTAGGTCAAGAATAACAGTGTAGTTACATAGTATGTTGCAGTGACTTCAGTCTCGTATTGTTAAAGGGACCAAATTTATCTAGAAGGTTCCAGAAGATTTTAAGAAGTAAATAAAAGGTTGCTAGGACTGCATAATAAAATTAATTCATTCTGGGAAGTTGGGTGAAAAATGTTGTTTTTAATGGCAGTGAATCACTGTTGTATCGATTTGAAGCACTCTGTGCGCGGATCTGCCAGACGGAACGTCAGGAAGGTTTATATCAGTTATACAAGAAAATTGGTTTGTTTGCTTTTCCACAACATGGTGCCAGAGCTGGGCAGCCTGTCAGCAGCAGCAGAGTCACATCTGGTGGCCGATGAAAGGTGTAACCCTGCCGCTTTTCCTGGTACCCACGTCCCCTGAAGCAAGGCGACTCTGCAGGCTTCCCACACTCGACAGGGCTCTGGCTCCTGTGGAAAAGCTGTCACTCCACAGAGCAGGAAATACTATTTTCAAAGAATTGGAGAACAAAATTGACATTCAATATTTAAAAGAGAAAAAAGGAACTGCCGCAGCCAGGGAAGCTGTGGGATGTGGCTTTTAATTTTTGTGGGTTCAGAGAGAGCCCGGGTCCCCAGGAAAATGAAATTGGTATTTCAGATTTTGCTGCACATCAGTAGTGCTTTAAACAAAGCCTTTTTAGCCTAGTCTTTGCTTGATGAGGCTCCCCAGGCAGAATTTATGCACTTCTGCATTAACCAAAGGAGTCACCACGGTTACCTCATTGGGCCTCCCACGTAGCTGCTGCTATATATATATGCTTGGCTTGTGAGCCTTTGCTGTATACATGTGGCTCAGCAATTGTATTCGCTTTTGTATCCAAATTAGGAGTTTGGGATGGTGATTGGCTGATTTCAAAGTGCCTAAGAGAATGGGGGAAATACTGGGGTTTTTCCATTTGTTTTTGAAATTATTTGTTTTCAGGAAGTAAAAATCTGGAGAGTTTTAAGAAGAATCAATCTAACAGTAAATTAAATTACTGTAGCATAAAATCATAGAACTTAACTTCACTGCATCATTTTTAGTAAGAGATTCAGTAAGAAATTAAGAGACTACCATCCCCCCAAAGGAAAAAAATGCTAGATCCCAGCTTTTGCCTCTTTGCTGCTTCCTTGTCTGTCCTTCCTTGGCTAACAACAAGCACAGTCCATCAGCATCCTGCACCTAAATGTTCATACCACAGTGTATTTGAAAATCCGCATTTTTCAGAGAATGGATCTCAGCCATTCCTTTGTTCTAATGGATGCATCTGAGATGTCTCTTCTGCAAACAGTCATCACTTTTCACATGCATACCTTCATGAGAGCTTTATGACTTATTTCACTTTGCACAGGATATTCCCATTTTACCTCTTAGTAGAGTTAGAAATCAAACAAACATTTTATTTCCCCCAAGGTTTATCCCAAATAGAAGCAGCCATGCCATAAATAAATCTGCTGAGCTTCCTATAAAGGTCTGTTGTTCTCTGTGCAGTTGATAAAACATGGTCAGGATAGTTAAATGCAACAAAATCCACTGTAAAACAAACACCGATGACTGTTCTGCTTGGAAATGGCAGTGGGTAAAGCTCTTCTCCTGTTGAATTGACAAGGCAAAGGTACATGCAGGGACCTGATGAAGTTCCAGCAGAGATTTTTTAATGGTTAGCTTTTATTGTTGCTATTCAAAGCTTGATATTTAACTTCGTGAAGAAAAAAGAAAAAAGGTATTGACTTTTAAAAATAATTATTTCTAAAACATCAGCATAGTAAGGGTGTTCATACGACATTTTTCTTTAATATTACAATAAATTTGCAACCTTATCATAAGGAGGTTTTGTTTTGAAGCAGTGGCTGGTTGTTTGGCTGTATTTCATTCTTAAATTGTTTTTCAGGGATATGCATTGAGAACATTCAGCCAAGTATATACCAGAATGAGGTTTTTAATAGGGTTTCTTGGAACTGTAAGCAAATCCATTTGAGTTTATGTAATAATTATTGCTTTTAGGTGCCTTATTGCAGTGAAAATTAATTTTTATTAAAAAACCCTTCATACCTTATAATCTCATATACAAAATAAAAGGAATTATGTATTTTAAAATCAGTTTATGTTGGTGAGTTCTCATCATCTTTCCTAAATGAGATGATGTTGCTTGGGGAAATAAAACAGCATTGCAGAGACGGTCAAGACAGGTCTTGCAGAATTATGATACTGTAGAAGGGCAAGTCTGGTGCTTGGCTTTCTTGTCTGTCTCTTAGCCAGCGGCTGGCAAGAACAAGTCTTTGTAGCATTTTATAACGTGTTTCATTCTAGAAGGTTGACTGAAAAGCTCCATTTTTTTTCCTTTTTTTCTGTTGAATAAACCCGCAGGACAATCTGCATTTCAGAAACAGTGTTGATATTTTAATAATAAAAATACAACTGTGTGCTGCAGTACTCTTGAGAGTTTATAAACCCCTGCCATTTGTTTGATGAATTTGGTAGACCTCTGCTGATGGCTTGGTTGCTTGTTTGCAAGCTGCAGACCACAATGATCTTGAAAGAACCATTATATTCTGTTGAATAAATATCTCTAGACATTTGCATACTTTGTTGCTTCTGAAAGCCGAGCATACTACATGCACCCGGCTCTCTGCACATCCCTTTATTTTCCCTTAATCTCCCTACGTCCTGCTTCCTGGCGCTCTATTTCCAGAACCTGAAGTCATTCGCCAGCCGCCTCAGTCCATAACAGGGATTTTGTGACTCTGTCCCAGTGATTGTATGCTTCTTATTTCTCTTTTCTTGCCATGGGATATACATGCATACCTTTTTTTCCACCATTAATCTTCATACAAACCTACAAACTTGGAGTCCCTCAAGCAGCAGGAAAGAAGCTGCTGGAAAAACCACCTGAAGTGGACAAGTTCCCTGGCACAGCCCAGTACCTGAAGTGTGATAGTTTTCTGGTAGACTAATTCACTTGCTCATTGGGATGGGGCAGAGGATAACAGCAACAAAATTCCGATCCTGACACTGCAAAAAAGTTGTGACTTTTTGTTTCCACCCTTTTTTGGCAGTAGCTTGGAAATACTGTGGGCTTGGGTGGAGGGAAACGGCTGTTGGAAGAGAAAAATAACATCTGTGCCCACAAGCTCTGGTGAAATCTTCCTCTTAATTGTACTCATTAATATAGGATGTGTATCAGGGCCTTTATTCTGTCATTCATTTAGGGGCTAAAGGCCAGATTAGGTGCTCCGAAAAGCTGCTTCTGTGTCCCATGTTTGCTGGGGAGCCCAACAGTGAACCCTGGTGCCCTAGTCCCAAAGTAGCAGATGTTGTCAAAAAACAGTGCTTTATTATTGACAATTTTTATTAAAGAAAGATTACAAATATGTCATTTGATTTGGCAATAATGTTTTCAAGCTTTCTCAGTGTCAGTCAGACTGCAGACTGTTTCTGATCTCACTGGGTTTTGTTACAGCCTGAGAACGTTGCTGCTTTGTTCGCATGCCTCCAACTGCTCAAATCGGTATCTCTGGCTAGCTGTTCCCTGCGTCGCTTTATTTGTTGCTTTAATGATGTAACTGAAAAGACACTGTTGCAAAGAAAAAGTGCTTCTTGAATCAGACATAGAGAAGCTGTGCTTTGGTTTTTCAACTTTGTTTCCTCAAAAGACCTTCTTTGTTACACATTTTCTACTGTTGCAGCAGTAAGTTCTCTAGATGTCATCGGTAGATTTTAAGTGGAATGGGATGTTGAATATGTTAATAACATGTCTTTTATGTTTGTATTACTCAGGCAGTGAAATTTGAGCCATATCATGACAGCGCATTAGCCAGATTTCTGCTAAAACGTGGTTTGAGAGTAAGTACTTCAACATACAGCCAACTTGTGCTAAAGCTACTGGCATTATTAAAACCCTTTGTCAAGAAATGCTGATTGTATTTTTCTCTACCTCTAGAACAAAAGAATTGGTCACTTCTTGTTTTGGTTCTTAAGAAGCGAGATTGCCCAGTCCATGCATTACCAGCAGAGGTTTGCAGTCATCCTAGAAGCCTATCTCAGGGGCTGTGGAAAGGCAATGCTACACGATTTCATGAAGCAGGTTCAAGTAATTGAATTGCTCCATAAAGTCACAATGGAGATAAAATCAGTTTCTGCCGAAAAATATGATGTCACTTCTCAAGGTATTTGCTAACAGGCATTTCATTTTTTGTAATAATATTGTTTTTTCTCTTTGGGTATGAAAACCTAGGCAGCAAATTGTCCTGTTTATTTGGAAAATTCATGGATAAATTACTGTCAAAGGGCATCATTATCACTTCTTTTAAACTGCCAGTTAAAGTTATTAGTGACTGAACTAGTAATACATTTGTTTGCTCATTCCAGCCCAGAAGGGAAGAGTATCAATGTTTTAGACACCCAGTACTTTCCCATGCTTTGACTTATCTTCTTGAACCTCACACAATGCACCTTGGAAACAGCTAAGTTCTTGTACGTAATCATTAGCTGAATGAATGCCAGCAATGAAGAAAGAAACAACCCAGGACACAAATATTAACTGGAAATAAAGAGACAAAGTGACACTCGCCAAGAAACACAGCCCTACCCTAAGGAGTCACTGAAAGATGCTTGGCAAGGAGACCAGGGAGGAGTCCAGTACAGCCTCTGCTATGCCACAAAAGTAGCTGGTGGATCAGCAGTGGATACACAGAGCACATCTTTGGGGCTTTTTGGTGTGCTGAATAGGAGTCTTGTGAGACACAGATGGGGTATTGTTATTTCTAGTTCTTGTAAGCACTGCTTTGGAAGCCACAGTAGGGTTATACAATGCCTATTTACTTCTGTGTTTTGCCTGTCTTTATTTTATTTTATTTTTCCCAACTTCCTTAAAAGCTTGTTTGTCATCATTCCTGTTAGTTGCTTGGTGTTGGGAGTAAGTGTGAGAAGACATATGACAATACTCGAATTCTACAGCTCTTCCTGCATGTTCAGCTTGGTATGTACCAGGCCAGGAAGTCCTTGGTTCAAGAAAGCCTTTCTACTCTGGTTATGCAGAAGTGGCTGTGGTGGTGTTTCAAAAGAAATTTGAAGGAAATATGCATTTAGTCTTCAATATATAATGTATTATCAGTTTACATTACCACATAGTGTGAGTTAGGGGACTTACTGAACCCCCATATAAAATATTGTTTCAAAAAAACTTTCTAAAATTTATCTTAAAATGCTCTACAATCTAAATGTATCTGGTCAGAATCCCGTGTTTTGGAAAAAAACTTGACAGCCTTGCAGATATACATGTCTGTAACAGCAGTGGTTTCCATCACATTACCTTTGAAGGATATGTGGGCAAAGAAGAAAAGGTTAGAGAGAAAGCAATCACATTAACACCCACCAGGTTTTGAAGTTAAAGAATCTTTGTATGTAACGTTGTCGTGGTTTAAGCAGAACCTTGAAATATGACTTATATAATTGACATTTTCACTGAATAAGGCTTCCTGAAACTGTGGCATGTCCTACTAATGCTGTATCTAATTTAATTTATTCTCAGATTATTGAGGATATTATTTTTCCTACAGGCACCATCTACTTCTTATCTTTTAAAAAATGCATATCCTAAAATTTCTTCTTTAGTTTATTGCTTCTCCTTTACCCCATCATTTCTGATGTTCACAGTTGTTTATATTTTCAGTCTGACTGTTTCGGATTGTTTCATTCTATCATGCAGCCTCATCTAATTCTTGTCTATATTTTTTTCCTCCAGTATTTTTGGATTTTTTTAAAGAATATATTCCTTCCTGTTAGATTCATACTAGTCCAGTAGCAGTCATGCTGTCAAAATGTTTCTTTCACTTTTCATGTAATGTCTTTGCTTATATTTGAACATAGCAAGTAATAATAAACAAATTCTAAAGATCATAGTATTGCAGCTTGCATAGGATTATCTGCTTTCATCACCACTCGTGTTAGAAGATTTGTCTCCCAAGAATGTGTCTATGCAGCTGTTTCTTCTCTTAAAATGCATGACACTTTGTTCTTAAGCCAGATCAACTTGAAAATTGTTTTAGCAAGCACCTTCACTTGTGTTTAAAATCAGCTAATTCCTAATCTTTACTAGCTTCAATTGGTTGGCATACAATTTTCAAATTATATTACAATGAGGAGACTTACTGAAATCAAGCTAGATTTGTCTAGGAAACCAATAGTTACATTTTAGAAAGCTATTTCATGGCCCAGGTTACTATAACCTAGGGGTTTTTTGGTTATGGCTAGTTTTGGGGTTTGTTGGATTGGGTTTTTTTTGGACAGGTGTCTAATTATAAAGTCCACTTATTAATTCCTGTATATTGCTGTCGTATTTATTTGTTTTTTCCAAGAAGCCACATTGGTCACGTGACACTGCTAGGTAGTTCTTTTCTGAAACCCTTTAGGATAGGTGTAACATTTATGTTCTGTGAGCTCTCAGGTAATTATTTTGGCTTGATTTTCTTAATTTGATAGCAGCTTTTGAAATGTCATCATTTTCTGGACATAAGCTGGCAACGCGCTCTTGCAGCCCGGAAAGCTGCTTCAAAAGGAGCATGGCCAGCAGGTCAAGGGAGGTGATTCCTCCCCTCTACTCTGCTCTAGTGAGGCCCCACCTGGAGTACTGCATCCAGCTCTGGAGTCCTCATACAGGAAAGACATGGACCTGTTGGAGCAGGTCCAGAGGAGTTCACGAAGATGACCAGAGGGCTGGAACACCTCTCCTATGAGGAAAGGCTGATGATAGAGTTGGGCTTGTTGTTGGACACCTTATTTCAGCCTTTCAGTACTTAAAAGGGGCTTATAAGAAAGATGTAGACAGGCTTTGGCAGGGCCCTTTGCAACAGGACAAAGGGTAACAGTTTTAAACTGAAAGAGGGTAGTTCAGACTAGATATAAGGAAGAAATTTTTTACAATGAGGGTGGTGAAGCACTGGAACAGGTTGCCCAGAGAGGTGGTAGATGCCCCATCCCTGGAACATTCAAGGTAAAAGGTGCCCCTGCTCACTGCAGGGGGGTTGGACTAGATGGCCTTTAATGGTCTCTTCCAACCCAAACTCTTCTATGATTGTATGATTCTATGATTTTGTATATTAGGTATCCAGATCCATGTCTAGCTTTCTCATTACATTTTTTTTTCTCTTTAATTTTTATGCCCCAAATTACTTAAACATTTATATGCAGCCTCTCCTGTGTAGTTTCTTTTAGAACACTGCTCACGTCTTTGTCCTAACGCAGGGTAATACCTATGATATGATATGATATGATATGATATTTAACAGCTTATGCTGCTAACACCTGATAGCTGAGATGAACAAAGTGCATCACATGTAGGATAATGCATACTGTTCTAAGCCAAAGATTCAGAAGCTTGAGGTTTTATGAATTAAAAGATTCAGTATATATGAACATTAAAATTCTTGTTCATATAAATATACAGCAGTTTTTCTTCTTACTGGAATGTGAGATTAACAAGAGTGCACTATGAAACCAGTTTTAGCAGAATATAAAATTCAGTATCTCTAGTTAGAATCCTTATGATTACAGCATAATTGACTCCAAGAATTCGAAAGCCCTGAATCTGTCTGCAAGAACAATGAGGTAGGCCAAAACAATACTGGAAAATGCAAGGTAATTTTAAATGCCTCCTCCTTCTGAGCCTTTAGGGTAGGTAGTTCAACATTTCCTTGGCAATTATAAGGGCAAACTATTTTTTTGTGTGTTGTACCGTGTTTCATTTTTCAATGAAACTTGTCATTTTAATGTAATCTCCTGAGTCTTCAGAAGAACATCAAGCACTGGGCAGTGCTTCTAACACTGTGTAGAGGGTACATGGCTTGTGAGGTGCTTGAAGACTTTACCTTTAGGTATCCAAAACAGCTCTGTCCATTAATAGTGCAAGTTAAAGAGTTTTCCTCCATTCCTCAAATCACGAGATGCTTGAGGAAAGCCATTTAAAAACTAACTAAACAGAGGAGGCTTTTAGCTTAAGTCATTGGTTTAGCTTAAAAAGTTTGATTACCCATAACTTTTTTTGCTTTCCAACTTTTGATTTCATTGTGTTTTCTTGTAATCGCAGTTATTGCACAGCTGAGACAAAAACTTGAAAAACTACAGAGCAGCAAACTTCCAGAAAGTTTTAGAGTTCCATATGATCCAGGGCTAAGAGCAGGAGCACTAGTGGTAAGTATATTCTGAGTTTCTGCAAATACATTTAAAAAAAATGTCCTATTTGCAAGAATGTGTCATTTGGTAAAAATTTTTGCTAATACGTCTAAAGGTCTAATTTCACTGTGAATGCAATAACAGTTCATAGACTCGGTAGGTTTTTGTTCCCAAAGCTATTAGCGTTTTTCTAAATGTAATGGCATGCCACTATGCACTAAAAAATGCAAGAACCCATAAAATCCTAATCATTAAATGGCAATTATGGTTTTTCCATTAGGCCAGGATTTAAGCAGGTAACTGACTTTTTTTACATTAAATACCTGTATAAAACTGTTTTATCTGACTTCAGGGGCCTTGGGATATTCAGTTTCTATTCTTCCAGTTATTTTCTCTGTCTTATTCTGATTCATATTTGTTATTCAGGTTTAGGTCCAGACCTTCATCTTACAAACAAAAATGTCTTCTTTAGCTATTTCTGATTTTTCGATATCTCTGTGTTGCTTTTATTGCTTTTATTGGAAAATACATTAAGATTTTGGTAGAAATACATTAAGAAACACTTGGGGTTTTCTGTGTTGCTGCCTCAGGTGTTGTGGTGAGATTGCAGTGGTTAATATTGACTCAGAGTTAAAAACAGGATGAATAAATCCGCAGATGTGTAGTGAAAGGGAATTGGCTCATGCATCTACTGTGCAATGTGAGGTTTGGGTGAAGAGGCACAGTGAATATCCTTGGATTCACTTATTGTGGAACAAGAAGCCTACAAGAAAAGAATCTCTTGATTTTTCTCTTAGCTAATGACAAACCATCCAGGAATTGCCAAATAGTCAGGTACTCGTTTGGGTAACTAATATTAGTTGTCTTGATCTGGCCATGTTCCAGTTAAATAAGCCTGTGCCTTGGTAGACAGGCTACAAGCTAGTCTGTCTACAAGTTGAGTGTTAAACACCTCCCAGTTGGGCAGTCAATTCAAACATTGTTTACTCAGAAATACTGAATTTGTGGCTTCTTAAATATTATTTTCTTGATCGTATTTATCTCCCTTTAGTGTTTTGTGTACAAAAATCACCAACTGCTTGACAAAAAGTGGATTTCAAAAAAGAATAAAAAATCTTTCTGGACTTTCTAGTTTTCCTTCACTTAGGAAGTATTCAGCCTTCCCAGGACCTTTCTAGATGAAGGAAGCAATAGATTTAGAAGGGAAGGTAGCTATGTCCTCTCCCCCCGCAACTATATGAACAAAAATATTTGACATAACAGACTGTATTGGTAAGCTTTTGTTTCATCGTCATTCTAGCAAGCGCTACTTGTCTGTAATCTCCAAACCCTGAAATTTGACTAGTCTAAACCAAATATTAGAGGCAAAATCAGTATTTCTAGTAAATTCAAAGATTTAACGACTTTTTCCCTTTTTAAAAATAAGGATGGTAAAAACTGTTTTGTTTTAAACTACAAGCTCAGACCCTCAATCTGCGAAACATGAACATTCCAAAATACTCTTCTTTGATGTCATCAATTCATTTTGAGAGCCGATCTCAGCTCTCAAACACTAATGTGCAATTGCTTTTATTATTTTAGATGGCTTTATTGTACATGGTAATGTTCAACAATGAACCAGGAATTCCAGAATAGAAAGTATTACATATTGCAGTTGTATTAGACATAATTAGCTGAGAAAACATTTGAAATACTGCAATTTCAGTAGTTTCAGTGCTGAATTTCTCAAGATTAAAAATGTAATAAAGCAGGGAATTTATTTTCTGATTTTGTGAATGATTATGTTAAATGAGTTTCACAAATGCCATTTTCCCCATGAATTTGAATGATTTATTAAGGGAATTGAATCAGGCAATCTGAAATAACTGATGTTGCTGAGAGTCACAAGGGTGGATGATGTGATAAATTGCATCAGACAATGATTATGTCCCAGTTTTGCAAAGCCTCTATCAGAGTGCTGTTGTGAGAGTCCATATTTGCCAGTTTTGTCAGAATCTTTTATTCCTGGTTTAAAATTTGGAGGGAGGGGGTGTTGGTTTTTGTTTGTTTGTGGGGGTTTTGTCTGATTAGGTTTATAGGTTTATTAGATTAGGTTTATAATCTAAATCCAGTTCTGAGAGTCAAGGCATTCTTTCTTCTTCATCATGGACAGTGCTAAAATCTGTGCAGGTTCAGCGAGGCCTTACACGACAATTGAATAATGCTCCTTACGTGTGCTTTCAGCATGTTTCTTGTGGTATAATTGACTGGAAGTTGGTAAAGTACTCTACAGCTGGTGTGTAAAAAGGTTAGTTGTGTTGCTGTTAGAGTAAAATGGCTAACAAGCAATGAATGTGTCTTTCACAGATAGAAAAATGTAAAGTAATGGCATCTAAGAAGAAGCCCCTCTGGCTTGAATTTAAATGTGCAGATCCAACAGCTCTATCAAATGAAACCATAGGCATAATCTTTAAACATGGAGATGACCTCCGTCAGGACATGCTGATTTTACAGGTATAGTAACTGAAATGTATAAAATTAATAATGTGAACATTTTAAAATATTTTAAAATTGGTTTACTTTATAGAAGTGTGTATACCTTATTTTTACTCTCGATATGAAATACAAGGTTGTCTTTTGTTTTTTAAACTGTATGGCAAGGGTGTCAAAATTGGATCTTCTCTCTCGTACTACAGTTTTTTATGTTACTGTGCTGTGGGTTAAACCCAGAATGGGGAAAGAGAAAAGGAAGAGTAAAAGCAAGAAAATTTGTGGGTTGAGATAAAAATTGATTAATAAGCAAAGGAGAAGTGGAAGAAGATAGAAAGAAAACAAAACAAATGATGCAAAAGCAGTCACTCACCACAACCTGTGGGTAGACCAATACCCAGACAGTTCCTGTTCAAAAGAATGTTAACCTACCTAACCCCCTTCCTGTCTGTTTTATTGCTGAGCGTGACATTATTCAGCATGGAATATTTCTTTGGTTAGTTCAGGTCATCTGCCTGGTTGTGTCCCCTCCCAAACTCCTGTGCACCCCCGATCTCTTCACAATGGGTCAGAGTGAAAAACAGAGACAGCCTTGACATGCTGCAAACACTGTTCAGCAGTAGCTAGAACACCACTATGTTACTAGCATTGCTTTTGGTCACCAACCTAAGCCACAGCACCATATGAGCTGCTTTGAAGAAAATTAACCTCATCCCAGCCAAACCCAGTACATGCTGTTACCCTGTTTTCTCCTGCCATGTGCCACACACACTTCACATTTTGGTGTTCTAGAGAAGGAGTCTTACTTAGTGCAATTTTTCTGATGAAGTATTTTTATCATTTATTTATGCAACAGGTGAAGTTACAAATGAAAAGGAAATTAGTAAGTAGCATTGCTCTAGTAATATTGGTAGGTAGCATTGCTCTAGTAATATCTCAGTGATTGTTCTGACAAACTAGTTTGTTAGCACTTTTGGGGATATTTATGGGAAAAATATTACTTGCTAAGGTATTCAATCTCATCTCATGTAGAAATCACACAATTTATTTATTAATACTTTATAAAACAGTAGAGATTGCCTGGACGCAGGACAGATGAGGAAATAGAAACCCTAGTTCTGTAGCTGATAATCTTGAATGGCGGCACACTTTTTGTATTGATCTCTTTATCTGTAAAACAGACAAGTTTAGACCCATCTCAGCAGTCTGGGAAGTGTTATTCGTGTAACAAGTAATGTCCAAACAATTTGAAATAACTTGGCGTATACTTTTGTTTTTACTAGATTCTTCGAATTATGGAATCCATTTGGGAAGCAGAATCCTTGGACCTCTGTTTATTACCATATGGTTGTATTTCTACAGGGAACAAAATAGGTATGTGATCATACTTACTGTGATTAGAACTTCAAAATACAATAGTTACAGAAGTTGTGTATAGGAGAACTATTCTAGTATACACTGTGGTCCTGAGATGAATAGCACTTTTTAGCACTGAACAGATAATGCACTTCCTGTGAGCAGTCCTCAGTTGTGTCTTAGCAATGGTTTCTGTACTTCTGATGGGTATCCTTCAACTTCTGCCCTAGCTTAATTGACTCTGATTCCTGTGCAAGTTCAACTGTTTGGGTCCTGCTGCAAATTTCTCTTTAATAACAATATTTGGTATGAAAAAGCAGCAAAAGCAAGCAGCAAAAGCGAGCGACTTATTCAAGATGTGTTTGACAAAAATAAAATAGAGACAAGAGTTAAAGTAACAAAGCATTTATGTCCTTTCCCTGACCTAAAACTTCATAGCCTATATGACATAGAAGCAACGGCGTTACTCAACAGGATGCTCAGGCAATATTTCTCAGTGGGCATTAGTCCCTGCAGCACAGATGAACTATTTTCCAGAATTCAAGTTGCTTACAAAGGTTCTGGAGAGCCACACACCAGTGTGATGGTGTGTAGATGGACTGAGTTGCGTGGCAAGTTTTTGGCAGCAGGGGGGCTGCAAGGGTGAGAAGCTGCTAGAAGGTTCCTGCATGTCCCATAGAGCCAACGCCAGATGGCTCCAAGATGGACCTGCCGCCGGCCAAGGCTGAGCCCATCAGTGACGGTGGTAGCACTTCTGGCATCATGTATTTATGAAGGTGAGAAAGTTACTGTCCAGGAGCAATTGCAGCCATAGAGAGGAGTGGGAATATGTGTGAGCAACAAGTTGTTCTCTGCAGACAGCAAGGTCAGTGAAGATGGAGGGGGAGGCGGTGCTCCAGGTGCCGTGGAAGGGACCCACACTGGAGCAGTTCATAAAGAACTGCAGCCCATGGGAAGGACTTCCATTGGAGAAGCTCATGGAGGACTGCCTCCTGTGGGAGGGACCCCATGGTGGATCAGGGGGAAGAGTGTGAGGAGTCCTTCCCCTAAAGAGGAAGGAGCAGCAGAGACAATGTGTGATGAACTGAGCACAACCCCCATTCCTTGTCCCCCTGCACTGCTAGGGGGCCAGAAGTTAGAGAATTCAGGAGTAAAGCAAGGAAGAAAGGAGGGCTGGGGTGAAGGTGTTTTTTAAGATAGTTTTTATTTTTCATTATCCTACCGTGATTTGATTGGTAATAAATGAAAGTAATTACTCCTAGTCAAGTCTGTTTTGCCTGTGACGGTAACTGGTGAGTGATCTCTCCCTGCCCTTATCTCAACCCACAAGCCTTTTGCTATATTTCCTCTCCCCCTGTCCAGCTGAAGAGGGCAGTGATAGAGCAGCTATGGTGGGCACCAGCCATGGTCAACCCACCACAATAGAGCACTTGGAAATGGACCAAAAGAGTCCATTTCCATCCAGAAATGGCAAACTGATATATAATATATACATCCTCATGGCTCCAAACTGACTCTTTATGAGTGGATTTGCGTATATTATGTATCTGAGCACATCCACACTGCAGTTTCCTAGTATCCAGATAATACAGAATTGCCTGTAGAGGCAGTTTTGCTGAGCAGTTCTTGAATGATTAGATGGAGGAAAGCCTCCTCTGTGTAGAAAAATTGGCCATGGCCAAATGAAGATATTGTGCTGGAAAAAAATGCTTTTGGCTGGTATAAACAGTGCGTCAGTGAGATTGATTAGCAAGTACAGCTCTGCCATTTACTTAAAGCTTAAACATGTGTAAAAATTAGCAAGTTTGTTAATTACTGTCATCGGTGTAGCTGGCAGTATGATAGTAACTGCATGGATTGATAAAATAATGATAATATAAGTATTGCAATGTGTCTCCTATGATCTCCAGCTTTCTAGTTCTTTTCTTTTTCAGAAATACATTTAGCTTTATGGATCAAACAAGAATGAACTGAGTCCTGGTAGAATTAAGACCTCTTTTTAGTATATGTCTGTAATGTACTTCCTCTCTAAAATCCATCGCCATGTAAAATTTTTATTATCCTTTCATTTGACTTCAAAATACCTCAGCACTGAAGAGAACCCAAACTCACTGGTAAAATACTTGGTAGTGTGACACAAAAGAGTTTCTCCTACTATAAGTCTTCTAAAATTAAATAAATTGCATTGATAGCATTCTAACAATACAGGAAATTGAACAGTATATGTCAAAGTACTAACTGTAAATATAAGGAGGGTTGGGTTTCTTCCTCCCCTTTAAGTATGTTATAACAAACCTAATTTTTTAGAGAGATTTTTTGGATTTAATTCAATTTTGTTTACAATCACCTAAGGGCAATGTAATGTATTGAAAAAATGGTGGAAGGTGGAGAAATCCTGCTGGTGATCATAGCATCTCTATATTCAAGTTACAGACTTCATTATTCTTTCACGAATTTGTAATTGACTCCTCATTCTTTTATCTCAAGGAAATAATGGTTTATTTCCTTGGAAATGGACACTGATGTAGAGCTTATGCTTGTTTGGAAGCAAACCAAAGAGTAGTGGCTTGAAAATGTTCTTTCACAGTATTCATATGCAGTCTTCTTCGAAGCTTCTTCTTCCCTCCCTCTTAGTATTTCCATGGAACCTTGGGAAGTTTCTGTGTATCAGCACAAGGACAGTCCCATATTCTGTACTGAGCTCAGGGAACCACCCAGGAGTCTCCAACCTGGGGCTGGCATCCCCTCCTCTGTAGGGCTTCGCTTCCTCAGTCTGTTGAAGGCATCTGCATTCAATGCAGTTTGCAGTTTTGGAAACATCCGTCCTTTCCTCAGCTGCTGCCAAACAGACCTCTGCAGGAGGAGCTTTTTCTTCTATGTATCACTGGGAAAAGGCCATACCCTTTTCTCTCTCCCTTTGACATGGCCATATGTTCCTGGCTCTGTGAAGCCATTATCACTACTTACTATGCTGCATCACTGCCAAATGTAAGAAGTTCAAGCTGGCACTTAATATAAGAGTCACCTGCTTTAGTACTGCAGATCCCCAGAAACACATAGCACAGTGCATTTACTGCTGCACTTCCTCCCAGCTGAATACAGCCTGGCTGAGATCCCAGTTACTGAATTCTTCCCTAGGACTAACCATACCTACAGAGAGGCATGTCCGTACTTAGAAGGATTTGCCAGTAGATCTATACTATTCCAGCAGATAACTCTTTTACCATGGTATCTTCAAAATACTTACTTGGGCAGAACAAGCTGCACAACATTCTGTGTAGATTTTATACCACTCTTACGACAGTGCAGCAGAGAATGATCAGTAAAGGGTTTTCATTAGCAACTGCTTTAAAATCTGAGGACTTTTCACACTGCTAATCAGCATAGCTAAGCTGGGAGAAGTTTTAAATGCAAGAGGAAGCAGAAGATGGCTCCTGCAACAGCTCCACTCCCATGGAATCAAGGAGCTGTTGGCCGGTAGAGGGAGATTTGTGAGCACAGGCAGGGGAAGCCTTTTGAACAGCTGGAATGGGATCTGGAGCTCACTCCCAGGAGGAAAACAGCAGCTTAACAAGCACAGACTGAAATAAATGCAGAGCTTTTAAATTTATTCTTGTTGGTGTCGGGTTTTGGAGGTCGTATTTCCACAATAGTTTTATTACAATCAAATCCAGGCCACTGTCAAGACAGAAGAAATACCTCCAGAGGGTATTTAGCCATGGATTGAGCCATGTGTGGAAGGCAGGGGCAGGAAGAAACTACTGTGTTGTTACTCTGCTACTGAAAACTTTGCACATAATTCAGGAATTACAAAAGGATAGGACTGTGACTTACACAGAAATAAATCCGTTTCAGAGAGAGTAAACCAGAAACCGAATCAGAAACTGCTTTGAATCACTTTGGGAAGAAAGGGATTTGTTTGCTTGCCTATCTTTGAGCTTGAGCTTCTTTTACCTAGAAGACAATGTTGAACATGAATCAGAGGAAGAAAATATAATATTTCCAGTTACCAAATGAGTTCAACTAAAATCTGACATTCCTCCCTACAGGTATGCCTGGTGTGAGGGCAGACTGCGTTTGCTAGTCTTGGCTACAGTGCAGAGTTGTGTCGCAGTCTCTGTTTCTGCTTTTCTCTCTAGCTCCCCCTTCATTGCGTGCCATGTTAGTATGAACAGTACAAGTCCTTGTTTCTGCACCATACTACTGTGATGTACTGGTTTGCTTTTGTGAGGATCTGTTCAGTTTAGGGACCAACCCCTGGGGCCCAACAGCCAGAGCTTTCCACCAGCAATCCCACTACTGAACCTCACTGTGTATTGGTATTTCTGAACCTTTCTGTGCATATGCACACTTATTGAAGTTTAAATTGGATTTACTGCAGGAAGGCCAGTTTCGTTCCTCTGCCACAGCTCTGACAGCATTTGCATCTCTTGGCTGCTGCAGCGCAGCAGCTTCTCTCCAGCTCCTCAAACTTGTGAAGTTGGAGAGAAGCAGGTGGGAATGTGAATGGTACCAGGGTTTCTCCAAGGGATCAGGAAAGGAGATAGTTCCTCTCCTTGGGAAAATCCTTATGCAGAGGGTCCCCACTCATCATGTGATTCTTTCCATTTCAAAAGGTTTTGTGTTCTCATGAAGGAGTTCAGGATGCCAGGCTAGATACAAGCTCTGACTGGTTTCATCTGGAAATGAACAAGAACCACTGTTGCTTGTAAAATAAATTTCTGCTCACAACCTATGAAGTTCTGCAGTTGGTTTTAAAAATGCAGTTTAAAATTTAATTTAATACACTTTGGTATAAATTTAATAACTTCTAACTTCGTCCTTGTTTTCTCTAGGAATGATTGAAATTGTGAAAGACGCTACAACAATTGCCAAAATTCAACAGAGTACAGTTGGCAACACTGGTGCATTTAAGGATGAAATACTAAACCAGTGGCTCAAGGAAAGATGCATGATTGAAGAGAAGGTGAGTTCTCTGAATTTTCAAGTAGGATTTTCAAATGCACCATACTAATTTAGGAGCACAGAGCCCATACAGTTGTGTTTGTGTTACTTGACATGAGTTTGAAAAATCCATTCATTTTCCCTGTACCGAGCCACGGGTGTCTGTGAAAGAGCCTTTAGCATCCAGCTGGCAGCTGAGCTCCTGCGAAACAAGATGCTTTAGAAATGACTTCTTTGTCAGTGGTATTTAGAAGTGATACATGAGGTGCAGATTGAAAGGACATCCAAGAATGCTGGAAGGCAGTGTGGTTTTAGAGGATTTAAATACAGGTTTGAGTACTCACAACTCCTTTGCTCTGGTAGGTCCACTGACCTACTAGAGCTTTCTGCCAGCTTATTTTCTCAGAAAGCATGGGCAACTATATGCTTATTTTATTTGTGCTAAGGGATAGAGCCTGATCACACAGTACAGCGAGTGCCATGCAGGGCTGTGATCTTAATCTCTGCTGTGCAGCGAGGTGTTTTATAAGACAGTTGATAGGTACGTGTTGAAAGAAAGGCATATGACTTTGAGAATGACTGAATTTAGTTTCTAGCATTGAAGCATTTAACATCTCTAAGATTTATGTTTAGTTTCAGGCAGCTGTGGAAAGATTTGTTTATTCTTGTGCTGGATACTGTGTGGCAACCTTTGTACTTGGAATAGGAGACAGGCACAATGACAACATTATGATTACAGAAACAGGTGAGTTATTTTTTGAGAATGCCATGGAAGAAAAGGGGACTGTTTATACTTCACTTGATTTATCTTTAATTTTAATAAATAATGCATTTAACAATGAATGAAGAGACACAATCCGGTTCTGTCAGCATTGCTTGCAAGTTCAGGTCCTCCTTTGACATTGAAATGTATCATCACCAGTTCTGGCCTTCATGTAGGCTCTAGATACTTATCATTAATAACACCATTCTTCTCCAAGGGTGAGTTTGTTACAAACTAAGTCCCAAGGAATGTAAAACTAATTTTTTTTTTTAGCATCTAGATCTAAGACCTAAAAGCCAAAAAAATCTAAAAAGTAGACAGCTGTTCACCTGTCTGAAGTGTTGGTGTGGTTCTGATGGTGGTCAGTAGAACTGTATCTGTGTCAGAATTCAGATGCTACTGGACTATTTTCACTTCGAGGAACATAATTGCTTTATATACCTTTGTAAAAAACCCTAGAAAATAAGTGTATGTGGACTGTATTGGTTTTGCTACTGAAGTCTGTGGGGCTGTTGCAATCCTCCTGAAAGAACCACAGCTTTTTCATATTGCAACCTTGGAGAATTCTTTTGGTAGCTGCACATTTTCATCCTGAATTTTACAGAATAGATCCCTGAACAAGCCATACATATGCAGGAGTTTTCTTCCAGTTTCATGAACCACTTGTTTCATAATTAGTCTTTACATAATGCTAAGAGACAGAAAATACTTTTGGGCTTAGTTAGAAGGCTGTATATTTAATATTAAACATATTATAGTTAAAGTTTTACCAGTTGAAGGTTAGAGAGAAGTACTACCCTGAAGGCAGAAATGAGCTAATTGAAGACTACAGTAAAAAAGTTCCTCAGAAGTCCATGAGGAAAAGAAGACAAAGAAATGCTTCCTTATCAACATTATATGTAATATAATAAATATAATACAACAGTGCTGCGTGCAGTTCTGGTGTCCTCAACATAAAAAGGACATGGAGCTGTTGGAGCGAGTCCAGAGGAGGGCCACAAGGATGACAAGAGAGCTGGAGCACCTCCCGTATGAAGACAGGCTGAGAGAGTTGGGGCTGTTCAGCCTGGAGAAGGGAAGGCTGCGTGGAGACCTCATAGCAGCCTTCCAGTATCTGAAGGGGGTCTATAAGGATGCTGGGGAGGGACTCTTCCTTAGGGACTGTAGTGGTATGACAAGGGGTAATGGGTTCAAACTTAAACAGGGGAAGTTTAGATTAGATATAAGGAAGAAGTTCTTTACAGTGAGGGTGGTGAAGCACTGGAATGGGTTGCCCAGGGAGGTTGTGGATGCTCCATCCCTGGCAGTGTTCAAGGCCAGGCTGGACAGAGCCTTGGGCCACATGGTTTAGGGCAAGGTGTCCCTGCCCATGGCAGGGGGGTTGGAACTAGATGATCTTAAGGTCCTTTCCAACCCTTACTATTCTATGATTCTATGATTCTATAATGACATTATATGACATAACATAACATGAAGTGACGTAACATCATGACATGACAATGTTAGAGCCTATTGGCAGAAAATGAAGGGCAGGTCATTAGAAATGGAGAGAGAGAAAGAATGGTTATTCTGTTGTGGTCAGGATCAGGTTTGCCTTAGTCTTTAACGGGAGCTGTCTTGAAAGATAAAAGCTATAAGAATGTCAGTCTGAGAGGCCTGCAGAGAGTAGATTTGGTAGGTTGACAGGACTCTGAAACTGGCTGAAGTGTTCTTGGCAGTTTATTGTATTTGAGCCTAACTGTGACTTCTCTTTACGAAGGTAACCTTTTCCATATTGATTTTGGCCATATTCTTGGGAATTACAAAAGCTTCCTTGGAATTAATAAGGAAAGAGTTCCCTTTGTGCTGACTCCAGATTTTCTGTTTGTCATGGGGACTTCTGGAAAGAAGACAAGTCTCCATTTCCATAAATTTCAGGTAAATAGTGAATGTCTAGCTGCAAATCATTTATGCAATGTTTTTTTTACCCTCTGAAATGAATATTAATGCCTTAGTTTTCAAAGGTATTTCCTGGGTATTACGTTGATAAAATTTACCGAATCATAATAAAATTCTGGGATATTTTATCAACAAAGAAGAGCAAAAATTATCTGCAGGATTATGGGTACTAGAATTCAAACATCCACAAAGCCACACTGGAAAGCTTCAGTTAGCAGTAGACCAGATAGGCAGTCCTTTCTTTGTTTCTTGTCTTGATTGTCTTTGTAGAAGGCTTCAGTATTTGTGCAATTAGAGACTCATAGCACTGAGCAGAGGCTGCTGTGCAGTACGAGCAATGCGAGGTGTTCCTCAGCTGGCTTTGCTGGTGTTATTCCCTCCTGATTCTGCCCTTGCATTCTGGAGCAAAACACTACTGCATCTGAACAGAAATCTGCAGTGACCCTAAGCTGTGTCAGATTCTGGTTCTGTGAAGTGAATGGACTTAACACTCCGAAAGAAAATAACGGTGTTAAAAATCTATTCTGTTGCAGCTTCTATTTGCCATTGAGCCCCTCAAAAAAAAGTTGTGATTTTTCAAGCTTGTGTAGGACCTGAGGAAAGCAAAATGCTGTTTAGTGTGTTTAATGAAATGGCTGAGAGTGGCTGAGCAGAAGAAAATGGATGTCTGGGGTGTTAATCCTGTGCTCATCTTTAAGCACTTTAAATAAGTGCCTGATTTAGAAAGCAGGTTCCCTATAATATCAAATTAAAAAGTCTCCTTCAGAGTGTGAGTCAAAGCGAAAGCCAAACTTAGGTGTTCTGGATTCCCTGTCGATAAACCAATCTCTCTCTCCCGGTGAGGAGTCCGGTTTTCTAACCTGAGTACCTAAAAAAGGTTCTTATAGCTGGATAGTGAATATGCCCCTTTGAACATATACACGACTGTACAGCAAATAACGATGCGATTGTCATCCTTGAGCCCAGACTTCTGAAAATAACTAAAGATTGAGGTGTGACTTTTGAGTCTTCGTTTTGCACAAGGACTGGCTTTATCACAGTGCAGGTGTTTTGAAGGGGCTTGTAGCTCAAAAGATTTAAGAGCAGGGTGGGTTTTGCTGTGGGAATACTGAGCCCAGGCTCTCAGAAAAGCTTGTGAGCTGTGCTGCAAGCAGGAAAGATGCTGTTGCCACAGCTGTAAGCCATGTGCAAGCGTGGGGCTGAAACGCCACGCTGGGGTAGGTCGTTTCATAGAGGACCTCTGTTCTGGAAGCAGGAAATAGTTTAAAATGTGAAGTGTGCTAATGGAGAATTGGAAGACTATCAACCTGTTAGTGTCTGCAGTGAGGTAAAGTTGTGTTCATATATATGGATCTTCCAGCTTTCTAGAGAACATCTGACCTTTACTTCAGCAACCCAAACACCAAAAGCAATAGAAGGGGATTTTGGTCTTAGTCTCTCTTCAATAAGCCATACCTTCATCATACAGTCCTGGGTTTGACCAAATACACATTCTGTTATTCTGGTACAAATTTCTAAATACTGCTACCATCCCACCAGTGCAGATGGTCTAGGAATGCTGTGATAGTGCCAATGTCGTATCTGCTACTGCCATTAACCAGATGAAAGGAGATTAAAATAGTAATAAAGAGCAAGATCTGCATCTCATATTTTTCTGTAAAAAAATATATGCTTTAATTATATGGTCAGAGTACAAAAGTAAACAAAATTATAGCTTCACTTTTCAACTGGCTGGTTTCATCATGTTTCCTAATACTGCGGGATTCATTCACTGTGTCTGCTGGTTCTTTCATGTATTAATGGGAAAGTCTCGCATTTATCCTTCATTAATTTTTAAGACTATCTCTCATTGATTTGTACTTCAACTGCACTAAAATAAGTTGTACTTTAAAGGAATGGTTTGGTTTTTTACAGGATTTGGTGGTTTTAATAATTTAAAATATCTACTCTTAAAAATTTTATTTCTCTGTCACCTATTGGATACAGTCCATATAGATGTGCTAGCCATAGCTCATACTGCAGGTGTCAGAGCAAGTTAATTAAACAAATAAACTTGTCCAGAGTATAGTTATTAGTGAACTTCTAAAGCTCTCAGTGGCTTGGCAACTTTTCTGGAACTAGCAATAAAGCTCATTCCCATTAGCTCTTGATCCAAATGTTGCTTCCCTTTTTGTTTGCATTCGTTGTGATGGTTTAATGAAAACTAGAGGCCCAAGGTTATTAATGACATTGCAGAAATGTTTAGTAGAAAGCAGTATTTGATGGTCTTTCATCCTAATTGCAAAGATGTACTTAAGCATGACTTGATCTGAGAAGACAAGTATTTTTCTGTTCCATCTATGAATTTTCCAGTTGCCTTAGTACTGTCCAGATTTCTCTTGCTGTAAGTGTCATACATGGTGGTATTTCCTTTCCAGCCTTTGGTTGAAACCAATGCGGCTCTCTTAAATCCTTTGTGCATGCAGCTTTCCACTTTTTACTTGTAGAAAGATCTTCATGGTCTTTTGAGCTTTGTCCACCTACTTATTATTAGTTTGCCTAAAATTGTCTTTGATAATTTTTGCATTAGATTTTGAATGCATTTTTTATTCATTATATTCAATTTGTCTGATTCATTATTTTTTCATTACTCTGCTGACTTGATACAGAGATCTTTATTTTCAGTACTAATAAAATTCCTCTATACTTTTTGTTTACAAAATCTGATGTATTTGATTGTCAGATAAAGGTGACAGAAAGCAGAAGGGTGTCCAATTCATCGTTAAAAAACACTTTTTGTATGCTGTACAGGGAAGAGATGCCCTGTATAACAGAACTTGGACACTTTATATTATGAAAATGCCCGACCTTTAGGATACCTATACTTAGGACAGCTTCAAGCTCTCAAAATAATTGTTCTTTATTGTCTGTTAGACAACAGGATTTTGGTTTCTCCTCAGCTCCTGTCATTTTGTCTATGGCTTTAGATTAGTTAGCAGCTTTCTTCTTAATCCCATGGTAAACATCTTGACACATACATATGTGTTATTTTTGGTTCTCTTTGCCTCTCTTGGAAGTGTAAAAATCAGTTTCCTTGGAAGATGTTAATTCAAAACTCCATTCAGCTCCTGTCTGAATAAATAACTGTAACAGGCAGATACATAATTTTTTTCGTCTTTTGAATGCCTGTAAGGGACTGCCTTTGCAATGCAGCGATGCCAGGTTCTTGACTGCATAATTGTTTTCTGTCTCAGACACCTGCAGTAGTGAGATGCATCATCCATACCGAAATGTAAAACCTTCTTTGATATAACTATAAAGAGCTTTCATCTCTTTCATGGGGAACAAAACACACACTAACTCTTGTGACAAGATTTCCCTGTTTGAAGTTGATAATACATAGGCAGAATTTATTTTTTCTTTTTTATTTTTTCCCCTGGTGGCATAGAGAGAAACTAATCCCTGTGATAAGATGATGGTGTTTTCTGTTGTGAATTATGCTTTGTCCATTGCGATTTATCTTCTGCTTTGCTAGAGCTAAACTAACATTAAAGTTCATAAGTATGATCTTATTTCAGGACAGAATTTATTTGGAAAAGTGAAAGATTTAAGGGCCCAGGCAACAGGAAAAAGAAACCCTACAGACAGATCTTTGACATAGCATTTTCCTTCCTTATTAGCTTCCTAACCTCTCTGGTTGGTTGTCCTGGTGTTACTGATGCGAACAGTGGTAAATGTTAAGGTTATTTGTGCACTTCTTACTGTTTCTAAGGAAGAAAAGATCCCATATACCTTGTCAAAAATTAAACAGTGCTCTAGAGAGCTGATGAGATTTGCTGGAACTTCATATGAAAATATTTGAGTTTCTTAAGAATTCTTTAATAAATTCATATACATTTGTGGAAAGGTTAAATTGAATATTTAATTGGGTAAGAAATACCATGCTTCAGCTTTGATTTTGACCTTTTCGGAAATATTTTTCATCTTTTTACATTACTGCATTGCAGGCCCAATTTACCTTTCTAATATATGATTGATTTCTTCATTGCATTGTCTTCCTTAAGATGTTATTTCTAAAACTAAATGAGTAATCAATTTAATATAAGAAATAATAATTTCATTTTATGTATTAGTCACTTAGTATTAAATTTCTTTCAAAAAGCATAGCTCATTTTTCCACACTGCAGAAATTTCGTTCTTCTAAAGGTTATGTTGTTAAGCACATATTACTTATATATGAAAGTGGAAAAGCTGTGAAAAATAAATTTCTGGAATCCAGCATGACAGTATGGAAACATGGAAGTCCTACAGCAAGATGGTGTGCCTGAAAACTAGAGCCGTCAGCTCGAAAAATGTCTCAGAACACCAAGCCTGAGAAATCTTCTCCATTAAATAAGCCATCATCTCTATAAAGTTAATAGATATATGTATAAAATGAAGAACAGTCCCCTGGAGGTGCTGCTTTATTCAGTATCACTTGCCAGCCATGGTCTTTAAATGGGAACATACTAATTGGAAAGGAAGACAGTGAATTATCTCTGTCTCTTTTAGTGGCCACAGAAAAAGATTAGGAAAATTAATTTGAAATTTTGGTGAAGGTAAGGTTTTATGCTTCAGTAATTAATATAGTATTATTAAAAAGAGCTTTAGTTTGTACTCCAAAACAATACTTGTTTCCCCACGGTGTGGTGATGAACGAAGTAATACCGAGTAACAGATGCAAAAGCTGACTTCGTGTTTCTGCTCAGGTGAACAGCGCTGTTGGGTCTCCTCTCTCTGATGTACTCGAGTGATTGAATAGTGTTGGTGAATGAGAGTCCTGTGAAATTCCTACGCCACCCTTCTCAGTCACCTCATCAGTTAACAAAAAATTCCTCTCTCTTGTAGGACGTATGTGTAAAGGCTTATTTAGCTCTTCGACACCACACAAACCTGCTGATCATCCTGTTCTCCATGATGCTAATGACTGGAATGCCCCAGTTAACCAGTAAAGAGGATATTGAATATATCCGGGATGCACTGACAGTAGGAAAAAGCGAAGAAGATGCCAAAAAGCATTTTCTTGATCAGATAGAGGTTTGCAGAGATAAGGGCTGGACTGTGCAATTTAACTGGTTTTTACATCTTGTGCTTGGAATCAAACAAGGAGTAGAAAAGCATTCTGCTTAACGTTTTATGTAAATTAAGTGTGGGTGTGAATAGGAGGTTAGTGAAGCTACGTGTTATTTATGAATTCAGAATAAATGAGCAGTCAAAATTGCCTTTACTTTGCTGGCAGCTTAAATGGATCTTCTAAAAAGGCAAGAACTTTTGCTCTGCCCCTCCAGAAGATCTTCCTGCAGTTAAGATTTTCTTTGTTTTTTAATGTCCAATGACACTTCATGTTGCTGGATTCTTTTCCCTAGATGCTTTGCTGATGTGGCCTGCATTTTTCTTGTTTTCTTTAGCAAAAATTTCAAGTAAATATGAAGGAGGAGCTTGAGTAAGATGGTAACCTGCAAATTCAAATAGAAATCCCCAATGATGCTAATTGTTCAGGAGAGTCAAGCCCTTCAAAAGCAGAAGAATTTATTTCATATCTATAGCTCTATTGAAATCCCTGTAGGCAATTCACTTCTTTCTCAGGATGGCTTACACTCAAGTGTTCTTCACCCACACCCTTCTCTTCTGTCCCTTCCTTAACACTTTGTCCTTTTTGGATTTTTAATGTATTGTCAGTAGAAACAGCTTTGGCTCTACCACTAGAGAAAATAACCTTACTCTTATTGTAGTGTCCTGACATAGACAACTGAGCTTGACTGTCCTGCCAGGAGAACTTCAGAGTTACCTGGAAATTTCTCAGGTTTGAACCTGGAATTTTGAAGGTTTCATTTTGAAAGTTTTTTTACCGTATTTTTTGATGAGGAATATCCATATTATATTACAGATTCTATTCTTACTGTAAAGTTACTAAAATTCCACCTGTGTAGTAAAAGCTTTGTAGAAAACACATTGGTACTTCCTTATTCCTGAGAAAACTCCTTATGTAAGAGTAATTGACATTTTACCAAATATTTGAGAAACCCAAAGTTATTTATTCTTTGGTGATATATTTTCAGGATATACCTAGAAGGAATTAAATGTAATCTTTGAAATTGTGTATATTTTGCTATTTATTTTTAAATTCCTTAAGAGACTCTACTACTGAAAAAGCTATTTATGAAAGAAAAAAAAATGCTTATCTTTAATTTCAATATTTAAACTGAAAAGAGGAAAAATGGGCAGTGTTAAGCAAAATTTTAACTTCTCTACTGTAGGATGCCTGCAAATCATCAAGTCTGCCTGTGGTAGGACAGGAAAAAAACATACAGCATGAATTAGTCTTTGACTTGAATTATTATTGTATACTTCCTGCTAATTGATTTTTACCAAAGAGAGAAGATGGCTTACAATATTGCTTTTTTGCACTTGTGCCTGTGTAATTTCCTCTTTCATTGTAGTGTTACATGGGTTGTACATTACATATAAATGATTAACTGAATTTTTTACTTCTGTTATCATTTGCTTTGATCATGTTGCAGAACTGTTCAGATTTTAACTACTGCTACCACTGTTACTACTGACTCTATTCTTGAAGGAGTTTTAATAAACGTACTGTAATTGGTGTCTCAGTTATGAGATGCAGCCAATCTATTCTTGAAATGTAGATGTTTGGTCGGTTACTGTGCACAACTATTTTTGATGTATGTGGCAGGCTCTAGCTAAGGAAATCTAAAAAGTTAAAATGTAGAATATGCTGTTGTTCTGTTACATTATTATTCTGTGCGAGATAGGCTCAAGACCATACTAAGATATAAACTGAATATTGTCTGTAAAATTATATTTTTAGATGTGTATTTTATAGATCTGAAATAAATTGACATGTTCTATTCATTTGATTATCATTCATGAATAGGCAGCTTAGCACAAAATACATGCAAATATTTTTTATTCAGTTACTTGGTAAGCTCAGTAAGAAATCATATTTGAAGTCCCACTGAGAGAAATTGGTTTAGTTCCATAGTAATAACTCCATATGATGTCAGATATCTCAATTTTAATAGTCTAGAATGTTAGAATTGCAATTATTATAATTGTAAAATGTGAATAGAATATTACCACTTTCTAAGAGCAATTTATTCATTCTTGGTTTGTTCTATAAAGAAAAATCTGAAGATTTTAGGAAGTTTCTAGTTTTTAAAAGTAGATCTACTGCGAAATTTAACTCCAGCAAGGGGAAATAAATGCTAACCACAGCTTCAAGGGAAATGGCCTCCATTTGCAGAAAAAAGATCTCTCTACAAGAGATCTGCATCCAGAGGAAAGCAGTTTAGTCCTGCACTAAACTTAGGCTGATGATTTTTATCAGCAGTTTGCAATGCGATATGTTGAATTGTATGCAGTGTTTGCTACAGACATCTGAAACACCTCTGGGATGAGCTAATTAGCGGACTTTCATTACTTTCCTTGCCCATGAAGCCTATGGTTGGGCTGCCTGGGCAGTGCTGAGCTGCCTTGTGTGTTCCGTGGAACACCCCCTCTGTATAGGGCAATGGGCTGTTTGCCAGCCTGGCTTCAGGGAGATCAAAACTAGCTGCCAAATCTCCTTTTTACTTACAGAAGAAGCTATTAGGCAGCTTACCGGCACATTCATATGGCTGAGTTGGCTGTGTACCTGTTGGCTTTCGTGTGTCTCTGGAAACCTCCACCCACAACTGACTCAGTTTTCTGGCAAGCCAGGCCACAAGGGCAGAGATGTTTTTTGAAGCAGCCCACCTTCAAGGTGGAGTTGAATTGCTTTTCAGGTGGGGAGATGGGCACAAGTACGCCCTTGCCTGTCCCCATGTAGGATACAGCCATCGCTTTCTGCAGTAGCAGCTGCGTACCCAAGGCCTTGAAAGCTGGAGCTTTGGCACAGCCACCACTGCCAGAGCAGGAAGCTGAACCGCCATTTCCCTTGTTCGGGCCTAACGTCTTCCAGTGCACCCAGAACTTATTCTGAAGTGCACCAGCCCTTCAGAATAGCCGGCTTATAGGGACTAGAAAACAGAAGATGTGAATCAGTCACTAACCGCGTTTTTCCCAGGCTCTAACACGGCATGCAGGGACAGAAGATGACTACATTTCTGAGTAGGTTCCAATTATCATCCTTGTCTCCTGTTAGCCTGAGAAGAGGAGGCTCAGGGAGAACTTTAAAGTTTTCCAGTACCTAAAGGGGGCCTTACAAGAAATCTGGAAAGGGACTCTTTACAAGGGCATGTAGTGATAGAACAAGGGAGAATGGCATTAAACTGACTGAGGGGAGATTGGGATTAGACATTGGGAAAGAATCTTTATTGTGAGGATGGTGAGGCACTGGCACAGGGTGCCCAGAGAAGCTGTGGCTGTCCCATCCCTGGCAGTGTTCAAGGCCAGGTTGGACGGGGCTTTGAGCAAGCTGGTCTAGTGGAAGGTGTCCCTGCCCATGGCAGGGAGTTGGAATTGGATGGTCTTTAAGGTCTCTTCCAACCCAAACCAGTCTGTGATTCTACAATTCTATGATTATTTTTTGAAAATTGTTTTTAATGTCTACTTTCTCTTTAAGATGGATTAAATTTTCTTGGTAGTCCAAATTCACATCACTACTGAACCTAACAATGGAAATTTGAATCTATTCTCAGAGTCAGTGCTTCAGACTCAGTTGTGACTTGACATACGCTTTGGCCCCGGCAAGATCATTGAGATGCTGGTTAGTGATGGCTGTGTCCCCAAGGCTCCAGCCTAATTATATTCCAGGACAGGAAGAGAAGTTGAAACAGAGCTAAAGTGTACAGTGTGATTATATTTAGATCTTCATTGAATACACTGGTTGCACTTGTTAGAGGTATTTAATCTATCATTAGTGGAATATTTAGCCTTATTAAACACGTATTTAGCAGAATTTCCTCTGAAATGTGACCATTGATACAGAAATACAGATATGAACAACTGATAAGAAAAATATCAGAGTAAATTATAACTTTTAGGGTATTTTTCATTATAAACCTTTTTCACTGTCTACTAGCAGTGTTGTGCAAATCTGCATGAGTAGTCCTTGGGATTATGCAGGTGACAAACTCTGTGCTGGTGACTTTCTAATGGAGCTCGTGTAGAGCAGTCTTGAAAATAAGAAGTTATTGAAATTAAAACCTGGGATACCAAACCACCTGCAGGGGCTGGTGGACCCTTTGAGCATCCCAGTAATGCTGAAGTACCTGAGAAACACTGCCGTGCTGTCATGAATCTTCTAATTGCAATTTAGGCAATGTACGCCTGAAATAGCACTCTAGAAATTGCCCGTTCTCCTGGACAGAAGTTTGCAGGCAGAGGTTCCTGCCGTGCTCACCCCACTCAGCATTTTGGAGGCAGAATTAGCCAGGAAAAGTGCTAACATGCTTTTAAACTTTGTGGCATTCATGCTGGAGAAGAGAAAGCAGTTTGTCTGCATGTTACTCAATAATAAGGACTAATCAGAGATACATGTTATAACCATTTGAGGTTTTTACATCATATTAGACAAAAAAAGGTGACCCGTTACAGTATGATACAGGAAGATGGTTAGAAGGACATAGCTTTTCAAGCATTGGTGGTTCTCTAATACCCAGCAAGAGGGAGGCTGGTGCCCTGCCAGCTGATAATGAGCAAGTGGGCACTTGACAGGAAACGCTCTTTCCTTCCTGCCCCTGGGAATGGGGGTTTGTCATTTCGGAGGGTGTACAGCAGCACCTGACACGGCAAGAGCCCTCCACAGGCGGGGGAGAGCAGGTATGCAGCGCTTAGAAAAGTACCATTTCTCAGGTAATCTCCTGGGGATGCAGAAGAAGAGGCTGTCACTTTGGAAACAGCAGCAGCACAGTGCCAGAAACACATGCCAGTTAATTTTAGCTAACAAAAGAGACCTGCGTATGGCAGAAGTGCTATATCAGGTAAGTACAAGCACATCCCACACTTCAGTGCAATCTCTCCGGTGTTCAGCATTAGGAGTCACAGTTTCCAGGTGCTGGTCACGCTCTCAAAGCTGTACTGTCTATGGTCAGAGTTCACCACCAAGCCATTTATTAAGTGCATGAAGGAACAAATGGAAAATAATAATCTGTAGATAGCAGCATTTTGTGAGAAGATAAACATTGAGAGATACACAAAGGAAGTTCAAATCTAATGTAATGAAGAATAACCAGGCAAGATCGCTGAAAGGAGAAAGAAAATAGAAATGTTAATAGCCCATAGTACAAAACAGTTTTAAAATTACAGCTCAGACTTTTGTGCCAGCTCCTCCTTTGCCTTTGAATATATCTTCCTTTATTGAGAATAATTATCCTGCAAGGGGCTATGAGGGCTATGACTGCTTAACAACTCAAGAAATCTGCTGCCACAATGGAGTTCCATGGTAAAGAGTTCATTAACAATTCAAGATATGGCCAGAGCTGTGTTTTGCTCAGAATATTTACCATTAAATAACCTGAGATTAAATGAAAAATGCAAAAGAATAATTAGGCTTGTGTTTCTTCTCCAAATCAACCAGCAAGTGTCTGGGACTGGCATTAAACTCACCACATGAGGAAGTTATTCCCCATCATGATGGAAATGCATTTTTCTCTGAAGCATTCTGGCCTCTGTCAGGGACAGGGTACGGGCCTGGACAGACTCTGGCTCTGGTGCAGGATGGCAGCTCTTCTGCTCAGCTGTCAAATATCTCTGCACAAAGAATCTTGGTGAGATAAACAGGTCTCCTTGGGAAACGCTCTCCCTCCAGCCAAAGTCATCCTTCATCTTGGTGAAGTTCACTACAGCATCTCTGTTTCACAAGCCTGCCTCTTTCCCACAGAACGTGATGTATTTTCCAAACTTTATAAAACAGCAATTCTGCAGAGAAGAATACACAGAGATCTCAGCAGCTTTAGAGCAGTCTGAAGCCAAAACGCTCTAGGCAGGGACTTTTCAATTCAAGGTGATGCTGCATGCAAAGGCAGGCAATGATTCCTCACGCTGCTGCAGACCTTGCCTTCTAGGGAGATGCTAATTAGCTGAACATGCATTTTTCAGAGGGCCATCTTTGGGAATCTGTGATTGCAACAGCACACCGAAGCAAGGGCAAAGAGTGGCTTCTAACCAGACTGGAGGCTTGAAGGTCCTGTGGAGATGGACACCAGCTCTGTGGAGAGTAGGAGGCCACAGGGTGCAGCTGCATCTTTCCCGGGGCAATAGGGACCCAGTGCAGCAGCCCTGGCAAAACTGGGTGTGGAAGTCAGGGTTTAAGTGCCAGGATGAGCTGTGTGCGCCGGGGCTTCCGGCAAGGGTAAGCGTGTTGCACTGACGGCCAGAAGCCATTTGATGACAGATTCTGCCCCATCACTCAGCTTTTCTACAAAACAAGAGGCAGCCCCTGACCATCTGAGGCGGGAATGGCACCACTCACCCACCTCGAGAGCTCCAAGTGCACAGCCATCACCACCAGCAGGGTTTAGACCTCAGCAGATAAGGCACATTCCTGAAAGGACCCTTTCATTGTGTTCATGGAACTGCTGTGCACAACTGTAATTTGTTAACACAATGTTAGTGGAGTGTCCCTCTTGAGGATTTGACGAATGCATCTCTTGGAAGACTTCTTCTTACAGTTTTATTTATTCCCACTGTTCTTCTTTTCATATTCCACCCCTGCTTTCTTCTGTAAAAGCTAACATGAACTCTTCAGTGATTAGTGTGGGCTTAAAAATCCTTATTTATCCTATGTAAAAGCTTGTTTAGTTTACCCTGTCCTCTGGAGTTCCATATTCCCACAAGCCATCTAAACACAGACAACAATGCATAGCATTAGGATATTAAAAAAGAGCAAGAGGACTGTTTTCACAATGTTGTTAGCACCAGAAGAAAGAACCCAGCTGTCTTCAATGGGGCTGACACACAAGACCCTCACCCCAAATTGGAGACTAAAGAACCCCTAACTCATCAAGTATATTTTTAGAGTGTTGACTTTTCTAACTCCCTTCTCTGCCTTTGTCCCCATGTCCCCACACAATCATCTTACTCTGAAAGACCATCTGTGGATGCGCACATAAATGCACACCTCTCCATTGCTGCTCCGATGGTGTCTCCTCTAACCCTCCATCACCCCTCCAAGAAGCTGACCACCATTCCTTCCCTGCTCTCTCTTAAGTCTCTGTTGGACTGCTTTCCCACAAGAGCCCATATTCCTTTTCTATACCAGGTCTACAAAACGCATTTGGAAAAGAACAATGAACATCCAAGAAAAACAAAGTGTTCTCCTTCTACCTCATGTTTCCCAATTGGGAGCTGCAGACATCTCTGAGTGGAGGAATATTTTTATAACATCAGCCACCCACATAAATGCTGGGGAAAACCCAACCTATGCAAAACGACTTACCCTCACAGTCCTCAAGTACTGGTGTTATCAGGACTATTCAATGAGAATAAATATAATTTATGAAAATACAATTTATAAAACATAAACTTGCCTTTATTTTTTTTTTTTCTGTCAGTAGGTAAAGCCACCATGTGAATGATCATTCCCTGCTGCTGCTGCCCAGGATCTTCACCCCAGTTCCTCAATTCTATTCTCTTTTTGCTGTTGCTTGGACCTCAGAATCTAAAACCAGAATAAACTGTCTATTTCTGGCATGGTTTAACCCCAACCAGCAGCTCAGCCCCACATGGCCTCTCACTCTCTCTCCCCTGGTGGGATGGGGAAGAGAATCGGAAGGGTAAAAGTGAGAAAACTCGTGGGTTGAGATAAAGGCAGTTTAACAGGTAAAGCAAAAGCTGCACAAGCAAAGCAAAAGCAGGAATTCATTCACCACTTCCCATGGGCAGGCAGGTGTTCAGCCATCTCCAGGACAGCAGGGCTCCCTCACACAGAACGGTTACTTGGGAAGACAAACACCATCACTCCCAATGTCCCCCCTTCCTCCTTCTTCCCCAGCTTTACATGCTGAGCATGATTCCGTATGGTGTGGGATATCCCTGGGGTCAGTTGGGGTCAGCTGTCCTGTCTGTGTCCCCTCCCAGCTCCTTGTGCACCCCCAGCCTGCTCGCTGGTGGGGTGATGTGAGGAGCAGAAAAGGCCTTGGCTCTGTGTAAGCACTGCTCAGCACTAGCTAAAACACCCCTGTGCTATCAGCACTGTGTCCAGCACAAATCCAAACCGTAGCCCCATAGAACTAGTACTATGAAGAAAATTAACTCTACCCCAGCCCAAACCAGCACAACTTCCTATAGCCAGGAAATGCTCAGCTAAATGTCAGCAAAGGAACCAAGTGTCAAAAGTACAGGTAACTAGAGATGCTGTCAACACCTGCACTGGGAGAAACTTGCTAAAAATTCTCCTGACTGTGAATCCCTTTAGAACAGGAATCTAACAGCAAAAAGAAATCAGTAAAAGCTGTGTGTATATGCTTCAAGGTGCAAAGCATTGGAAGACCAAGCTTTTCCAACTTTAATGCTTTGTATTCACCCACCTAACTACTATTATCAGTGGGCTCAAGGTGGAAAAGGAACTTTATAGTAAATATACATTTGACTGGAAAAGTGGAGAAATCTTAATGTAGTAAGTGCAGTAGTAACAGAACTACAGCCCTTCCCCAGGATGACCAAGACTCAAAAAACCCGAATAATGTAGGGTCACCACAGTCTGGCTATCCCAGCTGGTGGCATGTGTGCATCCCATCCAAAACTGGGATCAATTCTGCTAGCTTCAGCACCTGGACCTACTGAGAAGCAAGTTAGCTATGTCCAGTACTCCTCATAAAGCAATACTGCAGAGAGTGCCCTTTAGTATATCATCTTCACAAGAGAGAAGCTGATAAAAAAGATACAGGGAAGACCCTAATTTACAACAGTAAAGATAAAACACAAGAAAGATCTCTTGGTGTTATTTACAAGATCAAGAGAATATAACCTGAAACTGAATCACGGCAGAACATTTAAAAGCACCATTTTGGCAAAAAGAGGTGGAAACTACAGTACAGACAGTAACAACCTGCCAGGATTTATTTAAATACAGTAGAGATCACAGCAAGACCTCTCAAAATCTTAAAGGATACCACAACCCTTGAAACACAATTTAGACACCACTAGAAGTATACGACTTGCTGGCACCAGGGAGAACTGCCCTGTTAGAGGGAAAAGCTACACGACTGCAGAAGAGGGCACAAAAATCCATATAGTGACATTTCTGTTTAAGCAGGGAAAGGAAATATTTGTGGATGTCAGAAGTTTCACAAATCCACAAAGGGCATGATTTAAATGATTCATGGAGTGAAAAAACATATAGAACATATTTTCTCTCACGTATGTGAGAGAAAATACCATTATAGAAGGCTGGAAAAGCCCCCAACATGTGGAGAAACACAAACAGATATTTCCCCAAACTTCTCAGTGCCTACTAGAAATTAAAATAAAATGACATCAGTAAGACAATGAATCTTGTAGGGCAATCAGTCCTTTAGGAGAATTTAGGAAATCTGGTTAACTTGCAGAATGACAAAGTATTCTTGGCTACCAAAGACTTTTGGAAGGAAGAAACAAAGTTAACTCTAGAGTATGGACTACAGAAACAGAGTACCTAGTCATTACAACTAAAACACCTCAATGACTCTGAAAAAGATACTCAGGAGACTTCTCAAATGTACACACAGGGAAATACAATGCAATTCCCCAGCAAGAATGATCCACATATTTAGAGACTGTTTCCTTCACTCAAAACACCAGAAGCAGAACTCAAGGAGTTTGACAGTGGTGCCTGATGCACCCAACAGAGCACAGCAGGAGCTGGTGGCTGCTCTTTCTTAATTCAGAGGAAACCATTACCTGCTGATAGTTGATTACTACAGTAATTTTTCAAACTCAATCAAAGAACACAGGAGCTGACAATAGAGCAAATCAGGCTCTGACAGAGCCATACGAAGCTCCTGGGTTGTGAGTGGAGAGGTGTACAATGCTAGAAACTCAGATCTTTAACACATGTTCATGTTTACGTATCCCATCTAACCTCTACAAATTGCTGGGAGCAAGATCTTTACTGTTAACTTGCCATGTAATTTTCCCTAAAACCTATGGTTTACAAAGACGTACACCAAGCTAAAGTGACTGCCTGGCATGGAACGAGTGAGTATAGGAAGCCTAAGCTTAGCCCAGTGGAAGTATCCAGCCCCTGCACACAGGCTATGTTGGCATCACTCAAGCCCTGGCTGCTTGGTTGAGAAATCAACCTGCAAAATGCTTTTCTGGCACTTTTACCAACACCTAACAGTAACACATCGTGACTTGTTGAACTGAGTATGAGTAAGTGCAAGAAATAAAAGGAAGGTGTTATCTGCCACTAGTCTCAGAATTTTGCAGCAGAATGAAGTTCAGGAATTCATCTGTGCTCAATAGTTTTCTTGATTAAAAAGGCCTGTAAAGAAGGGAAAGCTGGAAGTGGAAATGCAATAGGAAAAGTTCTTGCTAGATTCTGCTTTCAGTCCAAATGACAGCAAGGCCCTGAAAGATGAGAGCTGTGTTTAAAATCCCTTGCTGTAGCTTAGTTTCTTGACTGTTTTGCCCAAATAAAAGCATCTTTTCCTTAATGCTGACCAACAAGTCTGTCAGGAAAACATCAGAACTGTTCCTGTAAAAGTAGGAGTGTGCATTAGCTTACTCTTGAGTGCTTACCCTCCAACAACTGGTTTGTGGTTTGCGCTTTTCTTAATGCTACTTTACTCATGGAAAAAGGGCTCTGTTGGAAGGTGCAAGCAAATACCTTCCTGGCAGAAGAGTAGACCAGAGATGGCTTATGACTTGGAGAATCTTCATACCCATGAGTCACCACATGGCAGTGTTTGCTAGACAAGGGAGCTTTTATTCAAGAAATAGTCAACAACAAACATCTGAGGGATTTAACAGATCCATACAGGGTGGATGTTTCAGACAAGCACAACCTACTCTCTATATTATTCTTGGCCCAGTGGACAGAAAGCTGAGAAAGATACAAAAATAGTCAATCCGCTACGAATCAAAGCAAATGAAGGTTGTTGAGACCTTCCCTCAGTTTACTGAACTACTGAAAATAAGCAAAAGCTGTGAGTTTTTTCTAATGCCAAGAGTTACTAATCAACATTTGTTCACTGGAAGATGAGCTATAAATTGTACTATGATAAAAAGTGCCAAATCACTTAAAACTTCCACAAGAAATGTCAGAATTGTGACGAGAAACCTAAGAAGAAGGCTTAATCTAAGAAATTAAATCAACAGAACAACCTACTTTTTATGCACACAGAAGGGACATACAGGGTAAAAGGAAACTCCTTGCTCTTAGTTGTGCAGTATGCTGCCAGCAGTACTGAAACAGCAAATGAAGAGAAAGTGCCTGCAGTATTAGCAAGCTCTGGGAACCTCCTTCTTAGGATACAGCAAACTCCAACACAGCCAACACAAGTGCAGCTGATTTTTCATGTTTTGGCTACAGCTATAAGAACCTAAAGTAACACTTGCTTGAGATGGAAGAGAAGATTTAAATGCCCTAACAAAGGATTATGGTACATTTCTGAGCAACCTGGTCCCGTGAAAGGTGTCCTTGCCAATGGCAGGGGATTGGAACTGGATGATCTCTAAGGTCCCTTCCAACCCAAACCATTCTAGGATTCCATGATTTTGACAATGTTTTTAAGAATACCTCCAAAATTCCTTTGCTTATGAGAATGCGTGGCAAGACACAAGCAAACCGTTGTATGGATTTTTTAAGCAAGGAAGAGGAAATTGGTCTTCCTTCATCTTTTGCCTTGAGCTGAGTTGTGAACAGACCATGTGTTTGAAAAGTTTTGTTAATAACAAGCCTGTGTAGTTTAGCTCTTCCCATATGGATCTTCATTTGTTCACACATGCCTAAATAAAGGCAACAAAATCATGTTTACACTGGGATATTTGCCTTTTTTTTTCTCGAGAGGTGATTCTTTCACACTCTTGCTAACACTGCTATATCTGCAAAGCTTAAGTACAGAGTAAATTTCCAGTTGAAAATGTAACTTAAACACAAACAGTAGATAACCAAAACCACCATTCCCATAGGCATGACCTTCTGGAAGAAGGGACTTTGGATGCTCTTATTGAACAGTGGATATTCTTGTGACCAATTAGGGGTGGAAATAAGATAAATAAGAAGTAAGCCAACTTGATGGTATTGCTCCACTTCTTTGGGAGGTTCCTGATATTGCTGTTTCACAAGGGGAAAGAACAGAGGAGGTGTAATTCCCACAGTGAGTGTCAGGGCTCATATTGCCTTAGATCTCAGGAGCTTTTTTAATTGTATGTAGGCCACGTGCCCACTGCGGACAACAGGCAAAGAGGGTTTTGATGAGAGCAATTGCTTCTGCTCTCTGGATCTCTGCTCTCAGCACATCTGGGAGCATATGTACTTTGGGTAGCCAGGACAGCATATGTAATCAGGTAGCAGAAAAGAAGGAACTGCAACCAGGGTTCAACAGAACAAGGAGAGCAAAGTTTTGGGTGCCAAGCTGAATATCAAAATAACCAGCTCTGTAGGAATTCACCAATGCCAAATCACAGTAAATGAGCTGTGATTTGTTCAAACTGCAACACCGCAGGCCTGGGCTTGAGAGCAGGATGTACTGTACCCAGAGAAAATAGGAACAAGAAGATTCAGAGCTGGAAATCCAAGGCCCACTTCAACCATGTCTTCTTCAGCTCTTGGAAAATAGCCTTGGTAAATCTTTAGTGGCATCATCATAACAATTTTCCCAGTTTGTTGGCTAAACAATACCAGTACTAAATATAGGCCTCCCTGGCATGCCAGCAGGAGCCTGCCAAACATGAAGGAGAGCAATTTGTCCTTCCTGAGAAGACACATGCCACCATCAGGCTTGTAGTACTGAGCCAGAAACAATTCTCCTCAGAATGGCAAACAGACTGATGGCCTCAGCTTGATGTATCCCATACTGCCATGTTATCATACTTGTAACATGGAGGATAATTAGGACATTTCAGGGCACAATCATTTTCCAGGTAAGAGTCACTCTTGTAAAAGAACTCACTGAAGTGCAAAGTCAGAAAGTAATGTCGTCATTTGAAAAAACAGGGAGTAATCTGGTGAATCTTCACCCCATGTTTTAAGGTCCTAAACCCACAAATGAGACTGTTCCACCTCCAGCTACTTTTAATATATAAATCAGTATGTACTAAGCTCTGTGACAAACAGATTGTCCCAGCTCTCAGAGTGGGTCACAGAGAAATGAGCTGCATTTGGCAGGGAACTGGTTTATCCTTGAAAGACCAGGCCTGCAAATAAACAGTAAACTGTGGAAGACCTATATAATATAATATATGGGTTTATTTTGCTCAGAAAACAAGCTACTCATGGGGAAAATAAAACAACTTCTTTGTGAATCTCTTCTAATGGATTATCCTCCTAAACTCTGACAGATTGGTCGTTTTTAGTAGCTTAGTCATCAACAAGCTCAAAGAACTTTAACACAAAACCAGGACATTTCCATTTTTTTCAGGACCCTTGATCTTCCCCACACAGACTAATCAGTTACAGTCTTACACTGGAAATGGATTGTTTACAAGAATACTTCTGAGAAATAAAATGTTAGACTTCCATCCAACAGTGAAAGCTAGTCCAGCACAAAGGTCCATAGGCACACATCTACTCACAAGATCATGACCAAGAAAAACAAAGGAAACCACTGAGATCTGGAGAAGGTAATTGCTCTGTTATTCCAGATACAACAAATACGTTCAGAGATAACCAGAAGTAAGGGAGGAAACCAGCACTGACTAAAAGTAGGTCTATATATAGTAAGGGGAAGAGTCCATAGTTTCCTGTGTGAGAACTGATACTAGATATGTTCAAAGAACTGGATTTTTTCCAGTTGAAAAGTTTGAGGAGAAGGACAATCAAGTTCACTGGAAAAGGAGAAAGGATTTTTGTATTGCCCATTAACTTCTCCACGAGGGAACCACCAAGATGTGCTGAGCACAGAAGCAAAGAGCTTTGTGCTGGAGATTTTTGTTCATTTCCAACCTACGGCTAGGGAGCACCTGCCACAAACAACAGATAAGAAGCAAGTCATAAAGTTAGTTGATTATCATCATCTTTTAGAGGGAAAATCAGAAATGTCACAAAAAGAACAAAGGGCAATGGGATCAGCAATTAAAAAGTTTAGCTGCCCTTTTGCAGGCTGAGAACTACCAGTTGCAAATACATTAGCTGTGATGTTTTGAAGGATTCAGAATTATGGACCTTCCTCTGTGGTAAATGCCTTTTGCTACAAATGGCTTTGAAACTGGCCAGTGTGGCAGAGTCCTCATGAAGGGTCTGGTCACACCAACAGGGCTGTTCTTGAATCCTGGAAGTGGGGTGCTGCCTCTTGTAGCAAACTCGTTGAAGATCAGCATAGAGGTGCGCAGAATCATTGAAAGTGGTAGTCCAGATAGAGAAGGGACAGAGAAGAAAAGATTTAGGAGTTTGGGTTTTTTTTTTTCACCCCTTCATTTAGAGTAGTGAAAGAAGAGAGAGTTCTGCAAGCTATTTCAATGTTCTTTAGTTGCTGTTGAGCTGTGAGTAATGTTCCCCTTTAAAACCTCCTTGACGCATACCCTGGTTCTTAGCTGAGTGCGCTTTGCCTGGAAAACAGCTATTAGGCACTCACCCTTACCTCAAGAGTCAGGCAATCAGTATTGTGGTGTCAGGATGTGTTCATTCGCTTTAGGTTTTGTACGTACAAACTGGATTGCTTGGAATAAAAGTGGCTTTTCTGTTGTACTGCGTAAGGAAATAAAGATGTTTCTGCCATATAATACTGTTTTGTTCAAGGATAAAGTCATCTTCTTGTGCCAAGGAAACTCTTTTTAAGGCCACAGAATTAAGTAATTCCAAAGATTCACTGATTTTTATTAATGTTTTCAAGCTTTCTGTCTAGCCCAAGGCATTGTTAATATTGATATTAATACATACTTGGCTTCCAAACAGGCCTGCAATCACTCTAGCTCATCTATATTAAATATAAAAACTCTAAATCCCCAATTGTTAAGACATCATTGCAGTCTAACCACTTAGCAGGAGGTTCTCATCTGTTTTCAAAACAGATTTCCAGTGGGTTTCAGCTGTGGTTGCTTCTTTAAAAATCACAGATTTGTAACTCCTGCTTGTCCTGTTTCATCAGAGAGTGAATAATCTTTTCCATGTTTGAATTATTACCATTTTAGTAAAGGAGCTCATGCTAGTTTTGTAATTTTTGCTGGGTGAGTAATTCCTCCTCACCCAAGCAGTTCCATTGAGTTTCCATTTAAGCAAGAACTTGTAAGATCAGGACCTTTCACCCTCAGCACTGCCTCTTTTTTAGAATGTAACTATTTTTATTCTCCAGCTTTCAGGCATAGAACTGTTGACATCTAAACTGAGGAATGCCAATGCTTGAGACACAAAAAGAAAATAAAGCCATCAATTAAATTATGTTGAATTATTTCAAGACATCATTCTTTTTATTTTGTTTACTCAGTGGAGTAATTTTAAAATATCTACATGTTTTAAAAGATAAAATCTTAAATGCTGCACATGTTTAAAATTAAATAATGTTTTATGCTTTACTAAGTAGTAGATATTTTAAAATAGTAGATATTTTAGTAGTAGATATTTCAATATAAATTCCAGCACGTATTAGTCTGTCTCCAATAAAACATCCTTTTCCATAAGCATTTTGAAGAACTCTTGTACATTTCCATATATTTACAAGCAGAAATTAAACCATTCCAGGGACAAAATCCCTACCTGCTCCTTAAAACAACTTGGATAGATGTTAACCTGCACTTACCTATAATGAAAATATGGAAGCCAGTCACTAATGACATAGCCCAGGGGTCACCACGTACTGAGGTCCAGCTACTTTAAAGACCTGGGTACTAGGACAGAGTACACCCTCAGCAAGTTTGCAGAAGATACAAAACTGGGAGAAGTGTTTGATACACCAGATGGTTGTGCTGCCATTCAGTGGGACCTCGACAGGATGAAAGCTCCCCAGTACTTATACTGGGGCTTCCCAGGACAAGAGAGACATGGACCACAGCAGGTCCAGCCAAGGGCCACTACCATTGATTAAGGATTTGTAGCATCTGCAATACAAGGAGAGGCTGGGAGGGCTTGCAGTGCTCAGCCTGGAGATGGTACCAGACTGTTCAGCAGTGCCCAGTGACAGGGCAAGACACAACAGGCAGGACCTGAAATACACAATCTAGACCATCTCCAGAGGACCCTGCCAGCCTCAGCTGCTCTGTGATTCTGTGATTTTTCTCTATACTTTACAGACTATGAGACATTGTTCTTACATTTTGTTCACCTCTAATTAAGTTACCATTTCACAGGAAAAAGTAATATGAATCCTGTAGGACTTGACCCCGACATATTCTGTAGCGGGCAGCAGCTTTTAAGCAACTTCGGCGAGCTCTGTGTTGGTTCTGCATATGATGCACTGAAACACTGACAGGACATGAAAGGTTTTTACTGCTTGTAAAATGTTGCCGTAATCGAAGCCCACTGTTTTCTGTGAATGCAAATCAGTTTTACTATGATACAGTCAATACCGGCTCCACACTGCCCTCCATCATTTAGGAGAGTTGTGCTTTTTCCATGGCGGAAAGGAGTGTGCCCAGCTCTGTACCAAAGCTTCCCCCCACAAAAGGAGGGCTAGAGGGGCAGATACCTGCAATGCTGCACTCAGCTTGCTCAACAGCTTTCACTGAGAGCATCTCTACTGCCCAAAGTTCACTGCTCTTACTTTAGCCATCAAACATGGAAAACCTCAGCTGCTAAGAACCCAAATTTACTTTGCAATTGGGACTTACTTACTTTGAAAAATGACTGGTCCTGTCAGTGCTATGGTTGGTCAAGGGGAATTTTGTCACCCAAAGATCTGCACGTTTCTGTGCCTGCATTCCTGCTGCATTCCTTCTTCACCACCTTCAGAAAAAGAACATCAAGCATCTAGTTATTACAGATCACCAAAGACAGAGAGATGATCCATGAGTGATTCTTACCTTTAAAGGTGACTGTTCTGGGGCAATTTCACTCACCTTCCTTTCTTACAGAAGAGGCAGACAGAAGAGGCAGAAGAAGCAGAAGGGGCTATGTTTTGAAGTCTCTGGCAGTGTTTCCACCCCAGTGGTCTACCCTAGGGCACTTTAGACCATTTAGAGTGGGGCTAGCAGGAGAGATTGGGATCTTCCAAACACAGCACTCAGGAGAAGGAGGGGAAATGAGCTTGAGAAGCATGCAGATCCATACAGACTCTAAGAGCTGTGCTGTCTGCACAGACCCACCTGAGCTCAGAGGTCCTAGGATGCCTAGCTGATTGCTCATGGCAATCTATACAAACTGTATGAAGAAAGACTCATTCTCAGAGCCAGGTCTCATAATAGACACCGTCATTTGAGTTGATCAGAGACCTAAACTTAGAAATATCTGACAGGGATGTTACCAGGGACAAGCCTACAGCCGTTGCAGCTCTTAAGGATACTAATCTTTTCCTCTTGTTTCCTTTTTTTTTGGTTTGGGATGAAGGAAGCATTCAGCAGTACATGCCTAATGCAGATTTCTCTTGATCAATTGTCTTGGTAAACCATCTTTGAGAACAGTTATTTTAAAGGCTGACTGGAAGCACAGAAATTTACCTACCCTTGGCAGAAGTTCTTGGCTTTTCAGGGAAAGATACTTTTGGCACCATGAATTCTGTGGAAGGACCTGGCCTGAGAGGCTCCTCTTGACGTTGCCAAATTTGCTGAAACCGGGACAGCGGCTCCACTTCCATGCCACTTCACGGAGATCTGGCTACCCATAGGTGCCTGATCTTTCTCCTCCTTGAGAGGGCTACTTTTTGCCTGGTGCCTGTGTGAGTTAAAAGGTCTACACAACGGTATCAGTTGAGGAGACTTGCTAAGGAAAACTGTGTACCACTTATAACCTTGCAGTCTTGTTCCCAACTCATTGCACAGAAATGAACCAGTTTTGAGATCCAGTCATTAACTCAGATCCAAGGAGAACTTTCTTGCCTTCCTGCATCTCAGTAGTCCATGTACCTTGCCAGCTGCTACCAAACTGATCTGCTTCTGGTCCAAGACCCTACAGGACAAGGAAGCTGTGCTATAATCTAGATGGCAGAAGGGTGATGGATAAATCCCTGGCCCTGGATCCTTGCTATGTGTGTTATGAAGTGAAAGCATTGAATTTTGCCTCTCTGTAAGCATCCAGGCAAACCTCCAGGAATCAGATCACATTTGAGCAATCAGGTATAAATCAAGGCAGATAGAAAACATAGGAAGTACTACTGACCTGAATATCCAGCCTCAGGGACACATTTCTTCCTTTCCCTATTTCTTTGAAAGCTTTGCTGGATAATGCTGTGAGATAAGGGTAGGGCATTTATGCAGGATGTCATGGTGCAGGTTCCGTGGTGTGCATACTGCAGGTGAGTCAGGGTTGGGGCAAGTACTAAAATGTCTTTTACACAGCACAGTGCATGTGTGTTTGGGAGAGGTCTTCTCCAGTGGTACTCCATTTATATGCAGACTGGGCATGACTAAGGCACTTTGTAAAGGACAGTACTGGAACTGCAACTGTATCTGAACACGGGAGACCTTGACTAGGCCTTATGGTAAGGATAAAACAGGATGGTTTGTATTTAAGTACATTGTCCAATTGATTTTAACACCCAAATAAACCCTTAAAGTAATTGAGGGGAAAAAGGTCTATCAAATGAAAGTAATCTCAGGGCAGAAAATTATGCTGACCTGGAAAGCACTGTGCAAATTCGAGTGGATATGTTGACTAAAGACCAGGTCCTTATTTACGTAAGCTGTCCTTTTGGGGCTAAAGGACAAATCTGCTTGTTCGTACAACAGATGCATTATCAGCTTGAACGTCTCCATAGCTCCTTATGCAACTGTTATGTTGTAAATCAGTCTGAAGCTTGATGTGTTCTGGCTAGCCCCAGCTCATGGATGGTTCCTATGGGTTAATCTGCAACGAATTTGGGCAGCCTCCAAATTGCCCTGCAATGTAAGCCCAGAGAGAGGGATTTCAGCAGAACATCACCATCTCCCAAACAACCGCTGGACTCTGTCACACTCAACACAATCTGAACAAAGCAAAGATTCTGCCCCATTGGCTCCAGACGCAGCTATGTGCATGCAGCCTTTAGGTGGAGTGGAGTGAGCATGAATAATGGTAGACCCTGAAAAAGGAAGAAGAACCAAATGTTACTGCTGGTGTGGGAGACTTTCACTAATATACAAAGCTGCCCTTTCAGCTCCACATACATAACTGTTGTCCTCAGCTAATGAGTTCAGTATGAGCAAAGAGTACTTACACGATAAAACATGAAGAAGTGCTGTTGCAAAATTACTTGAATCTGAAAAAAGCACACTTGGAAATTAATAGGGGGCATTGGGAAATCACATTCTGGCAACTGCACAAAGTGTATGTATTTCCCATAGAATTGAATAAAAATAGGTTGTGCCCAAAACAACGATAAAAAACTCATGGGAATGCACGTCTGGCACTGTTTATATTCCACTCCTGGGGTTAAAGTTGGAATATTGAAAGGGTGGTGCAATCATGAATTTTACTTTAAAAAATGTAAATATTTCTGTTTCTTATAAAAGTATAAAAAATACTCACATACTTTCTTTGATGACCCATAATTCTACATTAAATAGCCAGTCTTAACTCACTGCAAGTCAGCTAAGTTAGGATACTTATATTGCGTTTGTAGAGTGATTAATATGATAGGGTCTTTAGGTTATGCCAAAATACAAGCAGTAATGTCATATCCAGACATAGATGTATGCGTGTGTATTTATTTATACATGAAAATACATATACTTATATGAGAGAGAGATGGAAAGACAGTCTTTCTGTTCCAGAATCTGTAAAGGTCATTACATTTAGATTATTTTTTAATCAAATGCACATTTACAAGTTCTTATAAACAAACCATCCTGAAACAAACTGGAGGCTTGGCACTCCAGTGCACAGCTCTGAAACATCCACATTTAGCCTTTAAGGACTTCTGGTTTGAATTAAGGTTCTGCTCTCAAACATAGCTCTTCCAACCACAGGCACACGTCTTCCCTCTGAACCCCTTGTCTGATGCCCTTAACACACAAAAGTTGTGTTGTACAGCCCAGCGTGCCTACCTATCCAAGCCAAATTGTGTGAAGAGACACCCAAACTGAGAAAAAGACACATCCTTTATTACGGTTGGGATGCTGGTTTTACTCACTAATGCTATCCTCAGTTTTAACCAGGATGAAAGTCTGCACGAACATTACCACTGCATTAAGGTTCAAACCCAAGAAAACATTTCAGCTGGTGCTTGGGTATCCTCTTTAACCAATACTTATGCAGGTGCCTTATTCCTCCTGCCAAGAATAAATACTAATTTCTTCAAGAAAATAATGAGTAACAATTCAATCTATCAGGAAAAAGACCCAAAATCAACAACCAAACAAAACCAACAAAACCAAAATCAACAAAAAAAGCCCCACCAAAACTCAAAGCAAAACCCCAATGGTTGATGTTCACTGAAAAACTTGCCTCTTCCCTAGGAGAAGACATCACTTAGGACCACGGACTCGACAGCTCTGAGCCCTTGCTTCTGGAAATTAGCTCCCAAGAAACCTAAGATAATTCTCATAACATATATATTTGGAGGCACATTGGCAGTTAATAAGCAATGCAAGGCATAGAATTGTAGGGCTGTTCTCCATTCAACAGTTATTTCTACTCATTTGCTCCCTGGTTTTGCCACACAGCAGAAAATCTGAAGATTTCAGATCTAAGCTCAGGACTAGTGAGAAGATGGTTTGCAGGGAGAAAGTTCATTTTTAAAAAATCATCAGATTCCCCAGCTCTCTCAAGGAAAATGAAAAGCAAAATTAACCATTCACTACAGCTCTTCTGCTTTTACAAAATACCCAAGCATCTACAATGGTGACACTATGTTTTTGAAAGCATATTTGTACTATGATTTTCTTTCTTACTGCTACTTCCTATTTTGTAAATTCTAAGAACCACTGCACCATTTGGGATATTTGTGTGTTCCTCTAGAGACATGAAAGAGTTTGACCTTCCAAGAGAAGATGCTGAGCCATTTTTCATAAACAAGACCAATACTGTTCTTTGCCTTAAAGGGGTTAGAAGGAACCACCAGACTATCTAGACTGATATCCTTCATCATTTAGATCATTCAGTATAAGATTCTTCTACTTAGTGTAACAACTGCTTAGATCAAGGCTGTGAACTCTCCCAGTCTTTTCAACTCAAGGCATTTTCTTCAGCTTATGAACAATTCCTGTGTCTCTTTTCCACACATCTCCTATTTTTCCATATTCTTTTGAACATATGAACACAAAAACTGTAGGCTGTACACTCTTACTGGTCTCAGGAGGGCTTTACAAAGGAAAATCCCCCATTCCTATTTTTAGTCTCCCTCTTGAAACAACCAAGAATCTCATTAGCCCCTTTCTCTACACAGTTATAGTGGGAATTCAAGTTGAACTGTTCCTCCATTTTGATCCCTAAACCCTTTTGGAAGCATGCTTTCCAAGATAAAGTCCTCCCATTCTGTAAATACTTCTTGCACTCTTTCTTCTCAAGTCAATGTCTTTATACATAGCTGCGTAAAGGAAGAGTTTATTTAAAAGACAAGTTTTCCAGACTGCTCCACGCTCTCCTGAGCTCACTGATATCACTGTTCTGAATGGGTTTTGTGTCATCTGGAAATTATATCAGCAACATTTAAACTTGCTCCCAAGTGATTACAGGAGGTGTCAAACAGAAGCAGCTACTGTCAATTCCTGGGGAACTTCTCCATCTGATGATGATTTTCTGTTGTCAGCTGCTTGGAGAGATGTCTCTGTTAGCCATTTAACAGGTTGTGTTGACAATGTATAATGCCATATTTATAAACAAAGTAAGATATCATACAAAACAAGATCCTCTAAATAGCCAAAGTATACTACGTCTACATTGTCATTTTATCACATTACTTTTAAAATGAGGTTTACTTTTAATGACAAATTCAGCACTCACTATATTGACTTCAAAAATTCTGGTCAATTTTTTCTGAAATTACAAGTGCCCAAATTGAGGCACATAAAGAGAACTAACTTTCCAATAGAAGGTATCAATAGTTTCTGAGTATCAAGGAGCACAAACAGTGGATTTCAATGGAAATCGACAACTCGTTCACTGAATAAGAACAGTTGTATGCAGAGCTTGCAATAAGTCACAAAGCTCATACTTCTTGGAAAGTCCAGTCTGGGCTTAAGAAGGACCAGGGTGAGTGGAAGAGTAAGGAAGTTTAGGTCAGAAGATGTGATACTCTGTAATATTTCTTACCATATTATCTGTGTAGATGAAGCTGCTTGAAGACTTGGTTTCATGAGCAACGTAAGCCAACCTAGATTTGAGCTGCTAATGAAAAGGTAGTCTGCTACTTACTCCTCCTGAGCTTTGACTTCTGCCCTCTTCTCCCTGTCAGCATGACAATTCTTTTCAGCTCTATCAGGTGTTTAATTTGACTGAGTACATAGCCCTGCAAATGCTAAAAAGACGACACAAGGGAGAGAAAACAAACACTTGTTCAGGAGTTAGCAGGGTGCCATTTTGGTGGAAACTCCTCAAATCTTCTATCATGTTATACTGATGGTGAATTGGTACTGAAAATGGTGGGGGCTATTTAATCTGCAATGCTTCACCACCGTTCTGTTTTCTGAGGTGGATTCCTTCCAGCCCAAGTTTTGAACTTGGTCTTTCTGCTTGCTCAGAGAAAACCTTATTTGACACAAATAAGAATTTAATTGAGTATGTAAATGGCTACTTGGACCTTGACATTCTACATTTACATGAGGCAGGAGAAGAGTTAATTGTTTTTAATCCACAGAACAATAAGAATGGGCACAGCAAAGGGTATGAGAGGGAGAACAGGAGACTCAAGTAAAGGAAGAGTCATGAAGAATGTGTTCAGATTTGATCTATGAATTACAGGCACTAGTTTCTTATATTGTTGATAGAACTGAACATTTTTCTGAGAAATAGATTTAGGTTTGATAATGGATTTGGTAAAATAATAATAGTGACCTATTATTCTGATGAGAAGAATAGAAAAGTAATAAACTAAGGATCTTCACAGCTGCAAGTTGTGTTATTGCTGAAAAAATCTATGGCTGAATGACTGCCATTAAAAACTGTTTGTAAGAAAAATGTGTGAGCGAGATTTGCCTAGTAAGCCAGCATGAACTGAGAAGAAAAAAAGAGTCAATATATGTGACATTTTAAAAGTATTATGGAAGATCAGAAATTGGTACATGTTATTCCTACGAACTGTGGTGCAAAGCTTACAAACCAGCTATTGCTTGATCAAGAGCGAGCAAGGAAAAACATTGCCATACAGCTAAAGACATTTTGAAGTAAATATAAAATCCCATGAAAGGATTTGCAGGTTGCTTGTCAGCACCAGCATTTAGTCATGCAATATGCAAAGTTTGTCTGCATCTAAAATGTCAAAACCAAGGACAAAAGATTTAAGATAACATAAACCAAAATATTTAAAACATGGGACATAGAGAGTAACACCTCCCACATTCAAACATTAGTATTTTTCTACTGCACTGCAATGGGTATAGGGACAGATTTTGTCCTGTGTTTTCTCCAGCACGATATGAACTCTCTTTCCATTGAGACCCACCACCTGGGAGTTGCTAGATTGCCAACTTAAGAGACTACTACAGGTGAAGAGAGCAGGGTCTCTTCTTTCTGTGCTAGCTGTGCAGCTGGTCCAAGCAGACAATAGTAATAGTCCCCCTTGCCTCCAAGAAGGTAACTAAGGGAGGGGTTTAAAAGCCTGTACTCCACTAGTGTGCTTGCTAAAGTTACTTTCCTCTCAAGAGAAAAGGCTTTACCCAGTCTTAGACTCATGATGTTAAGCGCGCGCTTTTGTCCCCTCTATACCGCATGTATTGCATTGCAGAGCTTAGCCAGGGTTAATCAGATGGCTGTTTGAAAGTGTCATTTGAAATACTGGAGAAGGATGTTCCTATCTGGTAAAAAGTTGAAAGTTGGCCGAAAAAAGGCTTGTAGTTGGCTGTTGGATGAACTTTATTAGCTCAAGTTTACTAAATTTACTAAATTTGCATTTACATTGATAAAGACAAGGCTTGAAAGTCTGTCTCTCCTTCTTCTGCGCTCTGTTCATCTTCTACACGATGAGAAAAGATCTAATTCTCCAATCTCTGGTAGAAGCAGTCCCAATAACTGAGGTATGCTGCCTGGAATTGTTGTGTGGGAGACACAGTCCCTGCTATTTCTTTGCTGTTAGCTGTAGTCTCCTTATTTTTCACAGCCTTGAACCAGGTGAAGGAACAGATTGACATGCAAAGCTGGTGAAGAGTTGTGTTATGAAGAGTGCATCTATTGGCTAGGAGGAAAGGAGACAACACAAGTCTCTGCATCATTTTCTTGTTAATTGCGAGGGGAATGTTCTGCCCAATCCCTTTTCAGTACAGTAAGGTTTGTGAAGGTTTTGTGTTCTCTTTCATTTCAAGATGATGTTCACAGCTGACCTAGAATGGCACACAAAAATTAGTAGCAACAAAACTCATTGGAGAGATGTGAACTGGTACTCTCATTACCTAACTTCACTCTGTTAGACATAACACATTTTGAGACAGCTGTCCACCTCATGAAGATTTAAAAACAATTTAAATGTCAATGCAAGCTCTTTGGAACAGAAAGTATCAAAGGAAACCAGATGACACCAACATGAACTACAAAGTTCACTGCCATCCTCTGAGGTACACCAAAACTCAAGATACGTTTCATTAGAAATAAGTATTTTGGGCTGTATTGAAAACTAAAAAAAAAAAAAAAAAACCAAACCGAAAAAGAATAATTCTTTAGAGTGCTACCACTTAGGAACAGCTTATTCAAATTATCCCAGTTTTGTATACAAACATCAAAGACTGGCTTTTGAGGATGTCCTCAGAGAAACAATCTCCTTTCATGTGTGGGAGGATGGGAGGCTCTGGCAGGCTGGGGAAGTCCTTGATTAGATGGCAAAAAACATTGTGCTGCTGGTAAATTCCTAGAATAATAGAGTGCCTTGTCTGGCTAAGAGAAAACCTCAGGGATGACAAACCTTTCAGTCCTGGAAGACTCCAGTAAGTGAAATACTGTATGCTCATGGAACACCTAGTGCCTGGAAGGCACCAATTACCAACACCTCCTTCCTGGAGGTTTCCTCAGAGTTTACGTATCTCTCAACCTGGTCACAAACAGATCAGCCCTCTGAGTGTGCGAGCTTTTAAGCTCTTAAACTTGTAAACAAGCCAATCTGGCATTTGTAGCTAAACTAACTTCTCAGATGACTAAGGTCTGCGCCTGTCTGCAGTGTACAGATGTCAGCTCTCCTGCTGCACTGGGTTCCCAGCCATTGAAGTGCACATGGCTACATGCAACACCAGCAGCGCTTTGTAAAGGCAGCTGTGGTCAGGATCTGCCAGCACTGGGACATGGCATAAAGTGTGGTACATGGCTAGGTTTTTAGCTCCCCTGGACACTGCAGCAATCTTGGAGCCTGCTGGTAGAACTATCTTCTGCAGCCCGGTGAGCGCTCATGGTCTGTGCCCAGAGGACTTCACCTGACCTTGAAAGATTTCTTCAGGCTGGACAGTGCTAAACATCAGTGAAATTCACTTCAAATAAGTACTTCATAACGGCTAGCTGCAGGCTTTTCCCACAGAGAGAAATGAAGCCACAAGGTGTAGTACAAAGGTGTTCCACAACTCCATTGACAGAGGTGTGTCTTGCTGCTACAGGGCAGCAATATCACCCATGCATGCACAGATCACTAATTTGCCTGGTCTATAACACTTTGAAGATCCAACCTGGGAACAAAGCTCCATTTGAAAATGCATACACAGGGAGCACTGGCTTCCATTTGGAAATTAATTCAATTAAAAATTGCTTTGAAATCCAGATCTGCTGGAAAAGTATCATAGGGATTGCTGTATTTTGTTGTCACATTACTTTCTGAAGTCAGGTCTTTCGGTATATTGCTACTATGAACTTGAATTTTGACTGTTTATCTTACCCTAAGCCCTTATATATTTCAAGGCAATTTGTGTAATGCTGCGTATTTAGTGAAATCAATTATCAAACAGCCAAGTAGTCCCAACCTTAGACTTTTTAGCAGTTAATTTGCTTGGCACATAAAAATAAGACCATAACAGATATTTCTGGAACCCCCAAACGCTGGCCAAATGTTCAGAGGTGATTACGAATTAGGGGGTGGTGCAGTTTTCATGCATTCCAAGGATCTCACTTTCAAGAAGCATTTAGTAAAGCCTTGTGAAAAACATGGCACCCATAGTTACTACTTACTTAAAACATTTAAGCTTCCTGGTGATGACAAGCAGCACCTACTTACCACTGTGCTAAGTAGTCCCTGCAGCACGACTTGGAACAGCGTCTGTGCTGAGCATTGGCACTTGGCAATGTTTAAATTGAACAGGTTTTATTTCTTTTTTTCCCCCAAACAATTGTTTCTTTCTCTAGCTAAATTTTTAATGGACCTTAGGCAACCAGCTGACAAACAGGATACATTTCCTAGCATCACATCACCCCACCTCATCCTGAATAATATAGATGAATATAAATAGCATGTCTATGTATATGAATGATGCAGGGAATATCTTTAAGGTGGTACACGGCCGTGAAAAAGCACAGTAGTAATTAGCTGCGACATAATACATCCACTGTGGTCCTTCACTGAGCGGGGACATGTCCGCTGGCACTGAACCCCCGCTGGTCACCGCAGGGGAAGGGCACCCAAAGCCGAGGGGACCCCGGGAGCCGCGGTGGCAGCGGCCCGGCGCGGGAAGGGGGCATGAGGAGAGCCCGGCGGGAGGCTTGCGGGGGAGGGGGGTAACAGCACTCTGGCCAGCAGCGAGGGCACCTGCCCGCTCCCGAGGGGCTCTCCGCCCCGCCGCGGCAGGGCAGGCAGGGCAGGGCAGGGCAGGGCAGGGCAGAGCAGCCCGGCCGCCCCTCGGTGCCTCCCTCCGGCGGCGCGGGCGGGGCGCGCTGCGGGCCGCAGTCCCCGGCGGGAGGTTGTCATGGTTTCCCGGGTCACATGTATGCGAGGTTCCCTCGGCGCGGGGGGAGGAGGCGCCGCCGCCGAGCTGTCAGCGAGCCGCTGCCCCCCGCGGGCCCGCCCCCCGCCCGCTCCCACCTGCGCCGCCGCCGCCCGCCCCTTTCCCCGTTGCCCACGGGCGATCCGCCGGGCGCGCCTCGTCTCCGGGCTGCGGACCCCCGGCCCCCGCCGCCGCCCGCGGGCTCTCCCCCCCTCTTCCTCCTCCTCTCCCCTTCCCCTCTCCCTCCCCCTTCCCAGCCAGGCTGCGCCCCCCCGGCCGGCCCCGGCATGAGCATCTCCATCCCGGCGGGGCTGACGGAGCTGCTGCAGGGCTTCACTGTGGAGGTGCTGCGGAGCCAGCCCGGGGACCTGCTGGAGTTCGCCCTCCAGTACTTCGGGCGCCTCAAAGAGGAGGCGGCGGCGGCCAAGGCGGCGGCAGCAGCGGAGAAGGAGGCGAGCGGCCGCAAGGCGGGCACCCCCGCGTCCGGCCATGACAGGGGCAGCCAGCCGCGCCGGGCCCCCCTCGATGCCCGCGGGGTCAACTTCGTCGAGGAGCCCATGCAGACGGACTCCGAGAGCGGCGAGGAGGAGGAACGGCCACCGCCGCCGCCGCCGCCGCAGCAGTTCCCGGGTAAGGTTCCCCCGCCTCCGGTCGGGAAGCAGCGGGCAGGGCGGGTGGGCTCCCGCGGCTGCCCGGGCTCAGGTGGGGAGCGCAGGGCAGGGAGGGGGCTCCCGCTTCAGCGGCCTCACGGCTGCGCTCAGGTCCCGGCCATAGCCCCGGTGGGTCAGTGCGGGGCCGGTGCCGGCGGGACGTGAGGAGCACGGTGGCCGCGGTGACGGGAGCATGAATGGGGAGAGGCGGTAGCCGGGGCTGCTCCGCGGCCGCCGAACAAGGGAGCCCACGGGAGGTTTCCCGTCTCCCGCCGCAAACTTTCACCTCCCGGGCTTTTCCCTTTTGTTCCGGCAGCGCTGGATGTTGGGCACGCAGGTATCGCCAGCGTCCGCAGCTGTACTGCTTATATCGTATCGGTCTGTGATATTCCTAACAGGAGATCATATGTTTCCTTTTTCTAAGAGCACCAGAGAGCAAATCTACATTTTGTAATTAGTCCAGTGGTATGTCTACCTTAGAAAACACCTCTCATGGGCATGTTACTGTATGTACACGCTTGATAAAGCATTTCACATAGATGTACTCACGTGTTTCAAAAAGTAGAGCACAATTTAAAACATAATTTCTTCTTGAAAGCCAGGGTGAAATTTCCTACACGGTGGAAGGGCCTATGAAGCAAGTGTAGCCGTGAAGACAGCAAAGAACCTATGCGGTATCTTTGTGTTCGAGGGTAACACCTATCTGCACGCAGCTAATGATACCTTATCTTTGTGTGGCTGACAGGCTTTATTTAGAGAGGATGTCAATCCATCAGCCGGTCTGATTTACGGGACGAGTAGTAGCTGTTTTTGAAGGGTGTGTAGTGCTTGTCTTTGTGCTGCGAGCAGGCTAACCAAAGGGTCAGTCAGTACGGTTAGATGTGGAGATGTCAGTCAGTAAGGTTAGATGGGGAGGAGAAAGCGTCCAAGCACCTTTATTGTTAGCTTATTTTTTTGAGAATAGCTTGAAACTGAAGTGTATCTCATCACATCACTGAAGCATTCATCCCTCCAGGTCATGCTGGAGGTAGCTTTACTTAGCAGAGCACAGAAGCCAGCTGTTTGCTAGATGAATGTCAGTGCAGTTTTTGAAATAATGTCATATGTGCATTTTATCAGGAAAAAACGTAGATGTTTGAGAACTGGGTGAGTTTTCTAAATGCTTTATTTTACACCATAAGACAGCCGCCATTCTTTTCAACTGTTCTTTGCAGCTATACCATGTGCATTTAATGAGAATTTGAATCTGTCAATCAGGTTCTGCAGTGTTCGAGCTCAAAATTACCACATAAGTCTGATGATGTGAAATTAGTAAAAATCTGGAAATTTGCTGTCGTTGAAAACTGAAATGGTGATAATGTGGAAGAACAAATTATTATCTTAATTCACTAACACTAAACATGGTTTTCAAACGTGAATTACTGTAACACTAAACAGACTCTTTGGTGAATGGAGAACTGGAATGGTGAATGGAGGGAAGTGCAGAAACGTAGCCTGATTTATTAGTATGTAGTGTTATATATGTACAACTTTACAGGATGCATTGAGAAGCTTTCCAAGCTCTTCCAATGAATACCTGTAATCAAGATTCTCTTGATATTCTTTTTGTTGTGATTGTGAAGAAGAAAAGCCATTACTGTCAATATTTGCATTGAAATGTGCTAGAAGGACTTAGTTTAACTGATTGATATATTCATTTGACAAAAACCCTTTAAAATACCACATTTTTAAGCCTAATATGTTTTGAAAATTTAATCGTGTTATGGCCTGTAATTTCTGTCACTTGAAATAATTAACAATTAAAAGTAACAAAAATGTAAATATTTGTGAAACCATGTCGAGGGTGAATAGTAAGTTATAGTATATGATTACTAATGGTGTGCTTGTGTATGTGTGCATTGTGCAGGAGTACGTATTTTAAATTCAAATTTTATGTCTGCCCTGAATATGTATTCTTTTAAGGTAATGTAACAACGCATCCACTCAGTCTTTTGTTAATAAGTGGAGGCATAAAGGCTTGTATTCAAATCATTGTTCATGGGTTTAAATACCAATTAAAAAGCAAATTGCTTTTGTGCCTTTGCTTTCCATTTCTGTTAGTAGCAATTCTTGAATTTAAGGGGAGGGAGGGGAGAATTTTTTTCTTTTCATTTTTTTCTTTTGCTTTTATGAATAATCAGACTGCTTCTGTATAGTCGATTTGTCCTGTATGTATAACTGCTTTCATACAGGAGAGGAAAACATATTGAAGAAGTTTATAAGCAAATGTTAAAATAAAAACCTCTGTGAAGGAGCTCAGACCTGGTGGTGGTATCTTTTCTCTGTTAAAGCAGTACACTTGAAATGTCAAGCTGACTGTTCTTCAGTTAATTCAAACAGGACATTGTTGAGAGCTCCTTGCAAATTCTATTGTTTCCAACACCCCTCCCAACTTGTTTCTAAATACTTATAAGCACTGCAGTTGAACTCTTTGTCAGTGTTAGTTTTGTCCCTGAAATGCATTTCGGAAGGTACATCAGCATTATCCTGTTTCAGAAATGAGGAGCTCAGGCATAACCTGTGTTTAAAAGAAAAAACATATACTCAGGATTGAGTCGTATGTGAACCAAGAATTAAACTCTGTCCAGGTCTTCTGCTTTGTCCATTACATCAGTTGCAGAAATCGAATATAGGTAAAAGCAGTTACCTTGTCTGTAGGGAGAACTTTGTCCTATTGGTGTCATAGTTCTAAATTGTCACCTCTGATAAGGTGACGTCTGAAATGACATTCTTTAGGTTCAGAGCGCTTAGACCATCCCCTTTTGAATACACTGCTTAATTTGAGAATGATTTTTAGGTCTTCTAGTTGTGTTTTTTTGCAGGCTTGAAGTGCATATTGAGATTTGTTGCACTGTATCTGCAAAATTGGAAATGCTCAGTAGGTTGTTCTTTTACAAATAACTATACTTTTATCTCTACCACTTAAAATTTATTTTGATGGATAATAACCCATGTCATTTGTAACAGCTGTTTTTAAATATTTGCCGTAGCTAAAAATTCACATTTCATCTAGCTTTAATATGAATTAGTAGAGATGTTTTCAGAAGTCACATCGCTGTTCTCGAAACTAAAATACTGGTGCTGTATGTACCATTTGGCGTCACTGAGATTCTGTTTACTTTGATTTTCTTTTGTTTTACTTTGATTTGTTTTGGTGGTTTTTTTTCCTCCAATAGTGATGTAGTTTAACAGGAAAGTACTACAGCTATCCCTCTCCTCCCCCGTGTGCTTCTGTTGGTGTGTTGGTTGCTTTGAGTTCCTTCTCTGAAAACTTGATCTAGAAAATGCAAGTACATATCTCCGCTTCACCCACTGGTTATCTTAAATGAGATCACTGCTTAGATAAAACATATGTATTCTAGTTTACAACATCAATGTTAAAGGCCTGTCTTTATTTTAGTTCCTTTATTCAGTCTAAATTGCTTTACCTACATACTGTTCATGCAAATTTTGAAATAATAGGTAAATTGTAGAAACCAGAGCATTGGAAAAAACTTTGCACATAACCACATCCATGCCAGCTTTGTGATGATAAATCGGTTTTGTTAATCTTACAGTTTTCTTCCTGAAGTTATTCAAAACAAGAAAGCACTGAACCTTCCTGCAGGTCTGTCATGCAATGATAATGGATAGATTAGAGCAGTGGAAGAAGGCAATATAAAATTACATATAGGTGGTAGAAGGATATTGTTAAATCAGAGACCATGAAAAACATGTGAAGAAAAAAAAACCCCACGTGAGAAGAATTCACATGAGAAAACCATGTGAATTACTTAAAAAAGTGGATATACGAATTAAAATCTGGGTTATGATGGATAGTGTCTGAAAGCATTACTATTGAATATATGCTTAGCCAGCTTAAGGAATGAAGTTTTATTAATTTCTACAGTCACTCATCTGAAATAGAAAAAGAAAGCAAGCATTATTTGTGTGGTTATAAGGACAAACCTACTCAGACCCAGCTTTACAGTGGATGCAGTTTAGAGAAGAGAATTTTCCAGTAACAGGCGAGTACCCTGAGAGTGAGTGAGCATGACATTGTTGGTGCACTCCTTGGCAAGGCTTTGGACTGTATCTCCTTGCAGTTTTCCAGGCTGTGGCCACTGTGAGTCAGAGTATAGTGTGTGTAAGACACCATTCAGGATTGGGAAGAAGACGCTTTCTGGGAGGAAAAAGTATTTTAGCTGTGTTGATGGGTACCTTGCTGGTTCAGTGGGCCTTGGTGGTCAGGGGATGGCTACTGGATGCTCTCATACACTCAGTCACAAAACCACAGCGCTTTCAATCCTTGCTGTAAATCTTCAGAACAATAGAGCTTCTTGAGACAACATTTTCCCATATTTTTGACAGGAGCAAGCTAAAATATTTCTGCTAGCAGTTACTTTAGAAAGCAAACCTGAGCAAGTTGGCAGTTTATGCTTTATTCAGGTTGGGAGAATTGCAGTCCAAAAATTTAGTTTGACAAAGTTATAAGCAACTTGAACTGTGAACTTGTAATGGGTAGCCTTTATAGTAAGGAGTATGGTTCTCTCTCAGATGTGCATATTTTGTGATTGTAGATGAAAAGCATACTTTTGCTATAACGTCTTTAAAAAAAAAAGTTTGTATTAAGAACTTAGTTGAAATGATAGCAGCCTCCAATCCAATGTATATATGTATTCCTGCTCAAAACCAAAGCATGCATGGGTGAAGGTGTCTCTGCTGGCTATCATTTTGTTAAAGTTTATGTCTGTGTATTTAAGAGAAGCAGGAGAAAATTCCTAAGACCTAAGGACATGAAAGTAGTAGAACTATACCAAAAACATTTGAAATAATCTCCAGCTTCCTTTTTCTCTAAAGAAACAACTCAAAACTGATTTTGGCTGACTGTTCAGCTCAGAAAATGACACCACCATTAATTCAGTGAGTATAGGAAGACATAAAATTTTGTTGGCATGAGTTTGTAATGACTGCATTATGAATAGTAAGGTATAAACAGTGTCAGTACTAACATTTGTACACCACCATTCTGTTTCTTGCATGTATCACATCTGTTTTAAAGGAAAATTGGCATTCCTCAAGAATGCTCTAGGAGTTTTGTGTCACTTGCTGACTTTGGTTCAGTTTCCCAAAGAAACCTTACATTTTTTATTCCCTGTATTTATTCCTGTTCATGCACTTACATGAATGGAAAAAACAACTGCTTTTTATTTTAAGTGAACAGAATAAAGATCTGTCTGTGGACACTAAGAAAGTGCCTGTTTTTAGAATGTACTCCTATTGAAGTTATGAAAACCAACATAGCAGCCTAGCGTTTTAACTTTCACAGAGGTACATCTTGCATCTGTCAGTAAGTCAAGCTTGGTTTAAAATGTGTATCTCAGGCTTTATCCCCAGTCTGTTAGGCAAAGGTATTGCGTTCTGTCTGGTAGGAACCATCACTCTGAGGGAAGCCTACCTTAAATAGTCAAATCTCTGCAGACTTACTGGCCTTAGCTGCTCCTGTAAATCTGGAACATGTGGTTTCGAAATCGCACATTTAGGTCACAAGGTACAGATTAATCAAGGTACAGGCTGCTGCCCCACTTCTGGCTTTCCAATATTAAAGACGACCTCTACATTGGGAAATTTCATTTGTCAGACAGTGATGAAAGAAACAAGAAGGCAAGGTGAAAGGCAGGACATAGAGGTAGGAGAGGAGTCAGTGTGTGGTAAGGCAAATGCAAAGGAGGAGCAGAAGGAAGGAGGAGGGACAGAACTGAAGTGAGGGGAAGAAGATAAAACAATAGAGAGCACATGTGAGAGAGAGAGCATTAAGTTCTCTGCTCTTATTTTCTTTACACAGGTATAGCCCTGCTCTCCTCATGTATACATCCCAAATTTATGTCTTGAATTTTCTAATGAAATTCTGTTTGGCTTATAAATGTATTTCAGCAGACCATAAATGTAAACTTAAGCTAAAATTAGTGGTCAGTGCATTGTATGAAATGTGAACTGGGTCACCTGATGCTGAGAGAGCTTTAAAATATTTTGACATGGTCATCTGTCATATTATCATGTCTGGAGACTCATAACACATATATTCTAATGAGCATGTATTCTAATGAAAGCTTCAACTTTTTTTTGGTGGAGAATCCAGATTGTTGTCAACCATTTTCTGTGTCAAAAAATAACAGTAATGGTCATTGTCAAGGAAGTCAATAGGCATGAGGGTACAGCTGCAGTCTTCATAGAGACTTGACATGGTTTTGGTGCCAGTGGAAAAACGAAATATTGAATAGTAAGTAACAAACACTTTGTGAAATGTCCCTTTTTTAGTGCTTAATAAAAACCAAAGTGGTTACTTCACCAATTATGATTTTAATGCCTTAAAGTCATGCTATAGGAAAACTATTTCCACTCCAGGTTTGAGCTCTTCTTTTGAGCTTCAAGTAAACGTAATTATAGAGAAGATTTGGTGCTTTAAAAAGGTGAGTGTTTTTTAAAAAGTGAATGAAGGAGGGAGAAGGCTTTAAGAAAAAAGAGCCATTTAAAATGCCTCTGTGTTCTCTGCTGCTGGAATGAGTCTTGACGTACATGAATTAGAAGAGGTGATTTTACTAGGGATGATACAGTATAAATTAAGACTGATAAATGTAGGTTGTTATTTGGATGTGGGTGCATAGAAAATGAAGTCCATGTATGTATGAGTTACTATGTGCTAAGTACATCTGTTAAAAGAAATATGCACATCTATAAGTAGATATTACCACCGTAAACATCCATCAGTTACGGTATTGTCTGAAAGCAGCCTTATGAGAATTCTAAAGGAAATAATCTATTTCTTTTTTTCTTTGGGACATTAAATGATGACACAGACAGCTCTAGATAGCTTGATGTAGAGGTTTTATCCTGAAAACCCTTATCCTTTCAGGGAACCCTTTAAGTCTAACCGTTCATTCATTCTGCAGGAATGATAATGTGTTTACTTCATGGAACTGGACAGGATGTTCTTACCATGAATTTTGATCATGACAAGTAACTACAAATTTTGGGTTTATTTATTTTTTTTTCTTTATAGAATAAGTTTTTGTTCTGTAGATCAGTTTTCAGTCATAGTACTAAAGATGTTGAAGAGGGTGAAGTTTGGCTCTGAGTGTTCTTTGTTTTGACTTCATTTTTTACTTTTCTAATTGATTGGTGTTATTACATTTTTCCTTCCAAGAAAGGCTTCATGTTTGTCAATTCTTTTTTTCATGTAAAAATTTGAAGAGCTCTATTTCAAGTTTTTGTGCATTTGGTGATAAAAATAGCAGAAGTACTCACACAGAATTTCTATTTGCAGTCTCTAGGCAGTGTAATACATGAATCCAAATTTAAATTGATACAGGAAGTAACCTAGAAGACATACATCTTTGGGGCTACATAAAAAAGATTATGATAATCAAATGTGCAGTACCTCATTCAGAATTTTAAATGATACCATGTCACACAAAAAAGTGGGAGATCTGAAATGAAGGGGGATGTAGACAGACAAGGGTGACTGAAGTGAATGGGAGTAAAATGCACGTCGCAGGCACAAGGTATCCACAGAGTGAACTGAACAACAGCCGTATGGCAGTTTGCCATCCTTTCCATGAAAGGCATCCTTTTAGCATTGCTGCTCAGAAAAGTAATTTACAGACCACAGATAAAATGAGGAAATGCTAAGGAATGAAACAATACAAAAAGATCCAAATTTTAATTTAGTCAGCATTGCCTTATTGTACTATAACACCCTGGGTAATGGAAGGTAGAGTGGTAAAAAACACGCTGTAACAACAGAAAGTGTTCCTCACTTGTATGTTTGCCTCTTAAATTGCTCTGCTTAATGATATTAATATTTAAAGCAGGAATTTGAAGCTGAGAGCTTGAGCAGGTAAAAGCTGATAATGAGAATAGCTTTCTTACACGTACTGTTCCAGTTATTTGACTAAAGTGGTTTTTGTAAAGCTGGGCTAAAAGGGCCAATTAGTAAATATTATGAAGACTTCCCTAATGGAGGGACTAGAAAATTGCTTTATAAAATAGATTTTGAGAGCAGTAACATGATATTTCCTGCTCAGAGTTGTTCCAGATACCATTTTGCTTGTATAAAGATCTTTTTAACAGCATCAATCCCTTCTGAATCCCTGTGATGAAAATGTAAAACGTGTTTTTACAAATAGTGATAGGCTCTTCATAGTACAACTTTTTAGCAGACATGTCTATTGTAAAACATACCAGACAGGAAGAAAAGAAATCCTTACCCAGTACTGGAAAGAAAACATTCCTTGCAAAGGCTCAGTATAGACTATAAATAAAAGATGTACAGAATCCTCAGTGTTGGGATGAATACAAGCTGGAATAAAGTGTAAACGTTCAGACTTGTAAGGCTGAGAGCACAGGCTGAAAGGTTTGGTGTTTTCCCATTCTGATTTCAATGATAGATTTGCAATGCAAGTGTGAAAAATAAAATCCATTGCCCTAAGTTGTAAGTCATTTGTAATTGTTGCAGGGTATGGACTAACTTGATCTCAAGCTGTCTGCGAGAGCATTGTTGTGGCCTTTTTTTGGATGACCCCACAAATGAGTATATGTTATCACAGCATCGATCTGGTCCTTCTGACTTTTTTTCCCGTTACTTTCAGCACTAAACTTTTTCCCTTTTCGATCCTCTTTCTGAAGCTGCAAAGCTTCATTGATGCTTAAGGAACTCCACAGTTAGGCCAGTAATTGCCTTTGGTAAAAAGTGCGGACTAATGTCACAAGTCCTTGAAATAGGTGTTGATCAAGAAATGGTGAAGTCTTGCTTTTTAAGGTTTGGCAAATGAATGTCTACAAGCCAGTAAGTTTGTTTAAACATTCTTCCTGGATTAACAGTGGTTAAGAGCTTTAATGACAAAAGCTATCTAATGAAGAGCTGGGGTTGTCCTGAGATTTCTTGTTCTCTTCAAAAGAATTTTTGTGATACTCATCACACAGTCAGAAACAATTCAGATGTGTATTATAGACATACGTTAAAATTTTCTTAAGGCATTAAACACAGTGTTTTCTACCATTCTAATAAAACCATTTTTTCATCATGAATGACTTTTGAAAAATGTAGGTTCTCAATAATAGACACTATTAAACATTACAGGGACAGATTTTTTTCTTTTTTCCCCCCAGTTATGCCCAATTTCTGTTGAAATTGAGGAGCTAGGATCCAGAACCTTTATAGGTATGCTTCCTCATGAGTCTTTTTAGTACTAGACCCACTCATAATTTTATTTTTAGTTCTGATTCTTTTTTCTTCATTTTTAATGCGTAATGTTTTCTCTTTCCAGCCATTTCGTTCAATACCTTTGAGTAATGTTCATGCATCTTTCTCTAAAAGCCATCTTTAGCTGATAATTTATCTGTCTCTACTGGTTTTTAATAGGTACTCAAAACATGAGAAACTCTGATCTAGCCTTTGCTACTACATTATTTAAGCATTTGTGAGGTAATTTAAATATAAAGTTAACAGCCTTCCTTCCTTCCTGTTGCCTCAGCCTACAGGAAATATTATTTAATGGCTAATGCATGTATAAAAATTGGTATGAAAGGAGATAGATGGTTATTTATTCTTAGATACTACTAACTTCAATTCCTGGCAAAAAATTTTCTGCAGTATTTATCTGCATGTCTCCTTTGCTAATCTGTCAGTTTTGTCCTTCTGCTGGAATGTAGCTGCTGCTGGTAGTTGAGGTGGGAGTAGATGTAGATTCATTTCCATTATCCACCTTGCAACAAGAAGTATTTTGTTCTTCTGGTTTTGCTTTCTCAGGAACACTAATAAAATGGAGTCTTTGTATTAAGTGCACCCTGGTTTGCTTTCTAACTGGAAGATATTGTCATAGGAATATGGCACATCTGTAATTATTTCAGGTTATGGCCTTATAAAATTGAAAAAAGAGAAACAATGTCATGCCTTCTTTACATGCGTCCTTCAAATCATTGCTTTTGGCACAGATGTAGGCTTTGGGATGTATAAGGAGATTGGGAAGTCTTGGGATCTTGGTAAGTCTCAATCGAAGAACAGTTTGAGCTTGTGAGAGGAAAGTATGCTTCCATGCAAACTTGTAGGTGTTTGTCCTCTCATTTTGTCTTTGGGGACTTGTGCGAGTGTGGCACAGCCTCTAGAGTAAAGTTTCTTAATGTGAATTTCTGTAAGCACTGCTAGAAAGACCCAACTTCCATGCTACTGTCAAAATTGGATGTCATTGATCCATTTCCACCAAAGAGAGGGTTTTTGTGGGGAAGTTATATGGAGCACAAGAGTAATTGCAGTGAGTTGTAACCTACTTCTTCCATCTCTATGGTTTTTTTTTATTTGCTATAAGATCTTTTCTCATGCAGTGCATTAAAAAAAAACAACAAACAAAACAGAAGAAACAAATGGGAACAAGAGTAACAGCATTCCTGTTTTTCACCTTTTGTTGTTACGAGTGTATAAAGTGTTTTGTTTTCCTTTTTTTGCCTTTTGCAGTATGTGAAGTTAAGAAGGTTGCTTGACCTGCTGTGTATACAGAAGCTCAATCAGCGGCTAACATCCATTTCTGTTGTTTTGAGATAAAGGCTTATTTGCAGTTCTGCTTGACTGTAATGGAAGATAAATCACAGCAATGTGTGTGATCACACTTCTCAGTCGAAAGGAGGCAGGTTGACATTTACAGTTGTAGCATGACACTTGCTGTCTTCATAGCTGTAACACCAGATAATGGAAGATAATCTGGAAGTGAATTGAAGGAAGATGCATGTGTAGGCCTTTCAGAAGAAGAGGGAAGTTCTCTTGGACCCACATCATTGTAGTGATCTTGGAGTCAGCCTGTATCTCCTTGGGTTCTTACTGGAACATATGTTCTTATGTTAGAATTTTTTGTGTGTGTCAAACTCTGGAAGAATTCTGTCACTGTAGCATCTGAATCATTGACAGAATCAAAACAAAGCATACAAATGAGCTTCAAAAAAGAAATGTCCTTAAATCCTACAGGTTAAGGAGCCTGTTAGTGCTTCTCTCTAATAACGCAGGCCATTTGTTACCTCTTCTGGCTCAGAGGTGACAAAACCAGGGCCCTTTTTGGGGGGCTGGTGCATTGTCCCTGTGCTGGGCAGGAGCTGGCTGGACCCCAGCAGGGCATCATGCCACTGGGGTGGGGAAATTCAACCACTGAGCAATGTTATTTTTGTTCTTCTCATGTGCTTAGAGTTTTCTGTACTTTTCTGAGGAAGGAGTTACCATTCATGGCTGTGGTAGAAGTCAGTACGTTGCAATCTGATGTCTCACCTTCAACATTTATTATTCTGATGTTTTATTTGCTGAAGCTGTTAGGCAGTTGCTTGTGAAGAACTAGTAAAGCTGACCACACAGCGCTGAACACAGACTGGCACTTGCCTTTTGTTTCTTGAAATCATAGTGTAAAAATCATAGTGTGAAGTTATTCCTGCACTCTTGTTGGTTGCTATATGTTCAGTCCAGTTGGGGTAAAACCAAAACAAAACATGTTTTATGGCCAGAATGAGCCAGTTGGTGGATAGCATGGAGTGTGTGTCATAGTCTTGCAACATTTAGTTTTATTCAGGAAGTGCATTACAAAAGGTACATTACAGTGTTCGGACAGGGGCAGGACCTGAGTATCTGGTTCAGAGCCATCTACTACTGGTGTTCAGAGCTGCCTACTGCTGATTAGCTGGTGGGCAGGCCAAATGGGGCAGTCTAGTGCTGAATTTATGTGACCTTTCCTCCATGATAGGTATGAGTTTGCTATCGGCTACTAAGTTTCACAAATGAATAGGATATTCTTCCCTTTGAGGTTTTCTTCATTGTTAAATTTAATTGAAATTGTTCCAAAGCTGGCAAGAACAATCAGACAGATAATGTAGTGGTATAAACTTTTCCGTGAACCAAGGCAAAAGAATTCAAGCAGGAAGCTGTTTTCTTGAAATGAGGTAGTTACTACTGACAGCAATAAATAGCAACAGAGCATTCAATAGCCCCTATTATTGCTTTTTCAAAAGGAATTGGTGTATCACTTTTGAAATGAAATTACTCTTTCTCGTTTCCAGTGTTTGAATGGTTTAACCTGAAACTAATTTAAAATTGAGTGGTCAGGTTCTGTGGAAGCCCACTCTTTCTTCCCAAGTATTAAAAATAGAAACATAATTGCTATGACACTTATGGCAGTTACCTGTTACTGTAACCAACACTCAGAAAGTAATAGGAGTCTGGTTGTTGCTGAAAAGTATTTCTTTGATTTTCTTTTATGTTTTTATTTGGAAAATGTACAATGTTCAGAATATAAACATATGCACTGTTTTAAAAATGTAAAGGCAGAGCCAAGAAGATTTATGCATTCATTCCGGAAACTGTACTTTATATTTACTTCTGGCTAGGAACTGACATTGTTTAGCTTGTGTTCTGCATTCCAGGAGAAAACAGTTTATAGAGTTGTAGAACTACCCCCCTTTTTTAATTATTTTTTTAATTTTTTTAGGTGAAGTGATGAATTTAGCTTTCATCTCAGTGTTAAGAGCTTTTTACTGAGTACGTCTTAGGTAGTAATGTTCATTTTCTCTATAAAACTAGCTTCATACTTTTTCTTGCACAAATTGTGTATTAGAGATTCAACAGTTGCAATGTTTTCTGAAGATAGCTTCTCTTAGTATAGTTTGTGTTTGACATTGGGTTTGTGTTTATAGAGTGAGGGTCTGAATGCATAAAACTGATCATAGTTTAGGGAGTGGAAAGAAGGTGGAAGTTTTGTCGTCTTTCATTGGAAAGTCATGCAATTCCAGTTAGACTGTGCGATGAAACTTGCCACTGGATATTAAAACTGTCACTTTTGTCTATTTATCCTTACAATTTTAAGATCGTGATACAGGAACACCTACAGGGCTTATGGAACTACATGCTTTGGAAAATACATACATATCTATTTTTATAGGCTGGCCTGATGAAGCACTTATGGTCTGTCAAGGTAGTGATAAACACATTTTTGAATGAGTGTGTGTGGCGCAGTATAGTAACTGAGGGCAACTTTTCCCATATCCTACCAGTCATAAAAGATACTTAAAAATCATGGAAAAAAAATTATTTAAATACTCTGTGGGTGTGAATGAAATCCACAAGAGAAAGGAATTTGGACTGAAGGCTAAGGTTTGGTCTTTCTAATCTCATCCAGGTTGGACAGAGCCTTGAGCCACGTGGTTTAGGGCAAGGTGTCCCTGCCCATGGCAGGGGGGTTGGAACTAGATGATCTTAAGGTCCTTTCCAACCCTTACGATTCTATGATTCTATGATTCTATCCCTTGATAATCACCCTTAAAGAAGAATGATCCAGTAATTAACAGTAGGGCTCTTGAGAGTTAAAACAAATGGGGTTAGATCTCCATGCGCGTCACAGACTTGCTGTGTGCCTTTGAGTAGTTTGCTCTGTATGCCTGAGCACACACTGTAACTTGGCAAAATGGAATACTTGCCATCCCCATCTTGTCAGTAGCAGTATGTGTGTGAAGGGTTGTGAGGGGCTCATATAGTGTTGTTTGCCTGCAATAGCTCAAAAAACCTCTAGTATCTAGAGTCCAGGGCCCAGCTGATGCTAGAATTTAAGATATTTTTGTCTGATGCATCATTTTTTTCTGGTTGAATGTAGAAAATAATGGATTTATTTGTCACTCAAATGTGCAGGAATACCTGAATAATCAGCAACATTCGTGTAAACAGAGGAAACCTATGTGGCCTGTTTAGGCTACAAAGTTTGGCTATAAAAGGAGTACCAAAACTGAGAAAGCTTTAGTGAATTTTGCCATTGTCCTACATAGATTATATCTGGGCCAGCTTGCCTTCTTCCAGATTTTGTCATAGGAGAGTGCTGGTAAGGTTGTTGATAACTATAATACTGTGCTCTAATGAAAGAAGAGCATATTCCCAAATGGAGATGAACTCAGCTAAGGCAGTGTGGGAGCAGAGCCTCAGGGCAGGCTGGGGATGGAAACTCTGTATGAGCCTGAGTAGGAGGGAGCAGGAAAAGGCAAAGCCAGAGGCAGCCCCAAAAGGGATTGGCTGTTGCAGGGAGTGGAACATGTTGGAAGTGGCCTTGGGTAGCTATATCCCCAACAGCCAGTCCTTTCTGACCAGAGCAGACCACCACAAGCGCAACCTTACATGAAGCAAATGCAGAACTATCTTGCCTGTATACTGAAGAGATTGCGTTGCTCGATATTCCTAACTCATGCTGCCATTTACCAAATTGTTTATACAACAGACACTTTGTGGTTATTAATATGGACCTCTGCATATAACCACCACATTAAACCATGTGTTCTTGTGGTCGCAATTAACATGAAGGTCACATCCAGGCCCAGCTTATAAAGGGTGAATAAATTTTTGCCCTGTGTCGGTGTTTTTAAAACCAGAAAGTTGTCCTTGTTTGTGATTTTTATTTTTTTAGTCTACTAGATAGGACAAAAAGTAGAATTACTTTTTCTTGTCCAAAATAATTTTTAAAAGAAAAATCAGGAGGAATCCTCATCTTCGCTTCTAGTAACCTAATGTGGTTGCTGGGGATATAAGTTAAAAGTAAAGTTTATCATAAGCTTATGAAGTGGAGTGTCCTTTAATTTCAGAAACCTGCTGAAGCAGTCTAATTATTTTTATATATATATTTTTAGAAAGCAAGGAAGAAATGTTAGAAATTTGCAAGTAATTTACAGAAATTTTTTTTTTTTTTTTTTTTCTGTTGAGAGTATAATTTAAAGCATGCACATTCCAGTAAGTTGGAAAAGAAACTCTAGCTTATCTTTGTGGACACTTGAATATCCAGACCAATAGGTCAGAGTCAGGAGTCTTACCTGCTTTTTAGCATGCTTGTTTGCACATTGACTTGGCTTCAGGAGAAGAGCTTTTACTGTTTGCCTTTGGAATATAGGATGGCCTGAAGAATAGGGCATTTTCATTTTTTTCCAAATGTGTGGGTTCCTAGTCTGATATGCAACCGGTCAATCAGATTCATCCCTTAGTTTTTGTTTCTCCCTTTTTGATGCGGTCTTGACCTTTTCTGTTACCTGCTCTAAATGAAATAGAATTTCTTGAAAGGCAGTGAAGGTTGGGGGAGGACACTAGACAGGGCAAGTAGCGCTTCATTAGACACAGAGTAAAGAGTTTTTGACATGGTTTCAAAGCAGAGTCTAAGCAAGAATCCAGATCTCCATCTGCATCTGTTGGTTTGCCTTTATTCTGTTTCTATATACTTCCCCGCTCAGTACTCAAATCTCAAATTATCTGCCCAGATAGGTAACTGTAAATAGACATCATGAAAATGTGTGTTGGACTTCTTGGGTGGGTCTAAAGAGAAGAGATCTTTGGGTCATGACCACATACATTAGTTATGATTGGTTTTAGCTGTATTTCAGGTAATGATGTGTCATTATCAAACGTAATTTTGCTAGGGAATACAAACTGGGAGTACAGTAGGTTGTTTTTTGTTTTTTTTTTTAAAGCCCTTTGGTGGAAGACCATTATTTCATGCCAAGAGTTATTTCACTGCCTGATGACTAATCAGCTCATTGGAGAGTTTTGTTATCAAAAGTCATGGAAAGTTGGCCTCTGGTAGGAATCTCACAGATAGTTACTGAAGGAAGTCAGGACAATGTTCTCAAGCTTTGCTAGCCAGAATGAAATGGGAGTGAAAGTGACTGTGATGCCAAAGTTTACTTACAACAGATGCAACTTTTCAAACGCTGCCCAAACTTTGAGCAAAATGGAGTAGCACTGAAAAATCCACTATTCACCATTACTAGACATTTCTGAATGTGATCCGCAAGTAATGGAACCATTAGACATAATGGGGTTTAATTTTACGTCATCTCATAGAATGCTTTTAATGCTACTGCATTGTAAGAAGAAAACAAACAATACAAAGTAGATCTTTGTGCAATTTGGGAGGTGCCATTTGTAAGATGTGCAGTTGGCATCCTTCTGGGTAACAGAAACACGTTAGATAATGGTCTTTGCTTACATAAGTTTCTGCAGCTCTTTTGGCATCATTGACAGGATGATGTATCTACGTGGTGGTCCTTTGTGAGGTTCTTCAGCAATAGGGAGAACAACAATTTGGTTTATTGCAAGTCGTGGTATATCATAGTTGATGATTTTTGCCATTGTCTGCAGTCATTCAGTTGGTCTGGCACACTGCACGATGTCTTCAGTAGCACCTGCATTACTAGTGCCATTTCGACAGGCTAGTGTGCAGCATGTGAAGATTTGTGGAGTCACTTAGGTATTGCTGTCACCGAGGCTTCTTTGGTGGCCTTCTTTACCTCCATCCTTGACTCATGAAGCCACTCATGAGGCCAACCTGAATCCTGCCTGGGATCTCTGTAGTTAGTGCATCATCAGTAGTCCTGTGGATGTGGATAGAGATTTTGACTGTCTAAAAGGGAAAGATAGAGGCTTGTATTATTAAAGGTGAATCTGTATCCCAGTTTCTCCCTGGAGTCATGCTTGCAGGAGTAAATGAGAGCAGATGTTGCAAGCGTACCAAAAGCCTGTGTTGAAGCAAGTGCAGCCACCAGCACCAGTCATGCTTCGATCACTTGCCCCTGAGAACTGGAAGAGCAAAATCATGAAGCATGCTCTGGCTAACAGCTTCACCATAATCCCTGACAGCTGCTTGCAGTAATTTAGCATGGCACATATATGGGAAGCGAACAGTAAAATCCTGTTTCTTTTCTCACTCCTTCTCACTCTTCTCTCTCTCCCTCCTTTCTCTTCTTCTATCTTTAGTTCAACCTGTCAAATCTCAACGCTCTAGTTTTTGGTAGCCCAGGCTTTTATGCTGCTGGTGCTAAGCCTGCAGCCTAAGACTACAGGGATTTACTAGAAACAGAAAAACAAACCCCCAGAATATCCCAAACCCATTCTCAGAAACTGCACTCTGATCTTGGGACCTGAGCTTGAGGAAGGTGTCAGCCACCAAATTAAGTGACCCCAGCGGACGTGCTCCTAGCTGGCGGGAGGACACTGGAGCTTTTTCATTTTGTTTTTGTTTCACTAAGTGGCTTGGTTGGCTGCCAGGGAATGGACAGTTTGTCTAATGATGGGGAGTATGTTATTTGTAGGCTGTTAAACCAGTGAGACATCTGACCAGGAAATGGCCGATATGCTATGCCTGTGGACTGTTAGATGTTTCATCAGTCAGGAAGCACCATCCTGCTGTCAGTATCATCAGCAAGCTTCTTTTATGTGGTAGGAATGAAGACAGAATAGTGCTCAAGTGCTTCTCTTTTTGGTCATGACTTCTATTTAGATGCTTGTGTATACTTTTTTGATCGTGTGTTGAGGTTTGTTTTGTTGTTGTTCTTTTTTGAAACAGTCTCAGTTGCATTCTCCTCATTATATTCAAGCAATAAGACTTGAGGCTTGGTCTTTTTTCTTTTAGAGTCACTGTCCTCTCTGCTGAGGTGCATCTCTCTGCCTTGCTCTAAAACCAAGTGGGAGAATGTGCTTTGTCTTATGATCTGAAAGCTAATAAAGTTGTCAATTTTTGTTCTGACTGGCTGAGAACAAATTATCATGAATGCAAGAGAAACTCCCTTTAAGTACATAATGTTCTTAAAATATACAAGCTTTAAAATACACATCAAATCCAAAATCTTAAATTTCACCAGGAAGTAAAAAAGGAGGCAATGCAGATTGCAGGTTGTACCTATTTGTATACCTCTTCATCGAGGTGCTTTGTACCACATGTTTCTGCTAAAGTAGTCCTAGGAAGCAGTCAGAGACTTTTGTAGAAAATCTTAACTTCAGAAAGGTTTATTGGTGTTTTCCCACGTAGGATTTGTTGCAATAACCTAACAGCAAAGTGACAAAAACATAAATAATAGTAGGAAAGCCTGAGTCTTAAAAGGTTTGAGGCTTTGGATTAAACACAGGTAGTATGAATGCATATGGGAGAAAGCAGTTATGTTCACAGTTGTTAAACCATATAAAATAGGTGAGATAATTATAAACTCTACACAAAGGTGTACTCCCTCGAAGAACAATACTGACAGCCATGACATCTTCTCCAACCCACTACCATCAGCGAGATTGCAACGTTATTCCTTTGTAATAAATACATTTTCAGGTACTGTCAAGAGACAAAAGACGTAGGCCAAAATTTTGCAAGAAAAGAGAGCCTAAAGCACTGTTGTGTAATGGTTAAGGGAAGCTTTTGGCTATTAGGAATTCAGGACAAGAGGCCACTCTTGTAAAGTCTTGGGTGGTCTAGTTAGCAGTTTGACAGAAATATTGATTCAAGGATTGGTGCAGATTATTCTTTGTTTTATGAGATGGTGATCCTGAAGCCAAATGCCACAAAAAATGTCAGTTTGATAGTTTGCAGATGAGCAGCATCACCCAGCTGATTTGGGCACTGCTGGTAGAGCTTTGGCAGAATGACAAGTTTTTCTCCTATTCTGATAGTGAACATGCATACATTAGTAAATATGCTTCAGGCAGCAGAATTAGAAAGCAGAAAAGAACATGAAATTGGATCTAAATGCCTACGCTGCAGTGTTAGAAAGCAAATAACCATAAAGTTCTTAAAATAGCTTATGAAAATTCAAGTGGAAAGAAGCCATTTACAGATGGTAAGAAGATAAAAGTATTACTGACATTTTATGTCAGATGGGGTTTAGTAGCAATTGGAAACTATGCTATGGCTATAGAGGAATATTACTTGGAGATAGTAATAAATTGCTTAGCAAAGAGGGACGTTACTGCAAGTGGTGTTGGGGTAGAGTGATTATGTTAAAAACCCTAAACTAAACAAACTCAACCCACTCTGCTAGGCAAAGATAGGCAGTTTGGTAAATTGTGTAAGACAGGATGAAAGAAAAACAGCATCTATAGGTGGTGACCAAGCTAAAGCAGTGCTCCAGGTCTTGGGTTTTGGCTCTGTGGGAAGGCTTGGGTTTTCATAGCTCAGGCCACATCCCAGGAAGGCTGACCTCTGACATACATTTATTCCATTGGTATTTTTATGCTCAATTTAATATTCCCTTTTAGCTTTCAGAACATATTGTCTCTGGTGGGTAGAAATCTTCTCTTATACACACTGTTTTCATCATACATACTGAGTAACCTGGGGTTGAGGGCAAGAAGTAACTCCAAGCCAGGACTTCTGCACAGGTACGCTTCCGCAGCCTGTGCCTAGGCAAATTCTAGCACAAAGGAACTTGTTGCAGCCTGTAGTATAACTGAGGATTAGAAATATTGCTGTGAATGATTTTTTTCTTCCCCCCCCCCCCCCCCCTTATCTAGATGATTGCTTTTAATGAGATAATGACTAAGTGTACTGGTCACAAGTAATAATGAGGCTCAATTTCTAAGAGGAAACCTGCTGTGTGTGGCATACAATGGAAAAACTCAGTACAGCAACGTCTTCACTTTTGTGTTCTAACACTAATCTCAAAGAAGTGATACATTTAAAAATAAAAAAGCCCAAATCGTGAATGAGCTGCTTGTGTGGGAAAAGTAAACATGATCTCCTAGAGCAGCATTTGTTCCCATTAATAGGCTGTGACAGCCTGTTTCCCTGTGTTCGGTCATTGGTCTAACACATCAGACAGCCATTTCATCTCTTTATTTTCAGTGTCAGTAATTACATATGGCATCAATTATTCATAAAAGCTGAAATCTCTTAACTGATAAAGTAGGAAAGATTTGGTTGCCTCTCTTTTGAGGTTTGTGTAAAATAACAGGTTAAATAATCAGGCAACTTGTGGCATAATGACTGGCTGTATATATGTGTCAAAGCATGACCATGAAAGTGTGCTGCTCCATAGTAGCATTTTAAAAACAAATATATATAACATCAACACTGACTATAACCTGGAAGTAATGTAGAAGTCCTGAAATAATGTGTTAGATTCTCTATTAAACATTTTCAGGGACTTTTATAACATTGCTGTTTTCCTGATACCATGTGTTTAAATGGATACATAGAGTTTTCATCTTCAGCAAAGCAAAACCCAAGGTATTTATCCACATATTTAATTCATGTTCTTGCAGTGACATCTTAATAATCGGTGAAATAATTTGCCAAAAATTTTACAGAGCTTTTTTAATGCAAATTATGAAGTCAAACTTTTTGAGTTGTCAAGTAATAATTTGTGGCTTGTTACTGTGTAGTTGTACAGCCCTTGGAAGTGTGTGGTGTTGGGTTTGGAAAGGGACTATCTTAGTGTTCCAGCACATAAATCTGGAAATATGAGCTCCAGAGCTGAATCACAAGGAGCGCAAGGCAATTATCTGGTCTAGTTTTCAAATTATTTAGGTTATAAGGCTTTCCCAGATTTTTTGAGAAACTATTCTACAGTGAAATGGAACTCATTTTCCAGACTGAAAAATGAGAAGTAATTTGTAAAGCCAATAACAATCTCAAAATTTGTTTCTGACTAATTGAATTATAGGACTACAAGCTGTTGTAAGTTTAGTTTATTTTGTTGCACATTATAAAAATGGGGATAACAGGATATTCTGGTTTCTGTATATTTTTATTCTTTTACAGATGTGTCAACTTCTTCAGAGATAGGAGTAGTTATGTATATGTATTTGTGGTGCACATGGTTTGAGAATCTGTAGATGTCACTTTAATTAAAAAAAAAAATTAAGAATCTTGGGGCATCCCATCTGATGTAGCCATTTTCTCTCATCAACATCTACTTTTCTTGCAACAGCCACATTATTATCTCTCACTTTATCTCCCGGTAGCACATAAATACTACCAGTGTAGCACTGTTTCTTCCTCATCTTAGGCTTCTCAGTCTCTGTCTATGGTACTACTGTCTATGTTAAGGTACGTTTATTGGGAAATTTGGTGGCAGGGTTACTGTCTAGCCTTTCAGGTTCTTTGGCTGAGTGTTACTTAGCGTGCACCAATGTGGCTGCAATTTACGCTTTCTCCTTGTGTAAAGGCCCAGTGTGTTTGCTGATATTGAATCTTCTTTTTAATAAAAAATCATCTTTTGAGACTGACTTATTTGGGGAAATAATAAAATCTTACATATTTCATCATTAAAATACTACCATTGCTGTTAAATTTCCAGAAATTGAAATATTTATTTAGAAAGCTATGCTATCTAACTACTGTATTGCAAGGGCTATTTGTTTGTCTTCTGAATAATAGTCGTGTATTCCCTGGGCTCGTCCCCTGTCCTCATTCCTCACAGTTGTCACAGCCTTTCACAGAGAAAAGACGAGAACCATTCTCCATAGACCTGAGAACTCCCTCCTTTGTCAGAGTAATTTCTTCAAACTGTCAGTGAATGTACCAACCCAAGTCTGACAACTGGAAGGAAGACTAGCTCTTCAGAGCAAAATGAACAGTTTCTAAAGTTATTCCAACTGTAAAGAATTTCTTAAGGAATATAGACATCCATATTGTACAGTTTTATTACATAATTTATGTAATTTCATTGAACAGCTTAATTTTATCATCTTCCTAAATCTGTATTCTAGTACTATTTAATATTTAGAGAGTTTAAGCAAGAAAAGACCATGTACCTTCACCCTGGGTATGATACTGACTGTAAATACAATCAGCTGTCAATTCTCCTCTGGTAAATTATCTGTTGTGGATTGCCTGTGCCGCTGTGGCTGTGGATTGCCTGTGCCACTGCTACCTGTGCTGCTCGTGCTGCACAAGCCCAGCTGAACTGCTTTTAGACCTGACTCTGGTGCTACCCCATAGCTGCCCTTGCCCAGGGGGCGCCTCCGGTGCCCCTGTGATGTGCCTGCAGAACTCAGCACGCAGAGGCCTCTGGCTGGAGTTAATTTTGAGAAGACTGTTTTGTTAGCCTAGGGTCAGCTCCAGCCATGTTGAACCTGCAGCAGCGCTGGAAGAGGCAGTCATGTCGCTGCTGAGACTGGCTGTGGGTGAGAGCACACAAAGTGGTGGTGCTTGGCTTACCTTTCTTCAGATCTTGTGAGGTCGTCTTAGCATAAAGGTACATTAACATGATTGGATTATCTTATGTCTGTCTCCACCTCTGAAATAATCATTCTACCAGAAGGTATTATTATCATCCATGGCATCCCCTGGATGTCTATCATTGTCCTGGATAATGGGGTTAACTGTATTTCATCCATCTGGGACATAAAAACAAGTCTGACTAAAGCACGTATTTTAGAAAGGATGTAGTTTTGATTTTTCTCTTGTTCTGATTAATTCATTTTAATTAATAATCTGTTTATGAAAGAAGACAAGCAAATGTTCATTTGCATAATACAGGAATGTGATTACCAGAGGCATAATTCAAAGTATATCTGAAAGTTGCTGGGCCTCTGAGAAATAGGTGAACTTAGAATTGAAAAGGTGGAGCCTGTAGTGCTCATGATGGTCACTGGATGAAACTTGGCCTGGGATTTTGAGATGCATGATGAAAAAAAATGCATAAACCGGGAATAACTCTTCTGAAATCACTAGAGTTAAGTGATATAAAATCATGCAGTGTGGTGAGAACAGGTTCTCAGTCTCTTGTGGAAATTTGTGCTATGTTTAACCCACTGACCTCAGTGAGCTCCTTGAGAGTTTTAACACTGCCTTGCCCTCAATAGGATATAGAAATTTGTGTGATTTGGCTATGACTTTTGTTTCATAACCTCACTGGGGAAATTTGTATCTTCCATGCAAGAATGACACACTATGGTGCAGATGTTTCTGTTTGCGTCTACCCTTTAAGATGGGGGTACCCTTTAAGATTAATGGTATTCCTGGTCTGTAAATAGAGCTGGGGTTTCTTAGGCTACGGCCTGCCAAATTTGAGGGCTTTAGATATGTAATGGCTGAATTTAATTTGTTTGTTTGTTTTTAAGGGGTCATAGGCCTTTGCCCTATGATGAAATTTTGGTGGCTAATTGAAAGTGGGGCTTGTGGAAACTGTTCTAATTTTTACTGATACTGAAGATTAATCGCTAATCTCCTGCAGCCCTCATCACTCAGAAGCAGGTGTTGTGGCTTTGTGTATTTTGCTCTAAAAGAGCACTTCCTTGAGTCACCATGTATGTGGCCTCAGCAGTCTCCTGATGGTCTCCGTCTACTGGAGTGGTTGCGGGAGCTGCGTGTGCTTATCCTGGCTTGGGTACATGTGGGGTCTTGTGCAGGACCTGGCTCAGGGTTGTGTATTTTCCCTGGCTTACAGACCTGCAGAAGGCACCATTTTACAGGTCTGGTTGTCAGAGAGTGGTTGAGCACATCCTTAGCAGCCCCTGACCTCGTGTTAAATCCCAGGCTGACAATCCCTGACTTCTTAGGAAGGCTGCATGTCTCATGTGTGCGATGTGTTCAGCTTCTTATTCCATGTGACATTAATGGCACAAGAATCTCTGTCAGTTTCTGAAGCAAACTTGACTTTGAGCACTTAAATTGGGAGCCTGCAAAAAGGGACAGCTCAAGCTATCAGAACAAGTTAACCATTCCCAGCTGGGGATCCCCTCGTATGATTACCTTCCTAGTCTTGGTGCTCTGCAAACATCCCCATAACTCTCATTTCCTCCTCTACTTACAAAATTATGCTGCTTTTATGGTCTGTTTCACAGAGTTATTGTGATGACTGTTCAATGCTCATAAAGAATAGCATGAGAGGTGAAGTACAGCGGGCAAGGAGCAATGGTTAGACAATTGTTGAGTGACTGAAAAATTTTTAGTGCGTGTTTTGTGTAGTTTGATGTTATTTTTAAAGCCTGTAGTCTTGGTGAATAGATATATCAGAACACTTCAGCCTCCAATAATTTATCAATTAATTGTTTGTTTACTTGATCTGTATTGACAAAATATGTTTTGTGTTTGACAAAATATTGACAAAACTGTACTTTTGTATAGTCATCTGAGCATGGGTTTGCAATCATGAATTTCAGTCACCAGCAGGTAACATCTTAGGTGGTGGAATTCTCTCTTATGTAGTGCTAACAAAACAACTGTAATATTTTGTGTAAGGATCAATAACTTGCATAGTCTCAAAAGCTAATTTAATCAAAACTTCGTCAGGATACAAACCTGTGTAGTTTACACACACACACACATACCCCCTTTATTATTTTTCCCCTATGTAAGTTTGTAATAGATTTTGGTTGAGATAAACTAGAACATGGAGTCATGTTTAATATTGGAGTGGCACCGTGCACTTAAACGATCCTCTGTGCACACCAGTATGTTACTCAGTTGTGGTGCAGTGCTTTTTCTCTTACTGTCAAAAAGGTCAAATGTCACTGGACATGTTCTGAATTTATCCGCATGCCAGTTTACCGTTTATTGGGAAAAAACCCCTGGATTTTGCAATGATGAGGTTTTGCAATCCGTGATTTTCGTTCCTTTTACATTTTGCACAAGTCTGGGGTGTGTGTGTAGCTGTAAGTTACTGTAAGCAGGTTTTTTTTCTAGCAAGTTGTTTCATTGAATCATTCCGAGCAACCAACCCTCAGCACAGTGTCACCATCACCTTTAAGGTAAAGTATATTTTTGCTTTAGAATTAACTTCAATAGCCACAGAGATATTTCCTCAAGCCCATTTCTTTCCTGAGTATACCTTCGCTGGAATATTGTGGAGCTGTGAACTGGCAAGCGTCAGCAGTGTCTCAAGCAGCGTGTTGTCGGCGTGGGGTAGCCCTCTGACAAGGCTGCCTGGGTTTCCCATGGTAGGGAGCACTCCTTGGGAAGCCTATAGAGCCCAAAAGCCAGCTGCTTTCTGCTGTGCCTGCAGGCAGGCACCAAAAGTCCTGAGAGGCCACCTGTAGACACAGATGCAAGGAGCAGCAGCAGGCAGGAAGCACAATACCTGAGCACTGCTTCTTGTGTGTGCATGTAGCTTGACTTGAACCTTGAGAATCAGGACAGTCATCTCAGTCCAATCCTAACAGTAGCTCCTTGTCTGTCTTTACTGAGGAGCCCAGAACTGTACACAGTGCTCCAGATGTGGCCTCACCAGGGTTGAGTAGAAGGGGAGGATCACCTCCCTCGACCTGCTGGCCACACTCCTTGCAGTGCACCCAAAGATTGCACTATTGGCCCTCCCAGCTGCAAGGACATGCTGCTCGCTCAGTCAACTTATCATCCACCAATACTCCCAGGTCCTTCTCAGCTGAACTGCTCTCTAGCAGGTCAGCCCCCAGCCTGTGCTGGTACTTGTGGTTCTTCCTCCCCAGGTGCAGAACCCTACACTTGTCCTTGTTGACCCTCATTAGGTTTCTCTCCGCCCAGTTGTCCAGCTTATCAAGGTCCTGCTGAATGGCAGCACAGCCTTCAGGTGTATCAGCCACTGCCCCCAGCTTTGTATCATCAGCAAACTTGCTGAGGGTACACTCTAGGCCTTCATTCAGATCATGTCACCTCCTTATATTTGAAAGATATTTATTTATTTTTAATAGCACCAGCAAAATTCTTCTTGGACTTTCTTTTGCCCACCTTACCACACTTATCCTACCAGGCATCACAGTTTGCTTGACCATGCAGATACTTTGTAGTGAAAATACCACCTAGCTTTCTGTAGAGCTAATGATTCTCTGAGACCTTCTTGCAAGCTAATGCTTCCATCTTTCTGGGCAATAAAAGTATATTGTGATTTGCTACAAGAGAAATAGAGAGTAGTTCAGCTTGCTCCCTAACGAAGAACTGTGGGTGCTGCTTCTAAGTCTCCCAGTAACACATTTGGATGACCTTCACAACATCCCAGTCTGGGAGGAAGGTTTTGACTGCTTGCAGCTCAAACATGGATTATTCACATAAGCTCAAAAATGGTTGCTTATCAAGGTTTTGACATTCCTGCTGTTTTTTCTTTTGCGTTATTTTTTCCTAATGGTAAATACTTTGTAAAGTTTCTTGTAAAATAAATTAAGCTCCCTGCAGCCAAATAAAAGAATGTTGAAGTGTGCAGCTGGAAAAGGACTTGTCTCTTTGACAGTCCCAGTAACTTGTTTCAAAGAGAAGTAGCCTCCGAATTATGTTAGTTTTGTGTTAGATGTTATTTTTTAATGTTTTATTATTATTTTTGTTGGTAAAATGCGCTGAGGTAGCTGTATAGAGCAGTTAAATCTTAGTATCTATAGCTGATGTACAGAACTAGCAGGCAAAGACAAATACCCTCCCTAAGTTTGGGGAAAGCTTTTGAATGAGAGCAGAATACTATTTTACAATTTCTTATTAGAACTGTGTCAGATTCCAAATATTTTATATTTTTTTTGTATATGAGCAGATGTGCTGATTACTGCTGCCGATTTACATGTTGGAGGTACCGGCTCAGCCATCTGATGGTGACAGTCATGACTAGTGTCCTGAAACTAGTGTAACCCTAGCAACAAAATGAAGTTTGAGGAATGAAACAGCCCGTTATATTGCAAAACAGTAGTTGCATAAAATATAGTGTCTGCTCTAATAAAAGATGTGTCTAACTTTCATGGGGTTTTATGAAATAAAACTTTAAAATATTGTTGGGGGGAATTAGAATTGATGTTTCAAAGTAACTTTGCTGGTTATGTTACTCTCTTGGTTATCTATGTGTATGTTTGGGGTTTGTGATAGCTTGTTCACCAGAGGTTTCCTTGCTCATGACCAGCACTCTGAACCACTGTTGTCGGGTTTCCCAGTGTATTTCTTGCCACTTGGACCTGTCACTACTGTATGTGTTTGCACAAACTGTCTGCAACTACAGTTCAGATATTGTAGCTTTGCTCTGGTTTCTTGGTCCCCAAGAAAGGTTAGTTTGTTTCTCGAGCTGTTATTGTCTCTTCTGTTTTCTCAGCATTTTTTTCCCCTTTTTATCTTGGCTTAGATGTTCAAGAAATGATGCATAACTTCCATGTAAAATTTAAGTGGAATAAAAATTAAAAAATGAAAATAAAAATTTGATTTTTCAATTCCATATAAACATTAAGAGCAATTTTAAGATTGAATATTAATAGGCACTGTAAGGGCATACATTTTTAATGTAGCTGCTGCCCACATTTGAAATTAGGTCATTCAGATTTTCTTCATCTTACTGTTTATTCCAGAAGTTAATGTATAACAAGAAAGAAGAGTTCAGGTTTTATACTTTCAGTTTTCTACTAATTAGAAGCAGGCTGAAGGTTTTATTTGGAGGGCAAAACATACAACTTTATTTCTTTATCTATTTTATCTCTAGTAGCTCTGGAAGAAGCTGATAAACCTGGAAATTGAATAGAGACAACACTGTGTGTTTTGAGATGTTTTGCAATCTCTCCCAGTTGGAAACAAGAGGGGAGTCTGATTCCAAATGTTTGCAGCACACAGTTGGAGATGTGCCAAGATGGCACTATAAAACAGTCGTCTACACTGTAAAACTGGGGTTTGGGCAGGGGTTGGCGTTGTTACTGACTTACCCAAGGAGTTCTAAAGGTTAGTCAAAGCAAGAGTTATTTTTCAGAGGGGATTGCAAACAGTAATTTTCTCTATAGGAGTATCTTTGGTGCTATATTTCTAATAGGTATATTTTGTAAAAGTAAAACTAATTTCTTTACATCCTTTTTTCATTCATGCTTGCATCACTGTTTGCAAGATGCCAATTTCTGTGCTCTCAATAAATAATGGAAATGCAGATCTAAATGTTTCACAGCCAGTTATGAACAGCAATAAGTAACAGTAACTCTTAAGAAGCTGAAAATGGTCTTGAAAGCTTACTGGTTACTATCTACCACAAAGCAGCTTTTGCAAAGCTGCTTGGAAGTTTAAGTGTGTATGAACATGGGTTTCTATAAAGACACAAAAATAATGGTTAACAGATTTTTGTAGGTGTCACACTTTGAATGAAGTATCACACTGTTATGTTTAAAGTGTGTTAGACTATTACAAAAATAACCTAATTGAAATGTTGTGTTTTCTTTCAGCTCCAACGGTAAACCGGTTCACCAGACGGGCATCAGGTCAGTTGAATAAAGTTGCATGTTTCATTGGTCTACATGATAGTTGAACCATAATGCTGACAGTGATTGTCATGTAAAACATAATATGACATTAGTCAGATTTTTTAAAGATGACGAATTTAGGTTAATCTCAAATTTGTTATGTGGTTTACTGAAAATGTAGCCAAGGTTCCAGGTCACAGAACTTGCATGAAGCCTTCTTGTTGCTGTGGAATTTATGAAAAACCTAAGGTTTTCTTTTTTCTTTAAAGGAAATAATTTTAGTCCTAACAAAACTGAACTTTGAAAGCAAGAACTGAATGTAATCTGATGCAGAGTTGTCTTGCTTACTTCATAGACAGCCTGAAACTGCAATTTGGTGATCAACTGTACATGAGAAAATGTACGACTGTGCTAGAAATCTCCCTGTGTTTTTCAAAACAGATATTTTGTGTATGTGGTGTGTTGCTCTGTTGGGCAGAGCTCAAAGATCAGGTCATATAAGCAGCATTGCCGTGGTGGCGGTGGTGTGTGGTGCTAGGAGCACACCGATGTAGCTTGGTGCCAATTTATGTATTCTTCAAGTTAACTTGGTTCGTGCTGGCTCAGAGGACTATTTACCTTACTCCATTGTATGCAAAAGATCCCTCCAAATTATTTAGCATTAAAAATTAATATTCATCACCTCTCCTTATTGTTCTGCTGTATCATAGCCTTTACGCTTCATTTTTGAGGGCTTTATCTCCTGAAGCATAAGGCCCATAACCTAAGTCTTTTTTGTTTGAAATACTACGAGCCTGAAAACAGGGTGTAAAACTAAATGTAATGAGACTCGTGACTGACTCGTAAGAGTCAGCAGGGCAGGAGATGTGAGCTGTTCCTAGTCATCTCAGTATGCTAAGTTCGAAATCTAGCTATAAAACACTTTGTTTTCAACTGCGGATCGTTTTTGGTAAGTGTAATAAGGTTTGTATTCCATAATGCAATAACTCTAATCAGACTTCTAATTTTGCTGGTTACAGCCTGTTGTGAAATGAGTGGTTTAGGGTCACTCAAAGAATGACCGTCAAAGGTATTATCAAGAGCAGTTCTATTACTGACTTAAAGGCACAACTTAATAGGATTCAATGGCAGGGTTCAGTCTGTTACTTATTACATAGATGAAGCATACAAAGGAAGATTGAGGTAAAATCTAACTAAAAATGATTCATACAGACACCGAAGGCACAAAGGGAGACCCTCCCATTGAGTCATGAGGTTCAGCATAGACTCCCTTGCTTTCTAAACTCCTGACGGAGCTAGGCGTGGCTGGATCTACTTTTAGTCTCAGATGTGATCAACTGTTTGTGTCTAATGGAATGTGTAAAAGGGAAAATCAAGGTAGAATCAAGCTGATCTGTATAGAAACTGAAGGTGCAAAAGTCACAAGGTTCAGAATGGACCCCTTGCTTTCTAAACTCCTTATGCAATGGTATATATGTAATGGAAGAGATAAGGAAACACTCCCTTTGAGTCATGAGGTTCAGAATAAGACCCTCTTGATTCCTAAACTCCCGAAGGAGCCTAGGTACAGCTGGATCTAGTCTTAGTCTCACACTTGGTGAGCGGTATGCATCTAACGGGTTACAAGTGTACCAATTCACCACAGCTTTCATCTAGCAGCAGTTTACAGTTTTAAGGTGGATCTTATAAAGTGAGTCAATAGAATTTACTACACTTGCTATAGCAACCTGTACGCACACACCCCCTCATGCATACATAAAGGCATATAAAAGTGTCTGTTAAAAATTACCCTCAGGTCAGTAAAATATTCACATCTAATGTTTTGGCATTTCTCAGTGGACAAGGATTGAGTCTTTAGGAGTGGGGGGCACTTCAGCCCAGGTGCCGTCTCTTGGTGATGGTCCTCCAGTTATAGCAAACTTGAGAGTACAGGAGACCTCAAAGGACCACTGTTTATTGGGTTGCAAGATGATTTGCTGTAGTCATTAGTAAATTTCCGCCCTGGCCACAACCTGAGTTGGTAAATACTAGAAATTTTTCAAAACTGCAGTAGCAGTGGTGCTGTTCCACTTGGGCTACAATCAAGGGAAGGAGTATTCTGTGGCTATCAGGGGATGACTGATTATCCCTGCTTTTGCTTCCCACCTTAGCCAGGGAACAGGAGTCCCTGGTGTGATCAGTGCCTCACTCCTTAGCTATGTGCAAGAGTTCCTGCTACAGTCAAGGAATGCTTCACCGCCCAACTCATTGCACAAAGGCTGAGGCCTGATGGGAATTCCTGAAGTCATAGAGCAGCTGAGAGGATGGGGGGAGGGGAGGAAGGGGGGAAGAGAGTGAGGGTTACACCACCATGCAGCCTTGGGCAGATAGTTCCATGTTGATATAAAAACATTAGTGGAGATCCTCAGGAACTGTACAGAAAAAATGAAGGTTTGCATTTGCAGAAGTGGTGCATGGCATTGGTAGCACAAAGTAAGAAAATGTAGTGAATTCCAAATATTCTTGTGTTTTAAGTAATGACAATACTTCATGAGGTACTGTAGCATGAAATGAATGATTCATTAACTAGCACGCAGTAACAGTGAGCAGGGCTTTATGCAAATTATGTTGTGTGTCTTAAGGATAAGTTTTACTGTGACTGATTGATAGCTGACTTTAATGAATGCAGTCCTTAGATATGCGATAAGCTTTTGCATTTCAGTAGGAGACTTTGATTGTTTGAAAAGCTAATACGTGCTCAGAAAAAAAAAAATCAATTCTTTCTAATATTCCTTTAAAATAAAAGTAAAAACATGTTAGCCTAAATTTTTTTTTTGCACAATTATTGGAGAAGTAATTTCTATGAGCAATTAATATTTCATGTGTTTTGGTCTTGTTGTGGAGAGATAAAATAGAGTTATCTTATTGTTGTATAGTATAGTATGGTCCAGTTATAAGTTGTGTGAGTACAATTCAAGCTGGAGCAAGGTAATACTGCAGTCTACTATACATACAATTTTATTAAGTTTCTGGCAGCTTTAATAGTCAAAATAATTATTTTTCAAACAAGAAAGCTGATGGAAGGTGATGGTTCTTACTGTTTCTCTTAATGTCAACTGGAGAGGTACAGTACATTTAAGAAACTTGATTGATAAAATATAAAATTAAAATTATTAAGAAGATTATGCTGATAATACAAACATTTTATGGGGATGTTTGCAGTCCTAACTGTATTTTGGATACTTTTTTTTTAAATCAAGCAACAATTTTTTGGATACATTAAGGTAGTCAAGATACCTTGCAAGTGGAAAAGCCAGATAGTGGCTGATTTTTTTAATGCTTGGTAGCTTAATAGCATTCTGTAATTGAAGCTGATTCTCATATTGAAGAAATGAGAGGCTGACCAAATGAAATGTAGGGCTTTTCTCAAATATAGATGTCTCTTAATTTTAGGCTACTTATCTAACAGCTATTTTAAAAATCGAAATGTGCAAGATTGTTGATTCTTGAGTGGTTTTGGAGATTTACTGCTGATGAACATTATACCAAGTAAATGACGAATATTCAGAGAGTTAGCTGTAGCGCATGGTTTCATGTTGCATCTGATCTAGTGATAATTCAGACTGATTCAGAGAGCATGATTTTAGGGTCCCTGCCTTTGCCGTGCCTCTGCCTATAGGTTGTCTCTTCTTCCCTTGCATAGACCTAGGAGTTGTGCTTCCTGAGGGTGCATTGATTTAAAGAAAACAGAAATACAGGAGATTTTGGTGTGTTGATTTTCATTGGGTCTTCAACTGACCTCTGATGTGGTTCCCAAATAATGACATCTGAAAGAGGGTGTCAATGACTGCCTTCAGCCAGTGGTGGGATGGAGAAAGAGCTGAACCACTGACATCAGTTGAGGCAAAACATCCAATGATATCCGCAGCAAAGGCTCCTAGACTATTCTGCTAAAAGCTGCTTTTTTAAGCTCTTGCATTGATAAGCAAGGAGAAGCTATGAGATGACATATTTCTTCACAAAGAACAATAATTCTCTACAGTGAATATCTCGATTTTGATGTTTCTCTTATTCTTTGGATAATACTTAGTATTTTACTTGGTTGCATAAGATAGTTTTTTTTCCTAACAGAGCTAGAAATTAAGAAGCCAGAGTTTAATTGCTGAAGCACCTGCTGAAAACAATATAGTAAGGCATTTATTATTTAACAGCTCTTCCTGTTAACATGCTGTGAATGTATTAATGTACTGTCATTGGTATGTAGAGGATAAAGGCATAAGTAAGCTAGGATCAGCTAACTGTTCTTTAATTTCAATTCTCAAAATTTATTGAACTACCTAATTTAGTATCTCTTCTGTGTGTTTATCCATGTGTGTATATATGCAGTGTGGGCTGTATACATAAAATACACGTGTACCATAGTGCTGATGACATAGGTACTTACGAGCTAGTTAATAATGCATTCCGTTGTTCTAGGCTATGCAAAAAATAATAGATATTACAGTCTTAAATAGAGTTTAGCAAGAAGAGGAGGTTAAAAATACTTTATAGAGTTAGAATGAACAATGAGACAGCTGCAAGTAGTTAATCCTTAATTTTTGTTTTAAAATCTGGTGGGACTGAGATGAAGAGAAAGGAGAAAAACTGTTGAGGCGATCAAGAGACTCGGATGGGAAGGAAGGAAGGGAAGGAGGTAGAAGCAGCATGAAATGGAAGAGAAAGCTGTGAAAATTAGTGGGAATTCCTGAACAAGCTGAGGTAGCCAAGAGATGCAGTTTTTTTAATATAGACAGATACTTTCTTGCTATGGCTGAGATTAGTTTTCATCTATCTAAGTATGAGATACGTAGGGATGAAGATCTAATGTGGTTCTGTATGATAGCAGAAGCATTGGGTTCCTGCTTTTCAGCATCTTGACGGATAGATAAATGAGTAAATTATCTCATTAAATACTTGCAGGAGTTTAGAATAATGCAACAAAACCAGCATGGGTTTGCTACAGAATGAGCTTAAATTTATTCTTGATTAATACAATTTATAGAGGCTATTTATACCCATTTACTAGTATTATATACAAATGTATAATATCATCTTAATTAAGAAATAGATAACAGTCTACAAAGTTACTTTAGTTATGTATCTATTTAAGCTTCTGAAAGAGTGAATAGAACCTAACTGAGGTTGCTGCAAATTAGCCTCCTAAAGCCAAGAAGAGCTGATAGATAGGCTTAAGGGCATCTTTGTGGGGCATCTGTTATTAACAACAGAGATAATTTCCTCATTCCTTTCCCCCAAATAATATCTAACTTCAAAATACCATTTTCATCCTGTGGAACAGAAATAAATGAAGTTTCAAATAGTCTCCCAACCAAATGGGAAAAAGAAGTAGCTTTATTTATTTGCCAGCTTCTCCATAAAGATCTAAACAAATTTAATTTAAACATTGTCAACAGGAAGATTACATCAGCACTGAACGTCTAGGGAAAAACTGACTTAGGTATGTCTGGAATAAGCTTACAGTCAAGGAGATACCACTATTGTGCAAAGAACAGAAGAAAGTGGAGAAGGTGAAAACTTTCAGGCTTCTTCTCCATGGATGCCGGTAAGGACCTCTCCAAAGAAAAGAGAGAAACACATTGGAAGTAAATTGATGCTTGCATTATATACCTGCTGCATCAGCCATCAACCAAAGTGGGGAAGAGAGAGAGAATCTCATATGACAATAGAGGAGATTCCTGTGCAACAGTTTTGGGGATTTTTTGTTTCTTTCCCTAGAACCTCTTTTTAATTTGCAGTTATTGAAAACAAAAATATTTTTTGCCTTTTACACACATTGCTAAGAACTGTCACTTTTAGGTGCATGCTAATAAGGTGAAGAAGAAAAGCTGAGAAGGAAGGAAGGAGGCTGGCTTTTATGCCCTGTAAAAAAGGATGTTTAATTCATTTAGGGGGTACTTCAATCTGAAATATTTTTCTAAGTATTTTCTATACTTATGTACTGTGGTAATTTCTGACAAAGACAGGACTGTATTTAAGTGGCAAGTCTCTTCCCCCTGCACCTTTTTACAGAAGTATGGAAGTGTCTCTAAGAACCAAAGTTAATGTTACTTCACAAATTTTAGGCTTACAAAACATCAGCAGTTTGAAGAGGAAAAAAGGAGGTGCAACGTTCTCCTCATTCTGAATTGAGATGCCCAAAAATGGTAATAATGGAATTGTCTGATACAGATGGTAGCTAATTTGAAGGGTAAAGAAGTTCAGTTCACTTCTGCTCAAGCCTTGCAATTATTTAAATGTTTTCCAGCAAGAATTTTTGCACATTAGAAATACTTTGTTAGACATCAGAAAACATTGAATAGGAAACCTGTTACATTTTCAGTCATTTTACAGTTTTCAGAAATAAGTAAAACTTTAAATTGAAACACACGGATTAATTTCTAAGCCCCACCTGCTTAGTGGATGAGAGAAAGACTATGGGTGTTGTCTTCCTAGTCTTTAGCAAAGCCTTTGGCACTGTTTCCCACAGCATTCTCCTGGAGAAACTGGCTGCTCATGTCTTGCATGGGTGTACTTTTTGCTGGGTAAAAGCTGACTTGATGGCCAGGCCCAAGAGTGGTGGTGAATGGAGTTAAATCCAGCTGGTGGCTGGTCACAAATGGTGTTCACCAGGGCTCTGTACTGGGGCCAGTTCTGTTCAGTATGTTTATCAGTGGTCTGGATGAGGGGATTGACTGCATCATCTGTAAGTTTGCAGATGACAGCAAGTTGGGCGGGAGTGTTGATCTGCTTTGAGGCTCTGCAGAGGGATCTTGATAGGCTGGACTGATGGGCTGTGGCCAATTGTATGAGGTTCAACAAGGCTGAGTGCTGGGTCCTGCACTTGGGTTACCAGAACCCCGTTCAGTGTTACAGGCTTGCGGAAGAGAGGTACACTCTGCCCCTTTCAGTGGCACAAAACTCTTTGCAAACTAATGGGTTCCCCAAAAAAATAGAATGGCATTTAATCCTCTGGTTTTTTTCTAAGGCAAAATTAATACTTACATCAGATCTGTCAAATGGGGATTCTCTCCACTTTGCCTATTGTATCAGAAAGAGCGTGGCCAGCAGGACTAGGGACTGAGCCACATGCACACTTTGTCACACACAGGTCATGTTACTGGGTTGTCCCTATGGGTGTCCCTATGGCATGACTGGCCTGCAGCCCTTCCTGCCCGAGTTGGCTCTGCCCTTGTCACGCTGAGATGGGTGTTCTCAGCTCTCCCTGTCTGAACGCACAGGGCTCGCCTCTGCCTGGCATACGATAGATGCCTGTGTTTTGGCACACATTCAGATAAGATGAGGGAGGTTCTGCGCAACCCTCATAAAAGGGGAGATCTGGAAGCAAGTTTGCCAGAACAGTTTATTCTTCATCTAATTCTTCATCTTTGTGTAAGGTGCCATTAGGATCAAAGTGACAAAATAAAAGTCTTGGGCTTCATCATTCAGAACAGCTGTGTGGACTGTGGATTAGTCATGCCCACAGTAGCATTTATATATATATCACTGCTAGTTTTCAATTTAATTATTTCTACAGAAAATGTGACAACCTACTTAAGAAACACTGAGGAATTTTACAGAATTTAGACCATGGGAGCCCTGTTAGTGAAGGAATAGCTAATTGCTTTCTGAAATTATAAGTATGGAAGAACGTAAGTGATATTAAATTCCATTTTTAAATATAAACTAGTATTTAGGAAGAGCAAATCAATACTGTTAGCCAAGAATAGAATATGTCCCTAGGAACAGTATTTCATTTGTAATTTCAATCTACTTGAATTACATTTCCTTAAAGAGGTTGGCATCCACTTTCCTATGGCATGTTAAAAATTGTCAGAGAAAGGCAGCTAACTGAAATGAAGTGCTATTCCCTTTTATAAAGTAAAGCAGAAGCTGGAGTTATACCAAAAATAATGGTGAGGAATGAAGTAACTGTAAACTCCTCCTTGAGATGCTCAGGTAGGAGGCAGTGTTCTTATAGAAGCAAACAAAGTCATAGTGACAGAAGGGAGAAGAATAAAGAGCTTCATTGATGAACCAGTAATTCCAGTGTAGTTCTTCAAGCAGAGTTACTGGTTCTGCTTCTTCTGAGTGATGAATAACCCCTAAACTGAATTCAAGTGTTGTTGGATTTGTCTTTGTTATACACATATAGTCAGTCCGTAATTTTAAATGCCCAGTCCTTCAAGTCTTAATGGTATCCAATACTAAAACTCAGTTAAGCACTAAGGCTGCCATTAAACAGTGAAGAAAACTAGAAGAAAAAGTGCTGTCAGAACTTTAGGGTGTATCTACATTGCATGACAGAGCACAGTAAAGAAGGCACCTGAGCTTATGGTAGCGCATCAGTATGGTAAGCTGTGGCTTACTGGAGGTGCCACAAGCAGAACATCCTGCCTAAGTTCAGCGTGCTGAAGGGATTGTTAGACTGTGCTAACCTACTCGGGGCTGCAGCTGCCCATGGGTGCAGACATGTATTGTGTACCATTAAGTGAGTGGACATGCCCTTCGTTTACTTCCTGCTCCCCTTGTAAGGCGGTCACCACTTCTATTTCACACAGCTTTCCTACACAGCCATGCCTCTTCCACCATACTCTGTAACAGCAGCTGTCTCTATTGCTAATTGCTGAGATTGTACTTCCTTCTTTATTTTGTGATTTTGCACAGATGCATTGCATAGTCTGTACTCTCCAGTCTTTACAGAGAATATTCACGGTTTCTCTTAAAGTTATCATCATTGTAACACTTAAATCCTTTGTGAACCTTGGGGAATTACCCAACACCCATTTCCATCAATGAAGGAGTAGTATCCTGAACTTGGTAGGAACTGGAACATCAATATTCAAGTCAGACTGTGCATCACTAATTTTGCCTGCATCAGAAATGGAATGCCCTACATGCAATCCATGTTTTCTTTCTATGAAGCACTTAACATTGTAACTCCTACAGAGTATAGTTTTAATTATACATGCACAGCAGTTTAAAGATAAGGTGGTTATATCTCTTTGCCCTGTGGTATGTCTACACTGTATTTTTTTTTCAGTGTGCCATATTGAAACTTGGAATCATAATGAAACTTGCAACTTATATATTCCATCTGCTCTTGTAGGGTTATCCCATGGCCAGTATCATAGGGAGAAACAAGCCACAGAGTTTTCCCAAGAGTAGCCTCTGATATCAAGTGCCACAAGAGATGGTGGGTCTTGTCTCAGGACTGATCTTAGGCTGCTGTATAGCAATATAGGCACAGTGCACTGAGCTGTAGGCACCTTACAGCTGCTGGGTCAGGGAAAGTGCTGTGCTTCAGTCTGGTGCTGCTGAAAGCACGTGTTTAACTCTTGAGAATGAAGAACTGATTTGAGTGACTTGCCCCGCAACACTTTCCAGTCTATGGAGACTTAGCAATAAAAGCTGTTTTGCACCTAATCCATAACCAAATGATTCCAGCTTCCTTTCTTTAATTTCTCTAGTGTAGCTTATTTGATCTGCACTTCAAGTTCTGCTGCAAATGACACAGTCACAGAAACAAAGAGTTTAATTTGCTCAGCCTAGTCTCCACTTCTGTTTTCTGGGAATTTGAGACAAGTTTCTGTAGAAAAATGATGTAGTAACATAGGCTTAGAGAAGTTTAGAAAGCATGTACATTTGCTTCCCAATGCTAACCACTGTTTTTGTTCAGAATGTCTAATAAAATAACATGACATTAAACATGGAGTACTTGTTGCTTTTGTTGCAGATCTGAAGAAGAGCTTGTGTGCTCAGAAGCTTGTCTGCCTCCTTCCTCATTCAGTTGTTTTAGCTGTTCTAGTGAAAGATTCTGTCTGTGAAACTTTTTCTTCTCTAGATTGCATTGCATATGTACCATAACTATTCCATACATAGTATATAGTTGGACAGTAGTATTCTTATTCAAAAGAAAACAAAATTTATGCTATCTGTATGCTTCTGGAACTTTTAAAGCAGTTCATTTCTAACATTCATTTATTCCTTTATGAAACATTCAAAATCTGAAACACAGTTTCTAGCAGGTTGTATCAAAGTGTTTCCTTGTATAGATCATCAGCAGAGGTTAAATATGAATTTTCCAGAGCCCATTTATGGAGCGGAGTTACAGAAATAGGCTAACTGTTGCAAATTGATGTCACGCCAGATTTTAGATATGGCTATGCTTAACCTGTTTTGTCATAACACTAAGCTTAATAAAAGACGAAGAGATTTAGTAGATGCATACTAGAAGGCTAAGTTTGAGGTGGTGGAGGAAGGGAGGGGGGATGGTAGGAATAAATACGTAAGCGTTGTGCTGTACAATAAGTTGCTATAGAGCACACTATCAATATTTCTCCCAAGGAGGTGGCAGGGAAGGAAGGAACTAAACAAATGGTGATTGGCCTAATTTTTACACACACAGATATTAAGGCTACGCTTTGGGGAAGACATTCTAACTAAACACTTAATGAAGCAATAGACTAAACTGCTCAGGAATATTGTGTTATCTCAGAAATTTTAAGGAAAGGTAAGATGTATTTTCTGCAGGGATAAAGGTGTATTTCATACCACAGCAGTGAATACGGATGATTTACAAGACTTCTTGAGGTTTCATCTGCATTTCTGTGTTTGTTTAGATGTCCCTGCAAGCACATATTTCTAGGATGAATAAAATGTACAGTTATTATTAAGTTTCGGTGAAGCTAGACAGCAACTATTTTCTATAGATAGAAAACAGGAGAGTTGCAAATGTGTTTTGAGTTCACAAATTACTGCATACACCCATTTATGGGAAATTGTAATTTTTGCTGCTGTTTTAAGTATTACCTTTGGAAAATATTGTGCATAGAGTTTTGTATCAATAAGATTAATCACCACAGTTTTTTCAGCTGTTTGGGCTTATCTCATTTCAGATATATGAAACATAATTGTGAGGTTGGCGTTGAAATTGGAATCAAATTAGTCTTAATGGCCTACTAACCAGTCAGTTTGATGAAGAGCTTAGATATCCTAGCAAGGTATAGAGCTGTTTGACTGATTACTTGAAACTCATTTTATGTAGGTAACTAGTAAATAAGATGGGTACATATAAGTGCCATAGTAGAGCTTGTGTCTATACGCTAAGCCCTTCCTGCAGCCAGCTGTGTGGCCTGATCCATACTGCCATTTGGGAACAGTCCTGTTTGGGACTATGGCAAGGACTGTGCTGGGGCCTGACTCCCTCTGTTTTCTTGGGTACTCAGTGTGGCATAGTCTACTCTCCTGTTTGAGACTACATAGGCATCTATAAGGAGATAATTTTTTTCCCCTCTTATTTTAGACCAATATTTGGCACTTTCATACTTGGAATGCTTTAATGTAGTATCTAACATTGCCTTCATGGCCTAACAAATGCATTATAGACAGAGAGGAGGTCATCTTCTTGCTATGTAAGTACGTAGTAGTGAATAAATTGCAGAGAAAACAGGTTTTTCAGACAAAACAGACTTTATCAAATAAATATAGAAATGAAGCCAAATGTTCATATTAAACCCAATAAATATGACTGTTATTTATCAGCAAAGCAGTAGTTTGCACATGTCGATAATTATTGAATAAATATACTAAGATTTCAGTGTAATCAGCTCTCAGATTACAGTGAATGCTGTGAACCAGTTTATATAAAATACAGATTATTCTCTGTTGTATTTTAAGTTATCTTCATTTTATAGCCAGGTTTTTTAGATTAATAGTTCTTCTCTTGTCTCCAGTTAGTATTTGACACACAACAAATTTTACCTGCATCTGACAATCTGTAGGTCATGCTGTATTTTCTGTTTTAAGCTGCTTCCAAGTTCGCATTCACCATTGATAGTCTCAGTGATCCTAATAACACCGCAGAATCTAGACATGATCAGAGAAGATATTAATCTTCCAGTGCTTTTATAGGCATGCTCATAACTCATGATTTTGAAAGAATTAAAATAATTGCTATTTTTTGAATCAGTATACACATTACTGAAAGAAGTAGGAAGGCTTTTACATCTATTTTTGGAGGAGTTGTGTATTGATAGTCGATATTTAATAATTCTGATTTTTATTCTCTAAAATATTTCAGTGTGTCTACAATAAGCGCAATCTTCGTTGCTGGGCTGTTTTTTTCTTCAGTATTTGTAGTTAGATTAGGGAGGTAGGCTGCCTCCACAATAGGTGGTAGAGCATGAATCTGTAGGCTGTAGTATCTCCTCACCGGTTTTCCAAAACAATTCCCTTCCATCTGTGATTTCATGTGGTTTGACGTTAGTGCTATAGAAGATCTATTCTGGAGGATGAGATGAATAAGACAAGGCATGTTTTACACAGTGAGTTGTTCAAAATGGAATAGCAATATTTGCGGAACGTTTTGCTTGGCAAGTTTTCTTGAAGAATGCAGTACTACAAATGGCTTGGCCTTTGACCTACAAGTTTGGCTCAGTATTTGGCAAGTACTACTACTTTTAAATACTGCGGAGCCAAAGAAAGGGGGAAATTGTATATTTAAATATCTCTGCTAAATACTGTGGTGTTTAAAACACCAGATGCCATTTATGCACATTGTATAAAATGAAGAGCAGCCGGATGTTTTGCTTCCTAACTGCTCGATGTCAGTTCCGTATGTTTCATAGGAAGCAGGATGCCATGAGCTGCAGGGTGTGCTTCTCAGTTGTTTAAACAAAGTGTCTGTTGTCAAAGCACAAGTCCGAGGCTTTCCCACCATCAAATGCTCCCTACATCTTGAGCCCATGTGTAAAGGATGGTGTGGAAAAATACTAAACAGGCTTTTGGAGACCTGGTCAGGCAGCTGTTACAGTAGCGAAGCAGAGACAGAGAGGAGTTAAACAGTGTGACACTAGCTGATACACGGAGTTATTAATGGCCTAGAAGAGGAGAGTAGGAAGCCTGTGCTTGAGGCAGTCAAAAAGAAAGAGTTAAGCGGGTTTTCAAATCCTTCATGGTACACCTACCATCAAGTGCCCAGCAGCAGTGCTTGTTGGGTGAGACATCCTCTTTTCCTGCACTGTGCACGTTCCTATCTCTGCAGAGAACCTGGTCTCAAAGGAAAGGAAGATTAAAATGCATGATGACATAAAAGCTGTGCTACATAAAGGAGACAAAGACTGCTATTAGAGAGTGGTTTGCTGCAGCCTGATAGAGGTGTTAACCATGTGTATTGCTATGCTAATGCTCTATACTTGCTGATGCGGTCATGCAGCTCATGGTATCCTCACACCTGACTCTGGATGCCAGTTGCTTGAAACCTCCTCAACGCAACTTGACTGTGGAACAGTCAAGAATATGTGTAGATTTAAAGTAGAATGTAACAAGAATAAATTCATTCCTGTAGATGCTCTGGCCCCACAAAGATGGAATATTGCGTTACCTGACATAGAACAGAAAGCTGACAAATTTACATGAAAAGCAGTTAATTCAATTCACAAGTACATTTAGCTGGTCATGACACGCTGGAGATCATAAACAAATGTATGTGGGACTGTACCTCGGATCACTGGAAATTACAGCTCAGGCTCTTGTGATGTTACAGAGCAGGAGTGTAAATGGTGTCTTGAATAAATAAAAAGTTCAAAATGAAATAATCTGTGTAATTGTTCTCTAAATGGTTGTGAATGATGTGACTGGAGTGAGCTACAAAAGTGGCCTCTAAAGACAAGAAAATAAAGTAATAAAGACTCCTGTTCCTCTAGCGTAAGAGCATACATGGAACAGAGAGGTCTTGGTCTGGATTGATGGTCAGCCCACGGCAGTCTGAAAATACTCTAGAGTATGTCTGAGGATGGAGGAGAGTGTATGAAGTAGAGAGAGGACTAGTATGTGTGTGCATGTTCGGATGTACTTGCTCATATGTATGGTTCTCTTCTAACTGTGTAATAGTGAATTGTACAGTTTTCGTGGCATGTGTGCACACATTACAGGCATGGCACACAACCTTATGTTTTCTAGCTTTTTAAATTAGGTGAATCTAGTGGAATATTTACAGAGTGTGTAACTGTTAGTGCAGAGACTTGCTTTAAGTGGAACATGGGGTATGTTGACTATTTTGTTAAAAGATAAATTACTTGGAAAAATATTTAATAATAGACACAAGACAGTAATTGTATTTGTTAAATTTGCCTAAAAGCTATAGTACATTTTGTCACATACTGTTGTTCATTTATGTATTTTGACTTCCTTGGTAGAATTGCTTATGTGTTTTCTTTCTTAGTACTACTTGTGGAATCCTAATTTTGTTGTCCTTAAAGTAATACTCATTCATCTCCTGTGGCAGGTAGACATTTACTTTTTTTTTTTTTCTTTTTATTCAATTTCCGTTATTTGCATTGCATTTTAAATTCCTTTCATTCTGAAAGAGCAGAGAAGGTTTCAGGGATGCTAACTGGTTTTCTCTGACAGTTGCTGTGGCAATGATTTATAAATTCTTTTTTTTTAATTAATATTTTTATAGTATTTTTGTAATCAAGTTGGGGCCAAAACCACTTGAAATTGTGTTATTATGCACTGACATTTATTTGAAATGCTGATTTGGATTGCAAATTTTTCTAGAGTGAATGTATCAGCCTTAGTTTTCATAAAAAGTAGAAGTTAATCGAGTTTCAGAATGTGTTATTGTATAGAACAACTCTTTAGGTAACTGGACTTACATAAGTATGGTTATAGAAAGTGCCAATGATATCCATAAACTTCTGGCAGATAATTTTTAGGATGTAATATTTTGTGGTTCATCTCTGACCATAATGTAATTCTCGTTCAGAGTTTGAGCAAATTTCTTTCCATAACTGAGACATTTTCACAGCTGAAGAAAAATCAGTTTCTGTGTTATGTGATTTTAGTTTAATGACCAGATATGTGACAAAATAGCTTTAAAATTTATGATTAAATGCTCCTCTTTAAGGTTGAATTATTAAGTAGAAAAAACTTGTTTACCAAAAGTTAAAACTGACTGTGAGTTATGTTTTCTATGATGAATTTATGAAGCTTAGGTATTCAGGACTAAACCTTATTTTTAAAAAGTGCTAAGTATCTCTGACTGATTTCAGTGAGAATGAAGGTCTTCAGCTGGATGGAAACTGAGGTGGCAAGTGGTGGTATTGTCCAAGAGAGGAAGCAAATTTTAGGGGCATTTCTGTTCAGTTCACAATTATCATGCAGGGCTCCTTAATCAGAACATGTGACTAATGGATCATTTTCAAAGAATTATGGGCAACTGGAATTGTGACTATTTATAGGCTGGTCACAATCACATCCAACTTCCATGTTTCTTAGCGCATTTATCGTATGAGTGGTACCAGCAGGAACTCTGCATTTACATCCCCATGTTGCCATTTTTAATAAATACTCTTTTTTTAATGAAACTTACCCATTTTTTTTCCTTGCATTGTTTTCATGACTGCAAAGTTAAAACTACTACTATCCTTTCTTCCAAAGATAACACTTTAATGATTAGGGTATGAAATTGCCCATTGATGCAAGTGGGTAGAACATGCATAAATGGTTTAACAGAAAGGAATAATGTAACCCTGGGCTGGCTGGATTAACGGAAGCTCTTTGTTCCCAGCTGTCTGGAATATCCATGTACATTTCTTTTTTAAACAAATGCTTATTATCAGAACTTTGGGGTTTTTTTAACCTACGGTATTATTTTGTGTTCCGTGCAAAATTAAGTGGGAGCGGCATGACTGTTTGCTCCTTCATATTGTCCTCTTACTTTTGTGGAGGATCATGTCCAGTGAAGACTTACAGTTCTGTTTTCCACCTGAGTCATTGATCCTTTACTTGATACAGCCACAAACATATTTTGGGAGCTGTATGCTGTTTCCCTTTACCTCTGACATGAATATTGGGGAATGCAAGTTAAAATTTTAATTTCTTCTTGCAGCCAACAAAACTGGTGACTACAAAACTTTCTTTTTAGGCTTTTGAGGATTCTTTTTACTTCCAAGTCTTTTGATTTTTGCTTCCTTGAGAAACCAAATTTTATTCATACGATCTCTTTTGTGCTTCTCACAATATATAATTATAGTGACAAAAATCATGACACAGATTAGAAGAAGAGCCTGTAACTGTAGTCTGTTCAGCAGTGGTTCCCTGCCTTCTAAAAACTATATTAAACATAAGCATTTTACACCATGCCCTTATGTTCGTTAAACTTTAGAAGTTTGTTCTTCACGTTGGAGAAGTGAAGGCCCAGAGTTGTTGGGTAGTACCTGGGTGAGGGAGTGGACATCCTGAACCACGAACTGCTGTCTTCTCTCAGGTCTTGAAGCACCCTATTACATCATTTCTATTACATTTATGCAGGTATAAGGAATAGCTGAAGACTGTGGACGGATGCACCGGTATGAGGGAGCATTGGCTCTCTATATGGTGTATTTGCCATCCTCTAGATCCTACAGGCTATCCATGCTGACTGTACAGTGCTTTTACATGGTGCCTCCAATTCTTATAAAGCCCTACAGTTATTACCTGGCTTCATCCTTACACAGGTGTATTACATTAATAATATTCATCTCCATGAGGGCCTAAAAATGTTCTGAGGGCCTTCTGCTGTGCCCATTGAAACCAGTGGTAATACTTATACTTTTTTTTTTTAAACCAAATTTTGGCTGATTTTTTGAACTATATAATTTTCAAAGGTCAGTGTAGTATGCTGATGGATTACAAATGGGTTTATATGATCTGGAAGACCTTAAAATTTCCTTTCCTTAGTAGGTCACTGAACTTTTTTATCTTCCCTCTTGTGCTGTGCCTTTTCTAAGTCATTAGATTTTCATTGGTGACAGTGTAATAGCAAACACTTTACACTGAACAGTTCTTGAAAAAGAATAAAAGAAAATACGAAAGACGTTTTTCATTCTGGGTGTAGTGTAACAGTAGGAATTCATGCCTATTTTGGATAGTTTTGTTATCATCAGTAAATAAGTATGTCTTTCCGTGGGTGATACTCTAAATGAACATTGACAGTGTCAGTATACATACTCCTCCTCACTGCAGATCACATCATTATTTTCCCTTGGCAGTACCTGTAGGGACTTGTTGCCCGACCGTCCCTCATCCTCAGATTACAGCTCTAAGATGCTCAGGGGCATGCCTGCTCCTCCAGCCACTCTGCAGAGATGAACTGCTTTTGCTCAGGCAGATATTTTTCTGCATGATGGATTATTCTGTATCCTGTTCATTTTGTTTAAAGCAGTAATGTCTTTATAATTTACACCTATTGCTGTGAGACTCAGAAGATTTTAATTCCATCTTTGCTCTATATGTGAAGTATTTTTATCGCTTAGAAAGTGATGTATTCCTGATAAGTGCTCTATTTGCTGTTCTTTTAAATTTAGCAAGCGGAGGGATTGGGTGCCTGTGTTGCAGAGCAGTGGAGCTGAGAAAGCCAGAAAGGCCACATCTGACTCAGGTGTCTGAGGTTGCAGTGATCCTCTTGATCACTGCCAGGGATCAGCACCACTCTGTGCACCCCTGGGACCAAACTGATTGGGATGCTGCTCTTAGGATGACTCCTCAGGGAGGTCTTTCTCCAGGCTCATCCTGATAAAGACAAGACCAGTGGGGCCTGTAGAGTTACCACTGGCTCTTACGGCATGAATGAAGCTTGTGTGTTGCCACTGACTCCGCAGGACTGGCTTACCAAATACACACCAAGACATTAAGCATATATCAGTTTTCTTCAGTTCAGCAACTGTGTGATTTACAGCTCTGTCAGATCGCTTGGCACCAGCTGGGGATACCTCTGTAGAAGTGACACATTGTTCTCTGTAGTAACACACAGCACTTCATTCAAGAAAGTTCAAGAAAGTGAATTTAACTTGTTAAAGTACTATGTTGTTTCAGCCTCATTGATCCCTCAACACCAGAAATAATCTTAGACCTTTAGTGCTGTGATACAGTCCCTAGGATGTGAATGTGGACATGAAAATTAATGTTCTCTTGGGCACTTTCTTTGGTGGGTGGTAGTGGTGGTCATTTGGAAATACATCTGATTCCAGAAGGGGGAAGAGGAGCTGTGGATATTGTAAGAGCAGTGGTCATTCACTGAACCTGATTAATTACTGGATTCTTGATGTAAATACTGGGGACCCAGTTTTCTCTGTTTATTTTAACCAACACTAATATTGGATGCCTCAGTTCAACTGCTTAATTGAGAAAGAGATAGACATATATATCTCACTTCAGGATGTGGGCTCAGCCTTCTTCCTCCCCCACCTCCTTCATGTTCTCTTGAGATAGTGGCTCTGTCTTGGTGTTCTCCATCTCATGCCAGAGAGGACAGTGTTTTATGTGCTATAGTGGCCAGTGTCAGGTTATGTGCAGGTGAGTGGAAGGTTAGCTTAAGATTTATGTAATTAAAACATATGGAGACCCCATGGGCATTTTGCATCAGTTTGCACTTCTGGTGGTGCTCCCCAGTAATAAGGTCATTGTTCAGTCAGTTGACTTTCTTAGGAGAAATGCTATCTTTTGCCATTTTCCTGCCTGTAATTCCAGGAGAATTGTGGAGGAAACATTTTTATGAATGTGGCCTTTCTATGCTCTCATGCAGTTTGTTTGTTCCTGGTGGTGATAAATGCCTGGTAGTAGGAGAGGAAAAAAATAAGTGTGTGTTTATTTTCATCATTATGATTCTGACTTGTGATTTATCAGATTCTGTTTGTCCTGAAAGATGGCAAGTTATGGAGATCTTGTGTTGTCCTTATCCAGCTTTCTCTGACTAACAGGACTCCCTGCTGAAGCCCAAATTGCTTCCAGGATTATCACTTCAAGGTACTCCAAGTGCATATGTGTGAACTCAAGGTCATGGCAGCTGCTGTTTTCATGAGGACGTCATGGTTTCAGCGTATTGGTCTGTGTAGAAACATGTTGACTTTTGCTAAGAACCCATCATATGAAGGCTCCACTTTTTCCTTCAGTCACCAGGACAATGTCCTGGTCTCCATCAAAAATTTCTAATGAACTACATAGAAGCAAAAATTTATTTATCATAAAATAGTAATGAACTTTGGTCCCTCTAATCTGTTAGGTGCATTGGGACATAAACACCAATAATGGGCTCAGGGCTACAATGGATAGCATATTTTTTTCTTTCATGCATTTGTCTGTCTGCAGTTCCATCAGTCTTCACCAGCATGCTGAAGGTAGATGCTGCTAATGTTCAGCATGTGGAAATATTTTTTTTCTGGATTTTAATGATTATTCTTCTGCAATCCCCTTATTAAGCAGACTTTTTAGTTACTCCGTATTATTGATTTCTTTGTGCATTTAAAATCAAATCTTGTATCATCACAGATTATAAAGTTCGCTTGACCAGTTGTTGACTTCAGAACAATAAGATCTAGTTTATACTAACCATAAATCAATGGTATACCTTCTGGTCAACTGTTGAACATCAGTGTCTCCTGTGACAAGTGGTGTGCTGAATTTTTGTGATATTTCACATTAGATTTTACTTCCAATTCCGGCTTCATTGTAGTCTTCCATATAAATCTGCACAGCAAGCAGGTCATTATTTTTCAGGTTCTGCAACACTTGTGACAGGACCAGGCCAAAATCTGCAAGGGAATATCTCCAGGTTTTCCATTCATTTTCAAGAACAGTGACATCAAATGTTTCCTTTACTCAGTGACAACAGAAAAGCCTTGAGCTTGCCTGTGGCACTCTGTAAAGTGGTTCTCTAGTTGCTCTTTTTGATAACCATTCAGATACCCCTTGCTAAGTAATTAATGGCATTGGGGAACAATTTAGAACTACGGATAATGTGCATATTATTGTCTAGGGAACTGTGTACAAATTAAATCAAGAAGTTCTTTAGCACTGCTGCTTAAACACAGGACATTTATAAAAGAATACAGTTTCCTTGGGGTTCCTTCACGTTTCTCTGTGGCCTTGATTATTCTAAGTTTTATCTCTAAAAGAACATTTCTGTTACAAATGACTGTTATGGCTGAAGAAGCTAGATGCCCTTTGTCTTATCCTATATGTTCATTTATTCTCCTTTGATATTTACAGAGTTGTTGCTGAAGAACATCTGTAGGTAATTCCTTTCCCTAGAGAAAAAGATTGAACTGTAAGCCTGAATTCTAGCACCCTGCAAAGCAACATGTTAGCTCTTTAACTTGTGCTTAATTCTAGGAGCTCTTCTGAAAAGTGGTCACCTGGGATACCTGATTTCCTAGGGCATTGGTTTCAGTGTGTGTGTCTGGCTGAGGTTAGGATCTTTATTTCCCCCTCCCACCTTGCAAATTAGAAGGGATTGTAGTTTACAGAGGGGGCGAGTGGTGTTATCTCTTCTGTCATAAAGTAAAAATAGATCTTTTCTCCCTTCCATTCAGTAAAAATAATTTCATTTGTATATTACTTCCCTGAAAGTATGGATCTGTTTTGCATGTGTAGCTGACCAAGAGGAAGCCAAGTTAGAAACATGAATTTTATGTTTCGCTTTCAGAATGGCAAGTCCACTTTCATTGAGAGGTTTTCTGGTGTGGGTTCAATTGCTGAGAAAGTTGCTGCATTTGCAGTCATGCGCTTTCTCCTGTTGTCTGAGACTTTAATTTTCTGATGAAACATTGTAGTTTGTGGTTGTGTGGGGGAGCATGAGAGCTGATCCCAGTGGAGATGCTGCATATTGAGACAAGAGACTAGGAGATGAGGTTTGTGTAAAACAAGGAACTCTGCAGAACAGGGACTGGAATACAGCAGCAAAGTATTTGTGGAGATGCAGTCTTTTCGCAGCTTTTTCCAAGATGATTATTAGAGATTCGTTGCAGAACTCTGGAAGCCATTCATGCATGGATCACTTTGGTCCTTTCATCATTAAGTGGAAAGAGCACAATCTTTCTTGGTCAGCTTCAGGTGGATGAGCATGCTTTTGTCACTACGGCCATTTGGGTATGGAGTAGACTGGGAAGTCCAAAACAACTGTCTTAACATTCTGAGGCTTTTTGAGGTTGTGTTGCTGGGGGTTCACTAATTATCTTCTCCTGCAAGCGTTATATTGGTTTTTGTCTTTAGCCAGCTTCTCTTCCAGTGCAATATGGTTTTAAGTAGGTACTGAGAAAATGGAGTTAAGTGGTGGTGACCAGCATACGAGTAATACAGCCTGGAGTGTCCTACATGGGTTGATGACACCTCATCCAGCCTTTCTGCATCATCTTATAATAGGGGAGTGAAACAGCACTGTGGACATCTGTGAGATCTATAAATAGAATAAGAAATAAAACTGTTTTTACAGCATGCAGTTAAAAGCTAGATTCACATCAGTTTGTGTGTTCACCCATTTATCTCTTGAATATAGTAATATTCAGTTCGTAATGGTACCAAATATGTATGTATGGGAGGGGTGGAGGGTGGTTAAAAAGCTAGGAATAAAGATGCGTGGTTTTTTTTCAGTCGAATACACTGTCTGCATTTACCTTTGGCTAAGGACTTTCTGAGAAATACTAGTTCCAAGTAGAACTCAGCTAGTTCTAGATCCAAGTAGTATCTCAGCTACTTCCAAGTAGAAGTAGCTCATTAGCTGAATCATAGGTGAATGAAGGTTTGTTGTTGTTTTGTTTTGGGATTTTTTTCCTCTCAGATTAACTAGTTCTGTGACACCATGATGCCTTCTTTCTTGTTGAGGTGTAAGCAGTCACACAGTCATGGACAACTTCTATTATTAGGGAATACAAGTAGTAATCTCTGTTCTCAGGGTGATTACAGTTCCAGTTCTTGGAAAGATATTTATAGTCCATTTTTTGGCTTGTTATAGTTCACTGCACCATTACAGATGCAGGTGAGTATGTAGTGGTTGCTATGCTGGGTGCTTGCTTTCTTACCTTAGTATGTTGTACCAGTATTACTTCATACTAACAGTTTATATTTTGACTATGAAAAAGTAAACCAGCATATATTATTTCATGGTTATGACTTGTCTTCTAAACTTCCTTTGGCTATCTAAAAAGAGGATCCTGTCAGCAAAAAGTCTTAAATGGATTTTCTAGAACTATTGAGAAACCAGATGTTCAAAATCAACCTTTTCAAAACTTGGCAGAAATATTTTCCATTATGTTTTTCGTCTCCCTGTCTTCCTGTTTTATCTGGATCCTGTTTAGTAAATTTGGTTTATCATATTTCTTATGTAGATTATGTGAACATGACTTACCAATTCAACCAAAGCAAGCATACCTAAAATCAGCATGCTAAAATTACAGGAGACAAGCTCCTTTAGCTTATTACCTCATTTAATTTTCCTTAACATCTTGTGCCCAGGAGGAATGAAGAGCATCTCATTACAGAGTATTTTCAGTGTAGAATATAGGGCACTTTGGAAAACGGGGAAAGGTGGCTTCAAGCTTCTTTCCCTTGGTCCAATAGCTGTTAAAAGCAAAGGTAAATTTGCTATAGCAACCATTTTTTTAAAAGGAGGACTCTGCCTTTTTTTAGGTGCCAATCCTCAGCTTGGTATTCTGAATCCCATAAGGATGCAGGGTTTTCTGTGGAGCCTGTTGAGATTGAATTTTGCACTCCCCTAGCTGCCCAAAAGTCTACCCCATATGTGGGACACTGGTTCCCACAAGCCTCTGAGGAACACTTGTAATTATTACTTAATTAGACATCATTCCAAAGGTTCCTAGGAATATTCTAGACTTAGTATTATCTGTACCTTCCTCATTTTGCTGGATGATCAATCATACTGCTATTGGCAGGTTTTTACTTTGTCTTGGTCAAATCAGTTCAGCTGTCAGGCCACAGAGACAAGCTTGTCAGAACCAATAGTTCTGGCTTTGTCCCTAACCTCCCTGCAGTCACTCTTTCCAATGAGTCTTTGGCTTAGAGGTCACCTTCTCTTGTCTGCCCTTAATTTACATTTTTTCTGTTTTCTTGAATCCTTTTATGTCTTTACATGTCCTGTCATCAGTGATTATTGTCTTTGTGTGTCACTCCTGTTTTCTTTCCCTTAGTACGTCCTTCTTTTAGCTACCAAGATCTTGTCAAGATCTTTAAAACACCAGCATATGAAATAGCTGTAAATATGTGGTTCCATAAAATCACGTTCTTTTTTTGGTGTGCTTGTTTCATTAGCCTTTGTAATTCTGCAGATCTGTAACACTAGTCCTTCTCCTTTCCCCCCTTCTTGCCCAGATAAATCAGGGTGGTGTTGGCTGTTTTACCTGGCAAACTGCTGGCAGACGTGAGTTCTGCTGTTCATTTTCACCCTTGAATACTGTGTTTCCTATGCTTTTTTTTTTTTTTTTTTTCAGTTCTGCTCTGGCTTTTCCAAGTGCTCCATTACACAGCATAGGTATTCCCCCTTCTTCAGTATGTTAGAGTGCGTTAGAGAAGAGTGTCTTTCACCTCTTCCCCTTCTGTATGTCCTTACTTACCTTATTGTTGTGGGTTGACCCTGGCTGGAGGCCAACTGCCCGCCAAGCTGGTCTATCACTCCCCCTCTTCAACTGGACAGGGGGAGACAAAATATGATGAAAGGTTTATGGGTTGAGATGAGGACAGGGGGATCACTCAGCAAATACCATCATGGGCAAAAGAGACTTGACTTGGAGAAATGAACCTTATTGAGTACCAATCAGATCAGAGTAGGATAATGAGAAATTTAATCTTAAAACACCTTTCTCCCTCCTCCCTGCTTCTTCCTGGGCTCAACTTCACTCCTGATTTCTTTACTATGTTACTCTTTTAAAAATGCACATATGTACATCTCGGCATGTTGACTCTGGAGATGAACAGTTGTAAATTCAATTCTTAAAATGTTTGTATCAAATCAGGTTTCAAAGCTGCTTAGTATTTGAAGTGTATTTAGAATCCTTAAAAATATTTTGATGTAAAGCAATATTAAATCTGATTGCATAAAGCAGATACAAAATAGGCAAAAAGATTAGGTTGCATTGTTCAGAATGTGTTTTCTCAATAGCTGCCATTTATATTTGCTCACTTCCTATGTAAGGGACGACTTTTCCATGGGAAAATAATGTACTCTCTCCAAGATCTTCATGATGATGACTTTTCAATAATAAGAAAAAAAAATCTGATTGATGGCTACGAAGTACTAAATATGGGAGAAAGAGCTGGGTGCAATTGCTGGTTTTATACTGTAGTAGTAGCAAATATGAAGTTGAAATGTATGCAGAGAGCTCTGTGTCTGCTCAGACTTTGTCAAATATTTATGCATATTTCAGATACATCCTGAGTAACACACTGTAGCATTGTGAACTGCTTGGACTCTTATGAGAATGAGAACAGAAGGTTATACAAGTCAACATCAGAGTACAGTATGTTGCTATATGTTATGCTACTCCATATGCTATATTGGGAAAGCTTATAGAGTAAGTAGTACAGTACATGGTATACACTGGCAAGCTCTTCTAGTGGAAATGCATCTTACTTTTGTAATGATTTTATTGTTTAGTAATTACCTGCAGTGTTCTGGACACTACAATGTGCGTTTGTGCTGGTTTTCACTAGCCAGACAGATGAAGTCAAAGCATTTCCTGAGAAGCCAAGCAAAACTGTCTCCTACCATTAGCCAGAAGCCTGGCTGGTTTTTTTAGCTCCATCTTGACAAATTACTCAAGTAGGGAAAGAACTGAAATAGGACTAGAAAGAGGACTAAGTACTGTGTTAGTTCTTAAGGAAATTCTGTTAAAGCCTCTTTCTGGTTCCCTACTTAAAAGTAACTTTCACCTACTTGTGGTGAAGTTCAAACATACTCTTTCTGTAGAGGAACTTGTTTAGTGATTCAAACCCCCATGATTTCAGGGAAGAGCATGCATCTTTGACCCAGCAAGAAGTGTACTAGCTGTGATGCAGAGTGTTTTGGACTCTGGAGTACAGGAAGGAACTGTGATCTAGCATTCCAATTTTCACTGTGATATACCAAGTAATATTAAGGAACTTCTGCAAAGGTGCCCACACATAACTAACTCAACTGGAATAAAGTTATCCAAAAAGTCCTGTGTGGGCCGTCATGTTTCTTCAAATGGGCTTTCATAGTATTCAGTTCAATCTTGATGAAATCTCTGTTTTGGTGTGAGGATTGGTGAAATACAAATAAATGCCATGTGACTTTTCAATGGAGAATCCTTGGGAAGTTCTATGACTCACTGTTGGCGTGGACCTCATTCAAGATGCTACATGTTATATTAGGCACTTCACGTTATTTAGAAATGCTGGAGGAGATATCTTGAAGTTTGGCTAATTAGAAATAGCATTGGTAGCAGATGGACAAGAGAAAACACTGTAGAAAACTTGATTGTGTGAGCCTTACAAGCATGTGGTACATGCTGAGTAAGGTCTTCCAACTCTGGCAAAAGGTTTTGCCATTGAGCTGCACAGCTGAGCAAAACCACGGTATCTGGTATGTGATCATGGCTATCTGTCAGTCTTTGGAGAATTTCAGCGTATTCACTGAAAGGAAGAGTAGGTAACTATCCTTCATGAGCAGCTGATCTTGAAACAGAGTGTTTGGCAGTGGTCCCAAGACTCCGATTCAGTCAGTCTCCACCATATGAACTGAAGGCCACCTTCCTGATAATTAAAAGGAAATCAGCTGCCTGAATTTTATCCAGCTTTGGATTTTTAGGCTGGTGTCCTGAGCATTTAGTGATCTGTGTTAAGTAGTGGACCATTCAAAAGTTGTGACCCATAAATCTGGTAGATTGGAGAGGAATTTCTTTAATTTTTGGTTTGTATATGAGGAAATCTCAAGAATATTCATGTCTCTGTGATTGCCAGATCTTTTTTTCTGAACATACATACTTTTATTCCAGTTTGGATAGCATTTGTAATGTAAATGCTCTATGTCTAAAATAGTAATAACATGGAATTCAAAGTTACCAGGCATTCTGTGTATTAATTTGCCTAAATATGCATAGATAAAGTTTCAGTTTAGTGACCCTGTCAGGCGTAGGCGTTTCACAGATGCCTTCTTTTTGACAGTATCATGGGAAATGATGGTCCCAGTGATCGTGCTTTGTTCCAAACTAGCTTACATTTAAAGTAAACTTAACTCCTTTAAATAGTTTTAGGGTTTTGCACAAATGGCAGATCTCAACAGTGTGGAGCCAGTTGGTGTTGCCTTATTGTATCACACATAGAATCAGAGAACTTTTATCTCATCTCATTGTGCACTCAGAGGAGAAAGTTGATCTCCTTTCTCCGGGTTGTTCTTCAGTCCTTATGTTTACTTACAGCTCTTCAATCTCATTTTCCATGTGGTCCAGTCAAAACTAGGTCTAGAAATAATATGGAACTTGATAATTGCAAGCATCAGAGACCATGAGCAGTAATTTCTCATTGCTACCGTTGCTCAGGGTAGCTTTTGTTTAAATAAAAACTACTTAAGAAATTGGAATTTTGGGGTGCAGGACTCTCTTCTAGTTCCTCCTGAGTGGTAGGAATTGGAGGAAATCTCACACTGCCATTAAGTCACCTGAGCAATTTTTCTATGCTAAACCAGGGAAATTACATTCTTGCTGTATGAGGGGATGGGCTCGTGTAACTGTTGTAGTTAGGGATATTTTTAGGGATGTATGGCATGCTGGTGTAGCTACAGTGGCTAGAGATGGTCTGTTTTCACACTCCAGCCTGACTGTTATGCTGCCAAGACTGTGGTCTTGATTTGTCCTGAATGGGATGCAGAGATATTTCCACAGCTGTTTTTCTCTTGTAAAATTCTCTGTAATATGCTTTATGACTTGGGGGTTCTGTGCTTTGGAAAGGGTATACACATATTGATTGGTTTTCCTGCCATGTTTTACATATAATATGTTATTTCATGATTATACATGAATTTTCATTCATTTAATTATTGATAGCTTCTTATTTCCTGATACATTAAGGGAATAGATAGAGCACGTCTAACATTTTTTTTGTGATTTTTACAATTACTAAATGTTAATTTTCATTTTAGAATTAATTTGCATCTGAAGTGACTGTATTTCTGGGTTTGAATATAAAACATATTTACTTGCTGAAAACTAGAAAAATTACTTTACTTGGAGCAATGAGGTAGAAATTGTAAAAGCTTTGCTGACAAAGCAGTCCATCTAGCATTGTATGCAGTTTTTAGTGCATGTGTATTTTAATAATGGACTGCCTTTGACAATTCAGATTTTTCCTACGAATACATTGTATTGATGTATTTGGGCTTCGTTTCGTCCATCTTGGATAATTATATGTGAAACGTAACCCTCAGTTGGAATAGTTTAGTGAATGTAAAAATAGTTTCACTTAGTTGAGTTTAGCAACCTATGGAAAAATATGTACGGTGTTTGCCTCACTATTTTTTAATGCCATAATTACGCATGGGATGAAACAGATCCCTAAGAACAGTATTGGGACTGCTTTTTGGATAATGATGTGAGTATTGCATTCAGCAGTGACACATAGCAAAATGTGGCAGGCCATTTGAGCTTGATAAAGTCATCACCATGTACTGTGTACCACTGTGAGTGTGGAATGAGCTGGAGAGGTAGAAAAATAAAATACTGAACACTATGAGTATTGCAGCCACCAGCAGTGGAATGGTTCAAAATAATTAATGTCTGCCTTAGACAAAAGAGATGGGGACCACAGACTATCTCCCTGGAATATACAAAAAGAATAAAGAAACTGTGCTGTTGCATGAGCAAGCTGTCATCATCACATGATGATGAATTTCTTTGTTTTTCAAGAAATACGGATGAAATAGAGAAATGGAAGAACCAGTCCTGCAGCTTGTTATAACTAACAGGACTCATCTCAAGAGGGATAGGATTTATCTCAGCCAATTAGACACAATTTTAATTAATTTTATCTTAATCGGGACATGTAATACAGGTCAGATGAATCACTTTGTAAATGTGCTGGTTTCTCTCCATTGACTGTCATTGGAATCCAGATGACCTCTGCAGTTGTGGATGTCTACATAAGAGGCATCTCATTTAGTTTTAGATGGTTTACGTCATTCGGATTCTCATGTGCCAAACCCCAGTGTTCATGTCATGAAAAGTTCAGTGGACTGTAGTAATGTCAGAAACCATATTTCAAGAACAGAAGTAAGATGTTATGAAGTTTTTCCAAGTGACATCTAGGGGTGAGCACTTAGAAATTAATATGTTACTAGACTGTAAAGTCTGTAAGACAGGCTACTGAAATAAACAATGAAGGAAAGGAAATTCTGTATTTAAACCAGCAGAGCCACAGCATTGGTATAATCTTTAAGTTGTGACCCAAAATGGAAGATTCAGCCTTGATTATGGCAGAAAGATAAGCCAAGGCACAATAAGTACAGAATTGTAACCAGAAGAGTTTCTCATCACAGAAAAACATAAGAATAAATAATTTTAAAATTTGGGCAGATGGGCACTAGCCAAGAGAAGCTGCAGTTCTTAAATACATTGTCTGTAATCAGTGAAGAAATATTTAGTGAAGGCACCTGCTGAAAACAGTTAATGAGACTGACTGAAATTGCCTTCTAGCAGAGAAGAGCGAAGTTAGAGCAGAGACACTAGATGGCACAGAAGACCTCAGGAACATTCTCTTTCTGGGCTGATCCTTCAAGCTATTTGAAAGGGACTGGTAAGATGATTCGGGATGGGCCTGGATGAGGCTAAATTCAGTTTCTTTTGTGTGTCTCTGGAAGACTGTTAAATGTTCAGCCAGACTCTCTGAGACTTGTCACTTCTAGGATAAGAATATTAGTGCCATTAAATTCCTGTTTTGTGTATATATTTATATATATTTTATGTAGAGGTTTTACTGGAGGTAAGGTTACAGGATGTAACTGTACCTCAGGTTGAGACACACTATTCATACACTCAGTCTGTACCTTTATCCAGATTTTTTGCCTCCCATGTACACATACATGCACTACGGCACAGAGGCTGATACCAGCTGAAACAAAGTAGATGGGTTATGGTGCCTTTTTGGCATATTATTATTGTTGGTATTTAAATAAAATCCCCTAAGGTTTATTTCAGACAAGATTGAAGTAACTATAGTACCATAAAACAGTCGTTTGGAACATTTTGTTTATGTAGATGTAAAATATTATAATTGTTCAACAGATTGCAGACTTCCTTTTGTGAGCATATTTGGGACCAAATCCAGTTCCTAGTAAGCTTGATAGGAATCTTTCAGTCAGTTCCAGAGGGACTTGTATCAAGTTTCTTTAAATTTTCGAAGATGCTAAGTTTTATAAAGTTGACATTTTAGTGTGTAATGGGTGCCTGATATGGTGAGGAGTCCCATTCTCTGGGACTCTGCATCATATGTGCAGTGATACACTTTGCCATGAAATAGCCTTAATTGTATGGGGTAATGAGGAGGTTAATGGGTCTACCTATTCACTACTTTAGAAGTTGTTTGTATAATAATACATCAAATTTGGGGAATAAACAAGAGGACCTGAAATCTTAATCCATGAGCAACAGTGTGGTTGAACTAGTATAGCAAAGACACAGTGAGAGGACAAGGAGGAGGGAGAGGCTGTTGCTGTTGTGTATTGGGTTCAGACACTTGTCCTGTGATCCACCTGTAGAGGGAGTTCGACATACTGATGCTTTATGAGTATTACTGAAAGGGGAAAAGCTTTATGAGCTGCATCGCTATGCAGGCATTGCACTGACACCAAACAGATCAGATAGGTGGGGATATTTATTGGCAGAGTACAGGGGATGGTGATGATGGGAGATTTTAATTAATCAGTCATCTCTTGGAACCCAGTAAATGAGAACACCAACTGCCCAGTGTGTTTTGCAATGTACTTAACCAAATTTTGAGACACTGGGAAAAGCAATTGAAGGGGAAGCTATTCTGTTTGATACTAACTCTAAAGGAGAAACTGTTCAAGAATAGTGAGAGGAAAGGCAGTTGTGTAAGAATTACCCTGGGATGACAGAGCTTGCAGATTGCAGGAAGGGAAAGAGGTTGAGTGAAAGAATCAGAATAACAAGTTTCCAAGGGATATGAGAGGTTTGTGGACATAATCCCTTTGGAAAGGAGTCTGGAGAAAAGAAGTTACAGGAATTGGTTGTTCCTCAAAGAAAAAATATAAAGATAAAAAAATGCAAATTGAGACAGCACAGAAGGACAAAAAGCATAGTAAAATAGATTTGTCTAAAATATAAGCACTTCTTCAATATCAAGAACAATAAGGAACCATGTAGAAAATTAGTTTGGATTATTCAGAACAAGTACAAAAGAATAGCAGAAGATGTAATGAAAAAACAAATAATCAAAGAAGGCAATGCCAAATATGTGAACAAGAAAGACTGTGTACAGCATAAAAAAACCAACTCAACCCATGAGGAGTAACAGAAATTGTTCTGGAAGTATATTTCTCGTAAGAGCACGTTCCAGGAAAGTGATGCTCTACTGCTTAACAGAAGCACATCAGTCTTCACTAGTGGTATTAAGAGCATATGGAAAACTCAGCCTAGAATAGAGAAAGGACAAATCAGGGAGTACTTAATGTGTTCGGTGTTCCGAGGTTAGCTGTGCCTGAGACATGCTATACTTGGAAACTGGAAGAATTGGCCAACAGTCTCAGTCCTGTTAGCAATTACCATTGAGAATCTGAAGAAGAAAAATGTGAGAGAGTGAAAAAAACCAGGAAAATAGAAAACCTGATCCTTAAAAGGGCAGGGGGGCAACAGAAGGAAGAAGCCTATCACTGATTTACAGATCATTTTTGTTCCTAGAGAAATTACAGACAAATATTCAAACATTTTTTGAAGTACTTGGAGGAAAGCAACAAACAGCAATCAGCATGGGTTTGTTGGAACTATCTAATACCCTATAACAAGAGATTAAAACTTGGGGATGAAAGAAAAGGAGCAATTGTCCTACGTTTTCACTGTAAGAATTTTCCAAATGCTTTCTCACAAGACTCCCCTATAAACAATCTAGGGAACATCAAGCAGTGTCTTAATGTAAGTTGTTTGGGATATAGCTGCAAAACTGGTTGGCTAAGGTGACCCTGAAGCAACTCTTGCAGTATCACTGCCATGTGTGTTATTTCCCAAGAATTTATTTTAAATACTGTTCTGGTTTTTCAGTAATAATTGGATTATGTATTAAAGAGTATGATTATTAAATTTGCCATTGTCACAAAGCTGAGAATAGATTGGAAGGATGCCAGAGGACACGATTAGATTTGAAAATTATCTTGACACATTTGAGAAATGGCTTGGGGAATAAGGTAATATTTCATAGGTGTAAGTGCATGGTTCTACATGCAGCATAGCCATATACAGGACACAGGACAGCTGGTTAAGCAGTGGGTTTTGAGAAAAATACATAAGTCATGAATATTACATGAGTAAGCATAATCAAGCTGTTGTGAAAAAAGGTCCGGATGGATGAAAAAGACACAGAGCCCCCAAAATTTATGGAGTAATTAATCTGTTGTACTCAGCACAATGCTCAGCTCAAATACTGGGTCAAGTTTTGAGCGTTCCACTTCAATAAAGATAGCGATAATGCGAGAGAGTTCAGGGAATGGCAGTGAGAGTGCTTGGAGTGCTGAAAAACATGACATGTAAAGAAGAAGTTGAAGAATCAGAATTAGTTACCCTAGAAAGTAAAAGATAGGTAGGCAAGAAAAGTTTTCGAGTCTGCAAAAAAAATAAACCAAACAGAAAAAGCCAAACCCCCATAATGCAAAACCACCTTGAACTTAACACAGACGAAGGAAATGATCTGATCTCTGCGTCCAGTATGGATAGCTTAAATTCTAACAAGAAATTGTTAGTTTAGACATCAGAAAAGAAAAATGTGATAGAAAGTTAAGATCACTTGGAATAGGTTAGGTGACAAATTTGTAAGTATATTAGAGGTCTTTTAAAGCACTGAAAACATGTCCAAAAATGATGTACAAATACACAAAGCTACAACTGTAGCTTTGTTTCACCAGCAGTTTAGAGATGACCTGCTATGGACCCTTTCAGCAGCATCTTCTGTGATTCTTTACTGAGTGTGTTACATGACTGCGTATTATTACTGTGCCACGCAATGCGTTTTCTCTTCTGTAAATCTTGTGAAATATTATTGCAATTTGAATTAATATTATGCATTTTTATTATTATTATTATTTCAGTTTGTGCAGAAGCTTACAATCCTGATGAGGAAGATGACGACGCAGAATCAAGGGTATTTAATGCTTTGAGTCCAATGCTTATTTTTTATCAGCTCTCAGGCATTAAATTTAGGAAGAAAAATGTAACCAGCCTTACCATTCCTTTCCAGAAGCATCCTTATTATAATATACTTTAATAATCTCTTGGGGTTTTGTGTTGAATAGTCACCCATGTAGGACCTGATGTAAGTACTATTCTAAATTAGCATATCTTTGATATATGGTCTGTTAATGAAACATTTTTGTGCAACTGTTTGCCCAGAGAGCACCTGGTCCTAAAAGTACTTATTTGGTGTCCTCATAATCTTGCAATAGTTTCCTCAGTATTCTACTACTTTTTATAAGGCAGAAAAAAAAAAGGTAAATTATAAAATTGCTAAGATTTTCAGATGTACAATGCAATAACTACCTATATTTATTTCTTTTACTTATGTCACCCTTTTAAAGGCATTTACTTAGCTTTTAATATGAAATAGCATAAGTATGACTTTCAGGACAAGTTTAAATGTTTATATTCTACTCAGTTTCTGGCATGTAAAACTGTCAAAAAGGTTATCTTGTAGTATCACGGCTTTGAAACCTAGCATATCTTTTTAAGCATGAGTTCAACTTGACTGATACTCACATTAACCAGACATCGGTAATTTAGTAGGTCTCTGGCTCATTCGGATAGTGCCGATTCTGTTGTTTACTCGGTGAAACTTCTGATATAAATTTAACATGGATCCTATTTCACGAAGTAGTCTTTGGGAGGTAGTCATGGAAATGGCTAAATGTGACACTGGTGCTTTTTATAAAACATGCATGCTCCAAATATAATTAGAGAGTAGTAGAGTAATGTTTATGCAGCAATAGTGGACATTAAAGTATCCAGAATGGCTGGCAGAAATGAACTGGATTCTACAAATGTAAAGATCTTATTATCTTAAATACAGCAGTGCTTCATTTGCTAATGTTGTGGTGATACAATGTTATCATAGAGTGTTTATTTAAATCTTTAAGGTTTTAAAATGAAAGTGCTATGAAGCATGGCCAAAATATTGGGTAAAATGCCTAGCTGAATTAGCTCAGTCGTTCAGCTAATGCTGCTGTATGATAACCACTTTAAAGGTTTTTCTGTTATATCCCTCAGATTATTCACCCTAAAACAGATGATCAACGAAACAGACTGCAGGAGGCATGCAAGGACATCCTTCTTTTCAAGAACCTAGATCCGGTAAGAAATTCTTTGTAATGGACAAAATTTAGCAGTGCTGCTAAGAATAAATTCTCGTGAACATTTGAACAGATGTATTTACAAAACAAATTTACAGATTTGACTTTTCTAAGCCCTTATGTAAGCTTTCGTGACCATTTCATAAACTCAAAAAATGCCATTTTTATAACCGATGTCATATATATAGGCTTATTTGTTCACCACCATGAATGATAGTCTTGAAGCATGTTAATATGAATGTATACATTAATATGATTCTATTTTCTTATTTTAAATCTTCTTGCTGTACATTGAATATAAACTCATCAGTTAACTGGAATGTTTAAGTTGTTTCTACTGGTTACTTTTCATCATCCAAAAGGGTGCTGACTGTTCCATCAAAACCTAAAATTATCCCCAAAACCTACAGTTTAGCTATAGATGTAATTGAACAACCAAGTTATGAAATAGAGGGAAAGAGAAACGCAGTAGCGAGGTGTTTACTTTATTATTTCACTTGATACAGATACCGTAAAACCACTAATTTTCTTCTGCACAGATAATTTCCTTTTATTGCCTATGAAAACAATTACGGGCTTTTAAAAGAGCCAAAATGCAGTGAATGAGTGATCTGGATCAGACAAAGGTGATAATGCTAGAAAGAAGCACAGGGCTGTTTAAGGAGAAAGGAGAGTGTATCAATCAAAATCTGCATACCGAGGTTGGAATGACTCAGAGCACACCAAATGCTTTCCCAAGCGAATTGATTCAGTGCTGTCAGGGGAGGGAGCATGGGGGAAAGGGAAATAATTATGCACAATTTGAAGCATGAGAACAAAAAGGTTTAAATTTGATTCAAGAGGGAGCTAATGGAATGTCCAGTCTGCAGCTCTGTTTGGAAGTCAGGTGCTGTTACAGAGAAGGCAAGTTAATTCATGCTGCAGGTTTCCACCTCCTGCTTTTGTCTGCACAAAGGCTGAGTCCTGGCCCTGCATACCTGTTCACAGAGAGGAACAGTGAGCCACAGACCCCCAGCTTTGCAGAACCCTGCCATTAGAGCTATAGGAGGGCATCAAAAGCCTCAATGTAGGTGCCAATACGTGTGCATCTTGGGACACTAGGGATCCTGACACATGACTTCCTGACACATGACTTCCTCTCTCATGCTGTCTGTTTAATAGGTAGCTAATTAGCTGCTCCATTATACTTTTCAAGCTAAAGTCACCCAAAAATTTGGCTCTTCCATTCCCTAATTATTTTTTCTACATAATTTCAGGAATATAAAATGGTTTATGAGCATCTGCTCTGGATATGAAATTGCTTTATTGTATATTTTCCTTATTGTTGCTGTGTCCTGGCTTTCTTCTTCTCTGGACTATCGTTACATTAGCCTGCCAATGGCATTTTGGCAGACCCCTCTTAGTGAGCCTCTGAGCATTTCTCTCTTATGAGCCCTGTGACCCAATGGATCTAAATGCTGTGTGTTTCTGGAGCCTGCCGTGATGTTAATTTTGAGATACTGCTTTCCTGGTTCTTGCTTTACACGGTTTCTTGGTAATATCTTCTTACAATATCAATCCTCTGGATGTGATCTGCTTTTCCTTCCAGTGAGAACTCAATCTTCTGTCTGAATAGTCATCAGCCACTTGGGCTGCAGGATGGGGATCTATTTACTTTGTAATCTTGTGTAGGCATAGAGCATTAAACTGTTCCAGGGTGGTTCAAACTTAAACAGCGGAAGTTCAAGTTAGATATAAGGAAGAAGTTCTTTACTGTGAGGGTGGTGAGGCGCTGGAGCAGGTTGCCCAAGGAAGTTGTGAATGCTCCATCCCTGGCAGTGTTCAAGGCCAGGCTGGATGGAGTCTTGGGTGACATGGTTTAGTGTGTGGTGTCCCTGCCCATGGCACTAGATGATCTTAAGGTCCTTTCCAACCCTAACTATTCTATGATTCTATAACTCTTCCATGTAATACTGAGGGTTTACTTCCCCTGTTAGTGGACATCTTCTCAGGACTGTGCTGCTGTCTTGATACTGTATCCCCTTGATGTTTTGAACTTCTTTTTTTAAATTTGCTTCTCAATCAGTTACTTGTAATTGCTGACAGTTCCCGTAGTCTCTTACAGGTGTTCAGCAGAAGACTTCTTAGCTCAGTCCTCCCCTTGTGTAGCTCTGCCATCCAATGCCTTGAAATCTGCTCCTAGTTTTTCGTTATAATAGTGTTGCTCATAAAAGGCATTGGAACGCTACTGAACTCTGAAGATAGCAAGAATATTAAAAGGTAGCCTTCTTCAGTCTGGCTTGTTCGTCCTGTGGAACCAAGATCTGTAGTTCCCCAGGGGACTTCTCCCACTCCTCCTTCTTGTTCTGCTGCTAGGCAGTGACTTGAGCTCTGCCAGTGTAGTTGCAGTAATTTAAATGTTCCTGTCCCAGCTTTCTTCCTCACCTTTGCCTCTCCACCCTGTAGCACAAGCGCACGTGGTGCCAGCTGCTGCAGTTTGTTTTCTGGTGTATTAGTAAAAAAAAAGTCCTTGATCTTGGAGAGAGATAGTATCTTCAGCTGCTAAAAGTCTCTGGAACAAAAGTCAAGCTGCGTATTGATAGCATCTCTCACTTCCACTTTTTTTTTTCTTCCATTTATCTTCAGCCTCTTTCTGCTATAGTTCTGTGTATGAAAAACATTATTTCAGAAGTCAGTGAGTTAAAGGGGAAGAGACAATGTAAAGTATTTAATGGCTTTTCTATGATGGCCTTTTAGCAAAGGCCATTCCTAGATAGGACACTACTCTCAAATACAGTATAACAACATGTCTTAAGGCATGATCAGAATTGCCTTCAGTACATGATGTTAAATGGAGTCCACATTTTCTTAAAACTTCATCCCACCCTAACACACTGTTGTTTAATTTGACTGGAAGGATAAGATAAGGGTATCATTAAACCAGAAGCAGGATTGATGTGGTGTGCAAGCTGCTTGCTCTACATGCGTGCACAAAGCATGATACTGTTTCATGCTCCGGATGTTGGAGGTTACTGGCAGTGGAATCAGAAGCTGCATGTCCTCTTTCCCCTACAATTTCACTTTGTATAAGCCAGCAAGGAGAAAACAAGATGATGACCAGATGCCTTGGGCCATTACTGAGGATAAGCCCCAAGTCTCTGTTACTGGAATTTGTCTTTGTTCAGCATAACAACTGTTTCATCACTGGGAGGAGTAGCAGCAGCAGCATCTCACCTAGTGGCCAACACAGCCTTCTACTCTTCCTTTTTACAATGCAATTTAGAGAAGTTATGCTTTTGGTTTTGTCTTTTAAGAGGAAACTTACTCTGGGACTGATTAACAATAGGCTATTTGGTTTGGCTGTTATGGCCAGCAGTTAAAAAAACTGATGAACCTATTATCAGAATTACAGGGTGGCTCAAGGGACCGGTAGCATCAAAGCTGTGTCACACCCTTGCACTTAAAGTTTGAATCCTTATTTCCCGCAAAAATTCAGAAACAGTGTAAGATCATCTATTCTCTTTCAGGGAAATGTTATTTTGGAGACCTTTGCCCTGATAATGGTTTACAGAAGGTTTCAGATAGGTCTGGAACCTTTTCTAAAAGGTAATAAATTATACATATTCTTCACAAATATGCAAGAGCAATTTCTGGGCATATTGCCACTCATGCACCTGGAGAATTATTATAAAAGTGAACAAATATTGATTAATCAATTCTAATTGATTAACTGGAAGATGAAAGAAAGCATAATGCAAAAGTATTTTATGAATAGTGGACTCATACTTAAGGCCAAAGCATTCCTTGAAAAGTGCTACTAACAGAAGATTCTAATAATGCCCTTATGTCTTTAAAAATATTGGTAAAGAATTAGGACTACAGATGTTGGAGCAATTAATGGAAATACATGGATAGATCTGTCTATATATGAGTGAGCGCAGAATGCCTGAACAGAGTTAATACTCTGCCCTCTTCAGTGGCACAAAACTCTTTGCAAACTACTGGGTTCCCAAAAAAATTAGATGTGCACTTAATCCTCTGTGTTTCCCTAAAGCAAAATTAATACTTACATCAGATCTATGAAACGGGGATTCTCTCCACCTTGCCTATTGTATCAGAAAGAGTGCGGCAAGCAGGACTAGGGACTGAGCCGCATGCACACTTTGTCACACACAGGTCACGTTACTGGGCTGTCCCTATGGCATGACTGGCCTGCAGCCCTTCCTGCCTGAGTTGGCTCTGCCCTTGTCACGCTGAGATGGGTGTTCTCAGCTCTCCCTGTCTGAATGCACAGGGCTCACGCCTCTGCCTGGCATACGATAGATGCCTGTGTTTTGGCACACATTCAGATAAGATGAGGGAGGTTCTGCGCAACCCTCATAAAAAGGGAGATCTGGAAGCAAGTTTGCCAGAACAGTTTATTCTTCATCTAATTCTTCATCTTTGTGTAAGGTGCCATTAGGATCAAAGTGACAAAATAAAAGTCTTGGGCTTCATCATTCAGAACAGCTGTGTGGACTGTGGATTAGTCATGCCCACAGTAGCATTTATATATATTTATCACTGCTTAGGGACATGGTTTAGTGGTGGACTTGGCAATACTAGGTTAATGGTTGGACTCAATGATCTTAAGGGTCTTTTCCAACCTGAATGATTCAATGATTCTATAATCAGTTATTGAAGATGTTCTGCAAAAGGACTGCCCAATTTATGGTGCTTCATCTTTGGCTGAAGAATTCTGAAAACTCTTTGCAACTCTGAATTATTTCTGCTCTTTTTTAGCCAACTGGCAGAAAGAATCAGCCAACTTACTCAGAGGACTAGTTACAAAATACAAAAAGTGTTACTGAGCCTGACTGATGGGCATCTGCATGATACTGGAGAGGCAGAATACTAACTTAACATAGAACTGTGTGAAGGAAGGTTAAGGTATATTCTTAAGGAAAATATTGTTGCTTGGAAATACTGATTACACATTGAAATACAAATAAGATTATTTGATAGTGAAGAATTAAATGCCTTTTGATTAGTTGACAAGTGGATATTACACAAGAGAGCTAAACATTTTTGAATTGGATCAGTGGTGCTGCTGACATTCATATCAGAGTTTCAGGGGAGCATATGTACATGGTTTTTTTCTGAAAAACAAATGCAGAGACCTGTAGACATGAATTCTGTAATTTACTCTGACTTGTCCTGACTTGTTGATTAAGAAATCCGTTTCTTCCCATGGCTTCCCTCCCTATGTTTTGCGAACTATTTCTGTCGCGCCTTTTTTTCTTTTCCCCCTACTTCCTGCTCTGGTTTTCTGTCTGCTTCATTACCTTCTTAATATCATAATGAGCATTAATTAATAAAGTGATTTATGAACTCAGGGGCAGTAGAAGAGCTGTGGATTCACAGACTAAAGAATACCTATCTTTGTGACCAAGAATACCTACTTGCTAACTGGTTTGTTTTTACTAGTTATCAGTCATAGTCACATACCCTTCATATTAAATGTTTCCTTATTCCTCAGTATTTTGAAGACTTTAATTACAGGGAAAATGTCATTCGATTGACTAGAAATACAGATTTTGTTTGTCATGAAATTAAGAAGGATGCCCAAAGGCAGAGTTTGACTGGCTGCAGTAGATTATTTTGACATTTTCCATTCTTGTCACCTTTATTCAGTTCAGTAATTGGTAACAGCGAACTAGATCAGAGGACATTCTCTGTCCCTGAGGCCACGCAGTGCAGTATGACATACATACATAAATAAAACTAAACTCTCTTGTACCCTCCTCTCCTCCTAACCCCACCAAACCAAGCAACTAACCAGGGTGGTTTTACCTTTTCTGGGAGGAAGCCCTGGCTCAAGCATTCCTCCAAGCCAGGAGCAGAACTTGTCAGGAGGAGTGAGAGTTGGCAAAGCCAAAACTCTACCAGCTGTGCTGACAATTGCACCAATAGCAAACCAGCCCAAACTATATCATGTCAGTGCTTGAGACCATCCCCTGGTCCTGTTCAGTTTGTACTTCTAGTTGTAGTCTCTGGTTCTGACTGATCTAAATACACAAAAGAACTTTGCTAGCACAGTTCATTTAAGTTGGGATAAAACTAGGGTAGATACTATCTTGGTCTAAGTAAGAGAGGAAAGAAAACCGTATCATCCCTGCTTTAGGTGATACAAAAGGATATATAGAATCATAGAATCATAGAATCGTAAGGGTTGGAAAGGACCTTAAGATCATCTAGTTCCAACTCCCCTGCCATGGGCAGGGACACCTTGCCCTAAACCATGTGGCCCAAGGCTCTGTCCAACCTGGCCTTGAACACCGCCAGGGATGGAGCATCCACAACCTCCCTGGGCAACCCATTCCAGTGCTTCACCACCCTCACTGTAAAGAACTTCTTCTTTATATCTAATCTAAACTTCCTCTGTTTAAGTTTGAACCCATTACCCCTTGTCCTACCACTCCAGTCCCTAAGGAAGAGTCCCTCCCCAGCATCCTTGTAGACCCCCTTCAGATACTGGAAGGCTGCTATGAGGTCACCACGCAGCCTTCTCTTCTCCAGGCTGAACAGCCCCAACTTTCTCAGCCTGTCTTCATACGGGAGGTGCTCCAGCCCTCTTGTCATCCTCGTGGCCCTCCTCTGGACTCGCTCCAACAGCTCCATGTCCTTTTTATGTTGAGGACACCAGAACTGTACGCAGTACTCCAAGTGGGGTCTCACAAGAGCAGAGTAGAGGGGCAGGATCACCTCCTTCGACCTGCTGGTCACGCTTCTTTTGATGCAGCCCAGGATGCGGTTGGCTTTCTGGGCTGCGAGCGCACACTGCCGGCTCATGTTAAGCTTCTCGTCAACCAACACCCCCAAGTCCTTTTCTGCAGGGCTGCTCTGAATCTCTTCTCTGCCCAGCCTGTAGCAGTGCCTGGGATTGCCCCGACCCAGATGTAGGACCTTGCACTTGGCTTGGTTAAACTTCATAAGGTTGGCATCGGCCCACCTCACAAGCGTGTCGAGGTCCCTCTGGATGGCATCCCTTCCCTCCAGCGTATCAACCGAACCACACAGCTTGGTGTCATCGGCAAACTTGCTGAGGGCGCACTCAATCCCACTGTCCGTGTCACCGACAAAGATGTTGAACAGGACCGGTCCCAACACCGATCCCTGAGGGACACCACTCGTTACAGGTTTCCAACTGGACATCGAGCCATTTACCACAACTCTTTGCGTGCCGCCATCGAGCCAGTTCTTTATCCACCGAGTGGTCCATCTATCAAATTGATGTCTCTCCAATTTAGAGACAAGGATGTCATGCGGGACAGTGTCGAACGCTTTGCACAAGTCCAGGTAGATGACATCAACTGCTCTGCCGCTGTCCATCAGTTCCGTGGCTCCATCATAGAAGGCCACCAAATTGGTCAGGCAGGATTTCCCCTTAGTGAAGCCATGTTGGCTGTCACCAACCACCTCGTTGTTTTTCATGTGCCTTAGCATGTTTTCCAGGAGAAACTGTTCCAAGATTTTGCCAGGCACAGAGGTGAGACTGACTGGTCTGTAGTTCCCTGGGTCTTCCACCTTCCCCTTCTTGAAAATGGGGGTTATATTACCCTTCTTCCAGTCATCGGGAACTTCACCTGACTGCCAGGATTTTTCAATATGATGGACAGTGGCTTAGCAACTTCATTCGCCAGCTCCTTCAGGACCCGTGGATGGATTTCATCAGGTCCCATGGACTTGTGCACGTTCAGCTTCTTAAGATGGTCTCGAACCTGATCCTCTCCTACAGTGGGCCTAAGGTCTTCGTTCTCACAGTCCCTGCATTTGCTTTCCAAGACTTGGGTTGTGTGGTCAGAGCATTTGCTGGTGAAGACTGAGGCAAAGGAGTCATTAAGAACCTCAGCCTTCTCCAAATCCATGGTAGCCAGTTCTCCTGATAGCTTCTGGAGAGGGCCCACATTGTCCCTAGCCTGTCTTTTATTTGCTACGTATCTATAGAATCCTTTCCTGTTGTCTTTTACATCCCTTGCCAAACTTAATTCTAGCTGGGCCTTAGCTTTCCTAACCTGGTCCCTAGCTTCCCGGGCAATGCTCCTATATTCTTCACAGGCCGCCTGTCCTCGCTTCCACCTTCTATACGCTTCTTTCTTCCCTCTAAGTTTCCTCAGCAGCTCCTTGTCCGTCCATGGAGGTCTCCTGGCCCTCCTGCTGCACTTTCTTCTAGTCGGGATGCAACACTCTTGAGCACATAGCAGGTGATCCTTGAATACCGACCAGCAGTCTTGGGCCCCCCTGCCCTCTAGGACTGTATCCCATGAAACCTTACTAAGGAGGTTCCTGAAGAGGCCAAAGTCTGCTTTCTTGAAGTCCAGGGCAGTGAGCTTGCTGCACGCTCTTCTCACCGTCCTGAGGATCTCAAACTCAACCATCTCGTGATCACTAGAGCCAAGGCTGCCCTGGAGCGTCACATTTCCAACCAGTCCCTCCCTGTTGGTGAGCACAAGGTCCAGCATGGCACCTCTCCTCATCGGCTCCTCTACTGCTTGAAAGAGGAAGTTGTCTTCCACACAATTGAGGAACCTCCTGGATTGCTTGTGCCGGGCCGTACCGTCCCTCCAACAGATGTCAGGATGGTTGAAGTCTCCCATGAGGACCAGGGCCTGCGAGCGTAAGGCTGCTCCTATCTGTCTGTAGAGCGCTTCATCCACAGAGTCCTCTTGATCAGGCGGCCTGTAACAGATCCCCACCGTAATGTCCCCTGTTGCTGTTTTCCCTTTGATCCTGACCCACAAACACTCTGTTACCTCATCACCCATCCCCAGACAGAGTTCCATACTCTCTAGCCTATCACTGACATAGATAGCAACGCCCCCTCCCCGTCTGCCTGGCCTGTCTTTTCTAAACAGCCTGTAACCTTCCATTCCGACATTCCAGTCATAGGAGCCATCCCACCATGTTTCTGTGATACCAATGACATCATATTCCCGTAGCCTTGCACACATCTCTAATTCCTCTTGCTTGTTCCCCATACTACGGGCGTTTGTATAGAGGAACCTTAGCCGAGCTCCAAATGAAGCCGACTCAATGGCTGGGGCAGCTGGAACATCTCTACATCGCTCCAAGCACTTATTACAGGTGCTGGCAACTGACCAGGAGTGTTGGGATGGATCAATGCTCCCCTCCCCCAACACATCTAGTTTAAAGCTTTCCTGACCAGCCTGGCAAGCCTCCTACCAAAACAGCTCTTCCCCTTCTTTGTCAGACCAGCTCCACCAGCCTCCAGGAGATCTGGCCTCCCAAATGGAGCCCCATGTTCTAAATAGCCAAACCCCTGACTATGGCACCAGCTTTCTAACCATTTATTAACCTGCCAGACACGCCTATCATGCTGGCTGATACTGATAAGGGAGCTAATCCTCCTTTGCACTCTGGCTTCCCAGCAGTTACATTCACTCTTGAAAGAAAGGCTGATTGAGACACTAATGATGGCTGTAACTATGTCATGTTTATTCATTTGTCTAGCAAATTATTTTGTGAAATCATGCTCTGTCATTAAAGTCTAATTGGTAGCAAGACTTTTTGAGAGAAATGCAGTAACTACACTGCAAATAAAGGACATTTATTTATTAAAAAGAAAATCTCGATATAGATGAATTTGTTTTGTATTGTGAATGTGTCTTTCAGAAAATCTGATTTCCCATTCAGCCTTCAAGGCCAGGTTGGACAGAGCCTTGAGCCACATGGTTTAGGGCAAGGTGTCCCTGCCCATGGCAGGGGGGTTGGAACTAGATGATCTTAAGGTCCTTTCCAACCCTTACGATTCTATGATTCTATGATTCTATGATTCTCTCTTTTCTCTATCACAAAGTATGGTGATCAAAGCATGCTTTCATGACAACAATCAAAGGTTTCCTTTTCTCAAAAATGTTCTTTTTTTGAAGTATTTACATACTTTGCAGTTTAGAATTAAAAAAAAAATAATTATTGAGTATAGTAATCAGAGTATGTAAGTAAACGATATAAAGAATAAAATTTCAAATAATGTAAACTTTAGGTTTGGTTCTTGATGTTTGTGAAGTGCATTATCTTTAAGAAAAATAGATGCTTTATTATATTTGAAAAAAATGTATTAAGATAATGAAAGTTTAGGAGAAGCCATAACAATTGCACAACACATGTTGAATACTTCAGATCTATAGATTTTATTTCTGTGAAAAAGTTTATTGTATTTTAAATATCATTCTTTAGAATATTGATTGTCAGATTGCCATGACATTACACATACCAGATTTACAAACACTTAATATAAAAAAACCCTCTTCCTGTTTTATTTTATATGTATTTTTTCAAGCTAGAACTGCTTTAAGGAGGAAAAGCTTTCAGACTGCACCATTTTACAAAATACCAGAATTAATTCTGTGTATGATAACAGATCTTCTTTTTAATTCTAAAATTACCCATCTTTATCCTTTCAAAGTAACTATGAAAGGTGCCAGTAAATTGAGTCTCAGTCTGGCAGAGAATCAAGAGGATTCATGTAGAGCAAGCTGGGCAAGAAAATTTTGCAATTCTTATGGTAAAAGCAAAAAACACGTGTCAGGTTTGGTTATTACAGTCTGCTCTATCTTAATTTTATGTAGAAAGCTCTGGGAAAGGGGCTGATTGTCTTTACATTAGCTGCAATTTACTTAGAAAGTTAAAATACATATGCTACTTCAGCAGATAATAGACAGCTCTCAAATGTATTAAAATACCTTGAAGTGTTTAAAAGATTATTTTTTTTTAAAGGGAATTGCATTTGTGAATTGTGCTCTGTTGTCTAAAAGAGTCATAGATTTACCTATCAGAGAAGTTGTGGTTTGGTGAGCTTGATTTGTAATTAAGTGATTGAAAATGTTTTAACCTGAAATTTGGGATGAAGCATACTGAAAAAAGATTACAACTATATGTATTATTCCTTCAATACAGTAAATAGCCATCTTGTTAGTTTAATCTTTTTTCCGAGATGCCTTGGGAGTATTTTAATTTCCAAGGATCGGGGACCATATAATGCATTTTTCTTGCATTGCTTGCATTTAGAGGATAACGTATACCCTCTAACCTCCCTTAAAGTGTAGAGCATTCTGCATGTTACTACTTGTTTTCAAATGGCAGCCACGGGCTGTTGGTTGAGGAGCCACTTTGCCAGTTCAGATGTAAAGCAAGCGGAAGAAAATGTGCTGCTTCAAATGCTTTAGACAACTAACTGTCATTTAGTCCATTTTGCAGATTCTGTAGGAGTTCCTTTTAGTTTCCATAGGGACAGTGAAGTAATATTACCTATTAATTTAAACATGAAAGTTTTTAAAAGGCAACGCCTGTACCTGCTTTTCAATCTCTCCCAATGACGCACACACACACTTTTCTCTGAAATAGAATATAACCCATTCACTGGTAGTAAAATGATTCTTCTTTTTGCAAACACATAACCTTTCTATACTAAAAAAGATACTAAATAGAGGCATAGTTAAATGATTCCTTGCTGGTCTGGGTAGGCTGCGTGATATCTTACTGTATTTTACCATGATACTGAGGATGGATGCTGGCATTCAGTTGTTCTTCATGCCCCCACACAACGAACTCTGTGAAGTAAAATTGTATTTAGCTTCCATTTTTAAAAAAGGATTGGATAACATGGTACTGCTGATAGTCTGAAAAGCTTTGAGTAATTAAAGAAATTCAACAGAATAAGGGTGGAATTAATTAAGCCTAAGTTTATCTGTCTAAAAATTAAGTGTCTAACTGTGAGTTACAGTAGGTTTCTCTATCATCGGAGGAAAGAAAGTGGAATCTCTAGAGAATGATTCTGAGCTATCTAGTATGGTTATCTCTGTCCAAGGGCTGCAGAAGGACTCTAGAGGACTGGCTTAGGCTGGTGGTCTTTGAAAAGTCAGATGCCATCCAGCTTTCAGTGGCTGGAAATGCTAGAACCATTGTAAAATGGAGATCTAAATCACAGGCTTTTCTTTACAATGTCTTTCACTAGAACTTGCTTTTTCATACATACTTAGAAACCTCTAAAAAGTAGAGGATAGTTTTGTGTTTATTGTCAGAATTTTAGGCATATTGCTGAATAAACTGAATATAAAATTTAAATTATTAAGTTATCCTTTTAGGATTCATATAACCCTAATAATTCATATAATCTGCAATGAGCTGTGTTTGAGTTTTTAGATGTGAATAGTTAAGTTTTAGCAGATTTACACCAAACAAGACAAATTATGTAAATAGTGATTTGGTTTTTTTATTAGACAGTCATAATTCGGATGATGACATTTTGTTGGTCCATTAACATTTTTCTCTAACTATTTGTATTCCATTCAAATTAACAAAGTAATTTAAAGCCATGTGCATAAAATCCTACTTCCCTATGAGTCCAGCATTTACTTACTCAATCAAAGCACTGCAGACCTTTATGGTTACATTTATCCCACCATTGTGCAGGCATTGTATAATTTAGATTTTCAAAATATTTTACAATAATTTTAAAAATTTAAATTCTGTTCAATAGTTCTAAAGACAAGAACAGGTAAGTGTGTTGCTTGCAATAGGGGATATAGCTTTTTCTTTTAACTGTATATGTTACACAATTGTGAAGGGTGAGATTCTGTCCTTGGATGCTCATGAACTAATTATATTGCAGACAAGACCTATGTTATCATTGGCAGGGACAGGAAGGGAAGCTGGGGTCTGGAAGAGGAAAAAGCTAACACTGAATACCAAATAAAACTGTCTTGCCAATTGATCCACGCATTTCTGTAGCATGAATGTTTTCCATGTGTGAACATTTTTTATCTGCATATTGGGAGGCTGGTCAATTAGTTAATTTGAAGAGTAAAATTTTAAAAGCAGATGATAATTTCTTATCTTTGCCTGTGTTCTTTTAAACAGGAACAGATGTCTCAGGTGTTAGATGCGATGTTTGAAAAGCTGGTTGAAGGAGGGGAACATGTCATTGATCAAGGGGATGATGGTGACAACTTCTACGTCATCGACAGGTGAATCGCTGTGTCTTATTATAGCACAAAGTATTATGCAAACGTCCACTGAGAAAAATCTGTTTCTCTATGTACTTGTATTTGACTCTTACATATGTTTGCATGGGAAAAAAGAAAAGCACACACATGAACCAGTACAGCTCTCTAAGCTACAGAGAGCAGTTTTTGAAAGGAGGCAGAATTTTCATATGAAAATATGTCCCTGTCCTTTTCCCAAAGGCTGGTTTTGTTTTATTTACATGGAAAGAGATCTAATGTAAAACACAATGGTAAAAGTTTTACAGCTCAGTGTTTGAAATCTTACTGCATTTCAAAACTATATCCAAACTTTATTGTTTACATGAATGTTATTAGACCTCCAGTAGCTAAGTCATTACACTTCATTTGGAAATCTGTATCAGAAAAAGCAGGTAACTAAGTAAAATCCTAGCTATTGGTTACTGCTGAATCCAGTGAGTTAGGAAGAGTGTTTACTTTGGAATCCTTCACTAGTCTGTTGGCACAGGCTCCAGCCAGGCTGTCCCAAAACACTTTTTCTTATTTCTACCTTTACTTTTAGGCTAGCACAGTGATTTCCGAGAGGGTTTGAAAGGAATATTATGCTAGAACGCTAAAGAAATGCAAAAGTTTTTGGTCAGTGTAGATCAGAATAGCCAGCTGGTCAAAAGAGGTGATTATCCCACTGTATTGAGCATCGGTGCAGCTTCGCCTTGAATACTCTGTGCAGTTCTGGGCTTCACAGTTTGAGAAGGATGTTAAGTTACTCATACGTGTCCAAAGGAGGGCAACAAAGCTGTTGAAAGGGCTGGAAGGCATGTCCTATGAGGAGCAGCTGAGGACTTTGACTTTCTTTAGTTTAGAGAAAGGGAAGCTGAGGGGTGACCTCAATGCTCTCTACAGCTTCTTGATGAGGTGGAGAGGGAGGTCCTGAGCTCTTCTCCCTGGTATCCAGTGATAGGATGTATGGGAATGGTTCAAAGCTGCACAAAGGGAGGTTCAGTTTGGACATCAGGAAGATTTCTTTACTGAAAGTGTGGCCAAACACAGGAACAGGCTTCCTAGAGAGGTGGTCAATGCCCTAAGCCTGTCAGTGTTTAAGACACATTTGGACAGTGCCCTTAATAACATGCTTTAACTTTTGTTCAACCCTGAAGAGGTCAGGCATTTGGACTAGATGATCATCATAGATCCCTTCCCACTGAAATACTCAATCAGAAGATCATAGAAGTGTGTCAGGATTCTTTGCTTAAGAGTCAGTGGCTTTCAGCTTCATGAGGTTATAGTTTGTCATCTCTTCTACACCTGGGTCGGGGCAATCCCAGGCAGAGAAGAGATTCAGAGCAGCCCTGCAGAGAAGGACTTGGGGGTGTTGGTTGACGAGAAGCTTAACATGAGCCGGCAGTGTGTGCTTGCAGCCCAGAAAGCCAACCGTATCCTGGGTTGCATCAAAAGAAGCGTGACCAGCAGGTCAAAGGAGGTGATCCTGCCCCTCTACTCTGCTCTTGTGAGACCTCACTTGGAGTATTGTGTACAGTTCTGGTGTCCTCAACATAAAAAGGACATGGAGCTCTTGGAGCGAGTCCAGAGGAGGGCCATGAGGATAATAAGAGGGCTGGAGCACCTCTTGTATGAAGACAGGCTGAGAGAGTTGGGGCTGTTCAGCCTGGAGAAGAGAAGGCTGCTGGAGACCTCATAGCAGCCTTCCAGTATCTGAAGGGGATCTATAAGGATGCTGGGGAGGGACTCTTCCTTAGGGACTGGAGTGGTAGGACAAGGGGTAATGGGTTCAAACTTAAACAGGGGAAGTTTAGATTAGATACAAGGAAGAAGTTCTTTACAGTGAGGGTGGTGAAGCACTGGAATGGGTTGCCCAGGGAGGTTGTGGATGCTCCATCCCTGGCGGTGTTCAAGGCCAGGTTGGACAGAGCCTTGGGCCACATGGTTTAGTGCAAGGTGTCCCTGCCCATGGCAGGGGGGTTGGAACTAGATGATCTTAAGGTCCTTTCCAACCGTTACTATTCTATGATTCTATTCTATTATTCTATATCCATTCCATTTCCTGCATCTCCTCTATTTGTTACATTATAAATTACTACTTCAAAGTATTTTAAATCTCAAAAAACTTGTATTATTATTTCAGTGACCATACCATAGCAATTTTTGTGAAGACTTGTTACATTTGTATTTAGTGTGTTTAAATTTAAATTAAGAAACAGATACTAAGTTAGATCTTAATTTTTAGTAAGTTCCAGTGATCAACAGATCACTGTACATTCAGTCTATCTTTAAACTGAGTTAATGTAAAAACTAATAACCCTGTCCTGCCCTTTAAAAAGTAACTCCTTTTATTATTTATGGAAGTGATTGACATGTCTCTGCAAAGTGTTTAATATCATTTAAACAAGTGAATGTGTATTTCAAACACTTTATCTTTGGAATTCATGGTATAAAAAAAACATAGTGAGAGGCTGCTTAGCAAAGACCAGACTGAATTCTACTCACTGTATTTGTATATTTTATTAACAGAGGTACATATGATATTTATGTAAAATGCGATGGTGTTGGGAGGTGTATTGGAACCTATGATAACCGAGGAAGTTTTGGTGAGTTGGCCTTAATGTACAATACACCCAGAGCAGCTACAATTATAGCTACCTCTCCTGGTGCCATCTGGGGTTTGGTAAGTGAAATACTTGTTTAAAACGTTTTCTGTAAATTGCACTGGTCTTCTGTATCAGCATAGAAAAAAATTACTGTTTCAGAAAGTTTAATTTTGAAAATTCTGAGAACTCCCAACACAATACTGTCTTTTTCCAGAATCGGCAGAAGCAAACCTGAAGCTTAAGAAAACAGAGTTTAAAAAAAAATAAATTATTTTGTGTTATTCTATTTTAATGATGATTTCCCAAATTGCAAACCACTTGAAAATTGCCTAGACAAATATATAAAATGTTTTTCCACATCTTGATGGGAAATGCCTTTGGTTCCAGAGTACAATTCAAATACGAGGTTATTTATCAGTATTATACTGTCTGGATCTTTGACAACAGTAACAGAATTTACCAAAAGAGTGAAACTAGGGTAGCCATCTTCTTCAAGATGTACACATCAATGTAATGATGGATCCCAATATAACATTTTTCTGTTGAAGCAAAGCATGTGTTTTTCACCACTTCAATCCACATGACTTTTGGGATCATGGCAGAGTTTAGGACACTAAGAAATGCTTTAAACTGTGTTGGGTTCTATTGGCCAGCAACTCCCACCTGTAGCAGTGAAGGTTTGCAACCATTTCACCCCTTTCTGTGACAAGGACACAGTCTTGTGAAATTAAGAACAGAAAACAGCATACATCTAGTTTTTCCATCTGTCTGCTTCACTGGGATTGCCAAATACTAAGGAATGTCCAGTTGGCTGCTTAGGGCAGCAATGAGTCTTGTTCTGCTGAAATAGCAGAAAGTGGACTGTGACCTAAGACCCAGTATATTTTGGGTTTGTTTGTATAACAATATAAAAACCTCTCGGAGTACATATCAATATGTGTGGGACGTCAGGATAACGAATAAGCTTTGTAAATTAAATATTTAAATATTGAGGCTTTCTTAAATGTCTTAAATTACCCACTCGAACTGTTTTAAGGTAAACTCTGTACCCTCTGTATGTAAACTCTGTATGTATTCTCTGCCAAAGGGCAGAGCTTTTCTCAATGTGAATCAGATCAGGAGTTTAACTTTAGGAGCTCTTGATTGACCTCTAGAGGAATCTTTCTCAACTGACTGTATGGGGAGATTAGCCAGCTAGTTTGATGGCTACACTGACTAAAATTGGGTAATTTGAACATATTCAGCCGTTTCTAAAGTATTTTCTACCATGCATGTATTTTCTGTTAATAAAAACTCTCCTTTCCTCTTTATGTTTACAGGACAGGGTAACGTTCCGAAGAATCATTGTAAAAAATAATGCCAAAAAGAGAAGAATGTATGAAAATTTTATTCAGTCATTGCCATTTCTTAAATCTTTAGAAGTAAGATTTCTGTTGTGTTATTTTAATGGTTGTATCAGACGTACCTGATAAGGTTCTGCTTTTGCAAAGTTTGAATTTGGAATTCAGTTTTTCTCCACAATAAAATTTTGAATACATTTGTGTTGGAGAGATACCATATTTCTGATGTTTCTCATTTTTCAGGATAAAGAACTATTGTTAATATTGTATTTTAAAAAATATATATTTTATTTTTTACCTTTACCTTCTTTTTCTTAAGCTTAATTTGACTAGATATTAGCCAGTAAAATTAAACAATGACTTAAGGAATTACAAAATATTTTAATTTAACAGCTGTATTTTTACCTGCATGCTTTTCTGGAAATAATTTTTGAAGACTTGGGATATATAGAATTCTTACAAAAATTGAAGCTCTATCAAAACATCTAGCTGTTAAGACTATAATATACCTTCTGTAACACTGTTTAGCAGTTCTTCCTTTTTTTAATGATTATTGAGCCAGGAAAATAAAGATACATTATTCTGTGGGAAGATTCATGAAAAGAAAGGGCTTTCTAAATATAATATTGTAATGTTAACCACATATTTCTTACATTTTCTGTTTTTAAATGAAGGTATCTGAGCGTTTAAAAGTGGTTGATGTGATTGGCACCAAAGTGTACAAAGATGGAGAACAAATCATTGCTCAGGTACAGTTTAATTTCAGTTTTTCTATTCCAATAGGTAACAATTAACATTTTATCTATAGACAATACATACTTTTAAACTATGTTTTATTTTTTCAGCCAAAACAAAACCAAAAAAATCTTGTCTCTAAGAGAGGATTATTTGGCTTCAGAAGCTAATTTTTCACTTATGGTACTTTGAAAAACATCCCTTTGTTGGTATGAATAAAGGAGTCAACATTTTTAGTATACTTAGAAATTCAAACTATATAGAAGAATGATTGCTTCCAGTAGAACCATAGAATTGTTTAGGTTGGAAAAGACCTCTTGAGATCATTGAGTCCAGCTGTTAACCCAGGACTGCCAAGTCCACCACTAAACCATGTCCCCAGTAGGAGCACTGAAGACTTACCTCGTTCTGTTCTTAAGGTGTGATAATCTTTTGAAGAAGAATGCAGAAGTGAACTCTTTTGGGTAGGCAACTCAGATTGTCTTGCCCAAAAATAATTATTGGGTATCAGATAGCCTTGGAGGATTATGATACTGGAAACTCTGGAAGGGAAATAATTTGGGAGGAATACAAAGGTGAAGAAACAAGAGTGAGGATCCACAAATCTTCCATAACATTGTTTTTCTCCATTTTTTTTTTTTCCTATAAGACACAATCAGCTATGTCTTTGCAAGAAAAGGCCTTGCTGTCAATTCTGTGTAGATTGTTATGTGCCTAGAGTGTGACTTTCGCATTAAAAGTTCTTTCTTTTGCAACAGGTATCAAAAAGATGAGCTTCAGGGCACTGGCTGCAAATATTTTAATGTTAGCATAAAACTAAAAAAGAAATTTCACATTTCCTTTACTCAGTTATATTTTTTCTCTTCTACAGGGTGACTTGGCTGATTCCTTCTTCATTGTGGAATCTGGAGAAGTAAGGATTATAATGTCGAGGAAGGTAAACATTCCTAAACCACAAAATTTCTTAAATCTTGAGGTATACCAAGTGTTAAGCAGTAATGCTACCATTGGTACTAATTTTTCTTATGCAGCCCTGAGTTCAACAAATCTGTGTCTCATTCTCTATCTTCCTTTCTCTTTTCTTACCTGATATTTCAGGATAAACAGGATGTGGAAGAGAATGGAGCAGTTGAAATAGCTCGATGCTCAAGAGGACAGTATTTTGGAGAACTTGCTCTTGTAACTAACAAACCACGAGCCGCCTCTGCATTTGCTCTTGGCACTGTCAAATGTTTAGGTATTGATCAATAACATTTTATATCTAATATGAAATGATACATAATCTACCTGGTTGTTTTTATTGTGAACTCTGTCTTTCTCCAGAATATAAGATTTAATTACCTTTACCCAAATAAGACTGTTTATCATCTATTACTGTGCATTTCTATTTACGTAATCTGCAAAAATTACTCGTAATTGATAACTGGTATTAAACACAAATTCTCCAACATTTTTCTGATTGCATGGAAGTAAAAATTGTTTCTGGACAGTACAGAGAGTATTGCTGCAAACCATTTATAGTTATCAGATAAATGTCTAATACCCTGCAGAAAGGTAAATTATTTCTTTTCTCAGTAGACTGACTCTCATCCAAGAAATAACTGTGGTAAAAATCCTGTCCCATTTTATTACCATGACTTAAGCTTTAGCAAATTCTTTGTCTTCATAAGTTGTTAATTTAATCACATTGTAGTCTCAGGCATAGGGGAGGCAATGACTAAAGATAGATATGCTCATAGATAACCCTTTGCATCCATTGCTTTTTATGGTCTGATGTTTACCTCCTAAATATTTGTATCTAATTATGGGAAAACTGTCAACTGCAAAGACAGATTTGGCATTCTTGAATGACTTTACCAAGCCACTAACCAGAAGTTTCTCACTTATAGAGGCATTATTTTTTTAAATCCTTATCTCCAAACACACAGAGGTGATCAGGCAATAAAGATCAAAGAGGATAGAGAGGGAAGACTAAGAGGCAGTGGTGGGAAAGGGTGTCATTACTCAGTATGGGTGAGTCACAAAGATCTCTGGCACTTCCCAAATAGCAGAGATCTTGAACTTTTTTCAGGAGCCAAAAGACTACAGGCCACCATGTTGGAAGCTGGTTCATGTATGATGTTTCCTCCCTGGCCTATTGGTTCCCTAGAGCTATAATGGATAACAGTATGTGGTCGGGTAAAAAAATGTTCTGGTCAGCTACGCACTGACATTACATATAAATTACTGTCTCCAACTTTTTGTATGTTTGCTGGGAAATCAGTATCCATTACAATTTCCACTGTGGGTGGAAGCAAGTAAAAATAGCAAGGAAATATGCCAAGTTAGCCCCCAAATACAGCCAACAACATCAGCAAAAGATGTATTTTTTGTAAATCTCAAGGGTCTTAAAACTGTATTCTTGGGAGGGATCCAGGCCCCTCTAGACTTCTTCAGCAGCTCTTGGGTGACATGAATCTTAATATATTAATATTTTCAAAATGAGAAACACAGCAACTTCTACGTTTATTTATGAAGTTTCAAGGCAGCAATGCGTTGGTTGATCTTGGTTTTGCTACGGTAAGTGGTTCTCTTCTGTGCAAACAAAGTATATACCTCAGTAGTATCCGTCTTTCATTTAAAATCTTATATTGGAATGTCATAAACACCAAGATTAGCATCTGCAACTGACAAGCACGTTGTATTTTTTTTTCTCTTTCTCTCCCCTTCTATATTAGTTATGGATGTGCAGGCATTTGAAAGGCTTTTGGGACCTTGTATGGAAATTCTGAAAAGAAACATTGCAAACTACGAAGAGCAGCTAGTTGCTCTGTTTGGAACAAACATGGACATTGCCGATACCAGTGCATGAACTAAACATTGGAGCAGCAAGATCTGTTATGAGAATATAGCACAGTAGTGGTTAGTCCACTGAGAAATTGTCTTTCTTCCTATAGATGCCAAGCATTTTCTGTGATTTTAAGAATGGGTTTGGGGGTATTTTTTTGACTTCTTACAGTGGAAATACTAGTAAACAGAATAGGAATTTAATAAATCATGGACTTGATTCTTAAAAGTGCTTGACATCGATGGTTCCATCTGACATCAAGAGGACCTGTTGTAACCCAGCACCTTTGAAAATCAAGTCCTTTAACACAGCATTTCCTTAGAGTAGGTTTCAAAAAAAAAAAACAACAAACCCCACATGCAATGAACTTGTTAAACCATCTTCTGTTCTTCAAAAAGGTTACAACTTTTCTGGAAAGACTGTTAGTTTGAATGTGATATGTTGAAAGTATTAGTGCACACAAAGTGTTTATATGTATTAATACAGAAGATATACAGTAGATATTACTTTCTGACTATTACAGTTGTCATGATTTTATGTTGCATTTATCACAGACGTAGTGAATCACAAGACTAATCGTAAGATAAAGCATGACAATGCATTCTGTGTAACGCTCATGACCCAAATCTGATTTTTAACATTTTGTAATTTGTTTTAAAGTCCTCTTTGTTTAATATGTCATGTTTCAGCACGACATTGTAATATCTTATGCAATTTAGAGGACTTGTATATTTTTGCAATAAACTGCATTTTTTTATTAGTTACATGTATTCTGTACATGAGTGAGGACAGCTGACAAACTAACCTTCATGCTTTAAAAGCAAAGGCATAGGTTGTTATCATGTTCTACCCAATCATATATAACCCTATGCTGTTTTTCTTCTCCCTTGTTTTATATTTATGCACTTTGTCTTCTCTATCTATGCTTGTTCTCCAGATTTTTTTAGATCTCACCTTTTTTTATCTGTTAAATCTTTTACCTATTTCAAATGAAATGATCTCTATATGTCTCTCTTCTTGCAGTCTAATCTTAGCTATCAAAGACCAGATTCAATTACTGAAGTGATTGATATCTAAAGCCATGCTAAACTAAGCTTGTCCTTGAAAAATCCTCATCGGGAAGTACAAAAATATTTTTTATTTGAAAGATCAATACTTCAAAAGCTTTGCACAAGTCTGTAAAATATGTCATTGTTAAAGCTAATATGTCCTGTTTTCAGAAACCTGTAGGTCATCATAAAATATCTTTTTAGCCATAATAGCATGGGATACCTTCTGAGACTGAGGAGAGAGAATATAATCCTAATTATGAGCACAGGGCTCATTGCTTACAAGGGTCTGTGACTGGAAATTTCAGGCACAGTCCAATTTTAATACTGCTTACTGACCTGTCTGTTGATGTCCATGGAAAGCTAGTGCACATAATGGCGACTGGCAGTAGTTCTGCCAAAATGATACTACAAGAATTGTAGGAAGGCTGCTTCTGCCCTGTTTCAAACACCTGAATTATTAACATCTTTCCTTCTTAGATAATGACTTTTCTAATGCCATATATTTGTGTATGTCGATGTAATTATTATCCTATAGTTAGTGATACGTTCTGACAATTTATATAATCATACCTCTATATGAAATTATGATTATATAATAACAATATATAATTTATATCATACAGTATGGTATAAATTATAAGTCAGATTCCTAAAAAATGCCATTTGAGCAAAATTTGCAAATGTAATTTTTTTTTTTTTTACCTAGAAACCTGGTATGAATAATTGCACATATAATAAATTGCCTTTGTACTTTTGATTTATGGAAAAAAGAGAAGCCTGTTATACTAGAAGGAAATATCAGGTAACCAAAATCTACACTTTTGTCATTCTGTATGCTTAATCTCTAAAAGCTACCTATATTTTGCACTAGCTTGATGTGATTAAGAAAAATGCTAGAAATTACTTGTATGGCAGTAAACTACAATCAAGGCCATAAATGCCAGTCATCATATTTTCAATATTGTTGGTTATATTTAAAGTTTCCTTACAATAAACAACACTTTTATATAAAAAAAATCTGTTTATTGATATTGTTGTGTTCTAATTCCATTATCATAAAGTTACAAGTGACCTATTTATATTAATTTCTTAAAACATTCATAATTCTTAACAGGAACTTTTTCATGTTGATTTTCATAAATAGATGTTATGCGAATGCTCTGTCTGCTCAGAATAGACATGGTGGTGTGGTGATCACCATAGCTACTTTGTATTTGATGATTTGCTTGGAGTTTGTATCTGGGGAAAAGCTTTGGAGTGACGAATTTAAGATAATCACAGACTTTGGATTTTCTGAGTCCCAAAGTACAACTTCATGTTGCAGCAGTTTTATTGTGTTGTTTTTGGGGACTGGATGTTTTCTGTAATTTTCTTTGTTGGTGAATTTGGGGCAGTTTAACCAACAGAAATAAACTGTTGCTTTGTAAGTTTCATCCAAATCATTATATCCTCCATCAGTCAGCACATGGGATTTCTCCTGCATGTATTCATATGTACACTTCAAACATGCCAGGCTTCATGTCATAAATGTGGCGAGTGTTCATCTTAAGAAGGAAATCATACCAAGTCACTGATTTTTAATGACCTTTCAAAAAAAGTAGGTAGATCTAATAATTTTAAACAATACCATATCATGTTTACCTTATAAGACTATCTGCGTCCATACTTAGATTAACTGTTGCTTCTGTTATTAAAGATTTTTATCATCTTTCTTTGTAGTCAGCTCACTAGAGGACCGGGGCTTTGGCAGTTCCTTGGCACATACATGTTTGTTTCTTTTCTCTCTCCCCAACCTCACTAGTGATGTGTAATTCTCCATATTATTTAAATGAATTTAATAGTTGGCTAAGTTCTAAAGAGGAAAAAACCCAGATGCTCCAATGTTGAAAATATGCCCCGCTGGGTGAAGAGAGAAAAGCCTAAGAGAAATCCTGTATGAGAAAGGTATTCATGGGCTCATGTTACTAAGCTAAAGAGAATCCACATAGCAGCAAATGTGTTTACAAATGCTTTAACCGTGAGAAATAAAATTTAACTACAGTCCTCAGTCAATGACAAGACTCAAACCCTGAGGAAAACAAGTCTCCTTGGAATTAGTGCTGATGCCCTCACTTTTTAAATGCCATTTGTTTATGCTTTATGAGATTTTGTTCAAGTTCATCTGGAATAAACACTTCTGAAATCATTCCCTTTGGATCTCCTGTTTGAGGTCCAGAAGTGACTGATGGTGGAACTCTTGGGGCAAATCTGTGAAAAGCATTGTGAAACTATCTACAACCTAAACCACTGTCACTCCATCTTCTTTCCTTGTGTTGTCTTTTGTATTCAGTAAAGACTATTCTGGAATGGCGGGTTTGGTTGTGGTTTGGTTTCAGTGGTTTTATTTTGTTTTGTTTGCAATGTTGGGTGCTTTGAGCTTTCTGTAAGGTGACTCTGGGATAGTGACGTCGCAATTTGTGTAATTTTGTAGTTTATGACACACTTTCAATGATAAGCATTTTGGTTTTCAATACCAAGAAAAGGTTTTTCAATTCTTTTTCAGTATCAATAGTTCCCAGATGTATAAAATCAGTATCTGCTGGTCATCCTTCACAGACCTGGCACATTAAACTCCTAGTCTTTTTTCAGACACTTACAACATCTGATAGCTTTTGCTGAACAAAGTGAAAAGTGACTTTGCTCAAAGTCAGCTTGACAAAGCGTGGACATTCTACCATGCTCTTGTTAAAGTTTTTATGTTATATCAAAGCTCTTTTTATCCATTCATACATGTGACGGTTATAGGTGTTGTGTTTTGGGTTTTTTTTTTTTGAGTTTCTAAGATACTTTCCTGCGTCTGTAGTTCTGAAATAGGTATTAGTGCAGTTTTCTCTGGGAGGAATTGCTTCTTTGTATGCTGAGTATGTACAGATCTGTGCTGTTGACTGTCTTACAGAATTTAGAATAATTTTCAAATCATTCTGAGAGTTGTATTTCCTTCAGATACATATCAAGGCTGTTTCCAAGTTCTTAATCTACCTTTTGGCTCAGAAAGATGCTTAACAGGCTGGACACTCTCACTTCATGGACGGAAGGGAAGCCAAATAATCTTTGTAGGATATGAAAAGCCCAAAGAAAAATACGTTTTAACATTGTCTCTTCCTTTCTTTCCCTCTAAATTATCTTTATTCTGACAGCCAGGTGAACAGCCAGTGGCAGTAGGCGGGTATAAGGCAAGTGGAGTGACTGGCTGGGTCCATGCTGGAACTCAGTGGTCTGTTTGACTGGGCAGCAACTCTCTCTTCCTCATCACCTTGTCCTATCCCTGTCCCTTCTACAGTGGCAGATCAAGATGAGCTGGAGTGCAGAAATGGCATTGCCATGGCTGTGTGAATACCATGTGTAGGGTTGTGTTTCTCCCTTAGAACTGGTAGAGGTATCTGTATGTATGGGGGAACAGGGAAGAGACAGAAACTATTATATAAAAGAACCTGTGACCAGTTAAAACCACGTGAAAAACTCTGACACTTAAGTTATGCTAGGCCATTGTGACAGTATCTGCTGACTCAACCTTTTCTTATTGAGGTAAATTAAATTAGGATGGCCTAAAAATAGCATCATGGTATGAATACTTTGTTCTTTCTTTTTTGAAGGCATTGAATTATTTCAGATGAGCAGCTATGAAGTTTTGGGAAAGAGTAATGCTCTGTGCAGGTATCTCTGGAAGAGTAATTCCCTGGCAGCTGTGTGGGCCTCTGGGCTTGCTCCCTACGTCTCTGAAGATGCTGGAAGCTCAGTTCCGATAAATGTCTTATTTGGAAAAAGCTATCCAACTTACCACCACGGCGTGTCTTTGTCCTTGTGGAGTCAGGTGGTGCGACTGTCTTAATCAATCTTAGCTTCACTGTACCATTAGTTTTTGGCTGCATCTGTATGGTTACACCCATCATAGGGAATTTTATGTGCCTGAGACTATTTGCTAGTACTAGGTATTGAATGACCAACATTCATACTGTTTTCCAGTATTTGTGTGGGCTCATTTAGAAGTATCTTATAAGCTTTTTTCCAGCTTTTCATATGGGGTGGCTATATGCCACTGAGAATAGTCCTTGGCCCATGGTAGCTCCCAAACTGCATCTGCAAATTATTTCCCATTGGCCCACACAAAATCCATGCCAGGGCTATTCTAAAGAAAAAATAAAAATTAGAATTTACACGACACATGATTGTATTCCATAGCCCAGGAATGTTCCCTGGCATTTTAATTTACCAACCAGCGTAGGGGGAACCTACAGATATCTGTAGTCTCCTCTTGACTTGTTTTTCTGCAAGTTTTGAGCTGGGATGTAGGGTTTTCTTATCACTCTTCTGTTTCTTGATATGTCAGGTCTTTCTTTTTCCTTGATACATCTGTCATTCATTGTCTTGCTGTATCTTTGTAGGTGATAGAAGTTTAACTAAAACTGGAATCTTTGCCATAATGACATGAAATTAAGTTCTTGTTAATTCCTCACCTGTCTTGGAAGAAAAAAAACCAAAATACATACCTGGCATGTTATTTGTTCTGTTTCCCCCTGACTTGAACCACTGCATGAGACAAGTGAAGTTTCCTTTCTAGTGCTCAAGAAAAAAAATATCTTTCCTGGGAGCAACAGTCCTCTGTTCCTCTGCTCCATATTCCCACCAGCATCCCCTGTGAAGAGAATAAAAGAGGTGAAATGTGGGGTAGGCATGCCTAGGGTTCTTATTAGGAAGGTGGAGAGCCAACCACCACTGCACCTAGCCACAAAAGGCTGTGAGAAGAGGAAATTGAGTACTAATAGCTCAGGAGATATGGAAGTAATGAAAGGGGAAATCTGACGTGAGGGGGTCTGGCAGAATGGCTGCAGAACAGAGGCTGCTGCACTGGGTGGAAGTGGAAGCTCTGGTGAGCAGGGTTGCTGCAATGCCTGGCAAGTATGTAGTTAATTACTAAAGGTGGATGTCTACATGTGGATGTGAAAGCTCCTGTAGCAGAATTAAAATAATGATAGCTGTATTTCAGAGTCAGCAGTAGCATCTGTGTCATCAGGACAGGCCACTGGCTTTGGACAGGAGAGATGAAAAGTAGAGATAGGCACAAACCCAGTATATAATATATATTTTCCTATTATGACTTGGTAATATTACACATTTTTTAAATCTACCTTGTAGTTTCTTAACTTCGTGGTTGGCAATTTAAAGAGGTAAATAGCTAGGGTGCAAATTTATTTGTATCTTTATTTTCCATTTGTGTGGTCTCTCCTGCTTGTTTTTTGCTTCTTGGCAGCCATCTGTAATGTGACAAGAACTCACAATTAATGCTTCCCAATCCTCCACTGTGTTTTCTACCTCTCTTACAACAGCAGAAGCAACTGAATCAGCAAAGCTACTGACAATGTCTGTGTTACACAGTATTGATTCATTCTCTGAGCACCCATTCATTTTGGGCATGGAGTAAGGTGAGGTAGGGTGTGTGGAGGGGGAGTAATGATTTAATTAGAGACTAGGCATGCAAAGCAAGAAGTATGGCATTGACATAATCTTAATTCTGAAATTTAGAAGATGCATATTTGGCTTCAACCAAGGGACTGAGTAAGTAAGCTTTGCTACAGTTTTATGTGTCCTGCTGCCATCTACTGCCATGGACTACCTGTCCTTTTACTCATTTTCTTTTACATCCTCACTGAGTGAATATGAATTCACTCAGCAAAGTGAATGCATGCAAAGGAGAAAAGGTAATTTGAAAATAAAGCTATTACATGTCTGTCTGAAACCAATTCAGACACTCATTTTTACAAGATTTTAATCTCAGTCGTAGGTAAGATTCATATTTTTGTGCTTTCTGGATATGTCACAGATGGTAAGTGTGATACTGAGGCTCTTAATTCAGCAGTGCTATTTACTTGTCGAGATCTGTGTCTGGAATCTGGGCCAATGGATCTCAAGAGGACTTGGCTTCACACCCAGCACTCACACATACGTTTTTGTAGAGAACTGTGAACCTGCATAGCAAATAGATTTAACATTTAGTTTGAGAAAAATACTCTTTGTTTTGGGTAGAAAAAGTCCACAGTGGGGTGGAAACATGCTCCATAACAAGTTATGAACCTCCAGGCCAGCAGTCTTTTTCTGAAGAATCTGAGGGTGCTTGGGACAGGATTTCATGTCTTCTGTAGCTGCTTGATTTGGCCTCTGTACTCTCCACCTTCCACAGTGCAGCAGACAGAGCTTTCAGAAGAGCAAACTGTGAGTTTTACCTTTCAAGTGGCTCTAGTACAAGCGGAGTAGCCTATTTGCAGAATGGAGACATCTGTGTAACACAGGTCTTCTGCCAAGTCTTGATCTGGAAATGCAGGGTCTGCATCAAAATTCATTAAAAACCCAAGAAGCTTGGGTCTTTCTCCAAAGAGCCTAAAGGCTGTTCAGATGTATAAGGGAGATCAAAAGAGAAAGGGAGGAAGGAACACAACTTCAAAGTTAAATTTATTGCGGAGTGGTGTAAAAAGACAATTCCTGGTTTACCAGTTTTCAATTTATTAAAAAATGTATTTTAGAGGACACCATGAAAGCTTTCCTATATAAAGATATATCAGTTATTTAGAAAAGCCTGAATTCTAAATATAGGCAAAACCTGAGGTTGTGGGATGTAGGGTTAGACGGCTGACATTATAATACACTGTCTAGTCACTTAATAGTTGAATCTCAAGATCAATTTTCATATTTTTCCTGGAGGCATTTATTCAAATAACTCTCATGTTTTTTAACTAGGAAAATGATCTCTAAGGGGTTGGTTTGTTATGTGATGAAGCACAGAAGATTTTTAGTTAAATTCCATGGCCTTGTTTTTCTACTTTTTTACAGCTAAACTTGTACATGCACGTATAAAAAGTAATAATTTCCAATTCACACTGCAGAAGCTACTGCATGTTTTTGAAAGTAATGTTTCTCTTCAACTAGTGCCTACAGATGGCAATGACTTTACTAACAGGCAAACTATTACATCTTGGAAAAACCAAATCCTAAGCTGATGTGCCAAGGACACCTGCATACCGAGTGTGTTTTGATGTTAAGCACAACTTTGGTGTGTTTGATTTCATTTTTTTTCAACTGCGTTAACCTAGTAGACCCGTGTAAACAATAAAACCAGCCTTCCCTCTAGTGGCCACTAACAGCACGTTTCATGGGACACAAAGCGTGCAGAGAGCTCTAAATACGGAACCATTTCTATGAGTTGTAATAATTAACCTGTTGGTTGTTGAGGTTCTTTTTTCCTATTTTCTCGCAAAACTACATTACCGTCCTGGAAAGTCAGAACTGTTGTAACTGTTGTAAATATCTAATTACAATAAAAGCTCTCATACAGGATTTGGGACACGTTCACGTGATGGGGACGATGTTGAAAATGGGATAAGGAAGAAATGGTTTTCTTGGAAAACATCCCAACGATTGCAAAATCTTGAAATTCCCGCATCAGTCTCAAACCCTGATGACTGTTCTGAATTGTGCACGTATTTGCTTTACATCAGGTCACGCAGAGTGATGTATTTTATGATGAGGGTTTGGCCTCAGGAGATCAGGAGTCCGTTCTTATCTCTGCAGTTGCCCAGAGTTACCGCGTGAGCTGGAAACCCCTGCAATACCTGTAGTCTGACAGTAAAACCACCAGGTTGTTATTTTGGCAATAAATGTATGGGAATGTCTGGGATACACTCACAAGGCCCCCACAGGGTAGCAGGACTGATAGACCTGCGTGGATTTTAAGAAGTTGGAGGTTTTTTTCCCCTCACCAACTTGTATTTTGGACCCAAGCTACCACCAGCATCTGTTTAACAACACAAACGCGAGGGGCGAGGCTGGGGCCGGGACCAAGCGCAGCTGCTGACTCACTCCCTGACCTTTAGCAACTTCCTCTCACCTCCGCACGCTGCAGCCTGTACTTGGCGAGAGGGGCGCGGGCCCGTCTCGCAGCAGCGTTGCGGGGCGATAGTTCACCGTCGTCCGTCACGCAAGGGACCGGCCCCCGGGGATCGTTACAGACGGGCACCAACCGGGAGCCCTGTCACTGTTTCCAGGCTGACGCCGTGAGTCAGCGCCCCGCCGCGGAGGCCGCCGCCATCTCGGGGCCGAGGCCCGCGCCTCGCCCGGTCCGGCAGCATTGCGCGGGGGCCCTCCCGCCGTCGGGGAGCGGGGCGGCCGCTGCTCCGCCGCCCGCCCCGCGGCAGAACCGGGTCAGCCAGCGCCGCTCCGCGCCCGGGCTCGCTGCGGTGCAGGCGGCCAGCGGCGCGGGTACACGTGTCCCTGTGACTCTTGTTTACTATCAGCCGAACGCTGCGCGGGGCATCCTGGGGGCTGTCGTCTTATCGCGTCCGAGTTGGCAGGCGGCGGCGGCGGCGGCGACTACAGCTCCCAGAATGCGTCTCGGCGAGCCAGCGGAGGCATTGGCCAATCGGAGCGCCGTTTGGGGATGATTGATGTGCGGCGGGGTGCAATCGGCAGCTCAGCAGAGTCAAAACATGTCCGCCCTCCGGGCGGATTCCTGATCGGCAGGCCAGACAGCCAATAGAAGGCGGCGAAGGCTTGAGCAACGTCATCTTCGACCACTCGGCTGCCAATCAGCGCCAGGCTGGGGCGGGACTCCGCTGCGGGGAGGAGGCGAGGGGGGAGCCGAGGGGAATTTGGTAATGGCGACGGGTTTGGTAAGTGCCGCAAAGTTTGGGGCTGCCGCTTCGGCGCGACCGCGAGGCGCTGGGGAGGGGCGGACGGGGTCCGCCGGGCCGGAGGGGAGCGGCGGCGGCCGCTGGCCGAGCCGAGGAGGCTGTTGGTTCCTGGCTGTTGGCGGTGGCAGGAGCCCGGACATTGTTTACTGGGCGCCTTCCCTCACTGGCCCGGCGGAGCCGCCACCCTCCCGTGCTGCTGGGCTGAAACTCGCGGCGTGCGCAGGCGGCGCCGACCGCCTTTAGGGCCCTTCATCTGCGGCGCCAGACCGCGGAACGAGCGAGGTGTCCCCCCCCCCCCTTTTCTTCCCTGGGAGCGCCGGGTCTGTCAGAGCGAGGGCGCTCTGCCCCGCCGCGGGGAGCAGCGGCTGCTTGGGGAAGGGGGTTTGGAACCGTGGGGCGGGTGAGCCCGGCTGGCGGTGCGGCCGGGGGGGGGGCCATGGCGGGCGGCGGGGTCTGGGGGGGGCGCCCGGGCTAGGCTGTTACGCAGTTGTGAATGAATGGGGCCTTGGGCGCATGCGCGCTGCCGGCTGAAGTTTATAAACAAGGGCAGCGTCCAGGCGGGGTCACATGACGGGCGGGGGGGGATGAAGCGCGCTCCCGGGCGCGGCCCCGGCCGGCGCGGGGGGGGGGGGGGGTGGGGACAATGTCAGAGGGTCCGGGACGGGGCTTCCCCGCGGCGCCCGGGCGGCTGCGGCCATCGGCCGGGGGTCACAGCGTGCTCATGCGCCTTCCATTCTGCTGTAAACATCATCCTTATGTAATCAAAGTCATGTTTGTTCCGCGGCGGGCGCTTAAGTGGTGCGGAGAGGGCAGTGCTCCCTCCGCCGGGGGGGGGGGGGGGGGGGACGGACGACACGGAGGGGAGCAGACGTCGATGGAGTTGGGTAGAAGGTACGGTTCAGGCCTGGGTAATGCGAAAAGGCTGTCTGTGCAAAAACATCATGAATCATGTCCTGTGCTCCTCCGAGGCTGTGCCTCCGCGGAGCTTTTCTGGCACAGCTGTGCGAGTCGGGGATGTGGAGCGAGGATCTTTGATCAAAGCAGCTGTGCCAGTAAAAGTCCCTGGTGTAGATCCAGTCTTGCCAGTATGTTGTGTTTTGCTTGGAGAAGCTGTTCTCCGTGTTAAACTCCATCCAGTGAATTGCTGCAGGCATAGACCTTGCCTGAGACTTCGGCGGTAGGTTGGGGGAAGGAAGGCAAATACCAGAAGGAAAACCACGGGAAGCACTTCCACCCAGGCATTCCTGCACAGTGCGGTTTGGGTGGATGCTGCCCAGTTCCTGCTGAACCCCTTCTTAGCCGTAGTCTTTATTTACTTTTGTCCCAAACTTATTTTTGTCCCTCAAAAATAGACATGGTTGAGTCAATAAGCTGTTTGTTAATATTGCCGCTTGTTTTAGTGTGATAAGTTGACCTATTTTAAAGCACAAATTCATAAATAATTTCATTTAGGCTCTAAAGAAAATGGCAGTAATTATGGTTCTGTGAAGCATACTTCTGAAAACATCTGTCACAAGTTTTGAACATGAGGTTGAATTAAAAAAAACCCAACTTTACAAGCTAACCATTCCCCTTAATGTTCCAAAACATTGAACAACTGAGAACAAGAGAAGCACTTGATGTCCAAAGCAGGCTTTAATCAAGTAGAATTAAAAAAAAAGTGAAGTTGGACACTTTGTTTTTAACTCATCTCTTAGAGGAGATTTTGGCTCTTGTACACGGGTGGTTTTGGTTTAGATAAATTCTTGTGACTTGGAAGAACAGTTCGTTTCTCATAATATCTTTCTTGTCAGATGAGCGTGTTGTATTTGTACATTCTCTCTGACCTTCAGTGTGTTGGGATACCAGGGCAGGTACTTTCAAATCTTGGCAGCTGGCAGGAAGGAAGGGGAAGGTAACATTCACAAAACATGTTAGCTCGTTTTGGCAGGGAAATGGGAAAGGAAGAGAGAAAAAATAGAGGGAAAAACAAGGCAGAAGGGGGAGAGGAAGGAGGTAGACAAGCCAGAAAAACGAGGAGTGGCTTTTCAGAGTTGATTATGCGGAGATAAACATCAAGGTCCTGACCTGCGCTACTGAGATCTGATTTTTCTGGCAGAAATGGCTGAACTTTTTGCTCTTGTGCTGTTCTGTAATTTTACTGTCCCTCATGGTGATAGAGGAATTTCCTTCTCTACCTCACTAAAATCAGAATTACACTGTTGCAGCTTTGTAGTAGTGCCATTTGAGTAGGATCAAAAATCTTTCTGTGTTTGGAATGCAAGTTAATGTAAGTTTCGCATGTATTTGAAAGATTAGGAGATGAGAAGGTTAGAAGTTTTCCAGTAAAAAAAAATTACTGCTTAGGTCAAACCTCCTCTGGTAGGGCCAGTATGTAATTCAAAGGGTTATGTCTGAGCTATGTTATGCACAGGACAAGCTGAATGAAACAGATTCATAGAACGAGTGAAAATAAAGAATATTGTTAATGTTTGCTATGTACTCACAGTACCTTTTAACTGTTTATTAAAATAGCTGGTTGGTTGGGTTTTTTTCAGTAATTGTTATGGTTTTTTATGCATTACACTAAGGAAACTTTTAGTATGATGGGCTTACTGTTTCATATGAAAATATGAGACTTTTTAGCCATAGTTTGTATTTCTCTAATGTGGTGCATGATAGCTTACTTAGTGGACATGTATGTGGTAAACTTGGCAGATTTTCTTTTTTACTAAGCTGTGTTTTCTGCTATTTTGTGAGGGACTCATTACTTTTTCAGTGATGCTTCATTAAAGTACAAGGTAATCATGTTAGGGTAGCTTTAATTCATCATCATCATCTGAAAAAAACCCCAGTAGATAACCAAATTACTAAAGACTGGATAACCTTGTTTTCCAGCTTCTAGAGGCAGTGGTTGCGTAGAATAATCACACAGTTCTGACTGCTGAAGATTATTTAAAATACTTCTGTTGGTATAAATGTTACAGTGATGGGATTTGGGGAAATGAAATTGCAGTGAAGTCTACAAACAGAGGCTTCTTTTGCTTTCCATTTACAGCACAGTTAGCAGACAGATGTGTTTGAGGCTGTACCTACTGTTGAGATAGCAGGGGATGTGAAGGGCAGTGAAAAAGGCTTCTGTGGATACGCCAGTTGTGAAAAGGCAACTAGGAAAAACACGGGCGTGATGCTGAATGGCATCGGGGACCTAATGTCAAAAGGTTGAGGTCGACATCTTTGTTTTGGTCTTTATTTGCAAGACCTGTTTCCAGGTTCCTTGAGTCCCTGGGCCTAGCAGCACACATCTGACAGAGTGAGGTTCTTCTTTGTCTATACGGCAGAGGAAGAGCAAGTTAGGGGCAGGCCAGTTCTGTGAGCCAGTCGTGCATGAGTTGGTGAGACTGGATAGGATGTGTCAGGGGGAGCTGGCCCGTGTCATTATGAGGATGGTCTCCAAAAGGTGGTAGATGCGGTGGTGGGAGGGCTCCCAGTAGCAGGAAAAAAGAAAATGTCACATCTGGCTTCAAGGAGGAGGATGTCGGGAAACTACAGGCCAGTCAGCCTAACCTTAGCCTTCAAGGAACATTGTGGGGCAGGTCCTCCTGACAGCCACGTCCTGGCTCTTAAAAGGCAAGAAGGTGACTGGGAATAGCCAGAACGGATTAACCAAAGGCAGATCTTGTCTGACCTCTCTGATTGCCTTCTGTGACAGGATGTGTGGCTCAGGGTACCAAGTGAATGTTGTTTACCTTGGCTTGTGTGGTGGTTGAGGAGATGACCCTGGACTCTTGGAGGCAGTGGGCACAGGCTGTGGCAAGGGAAGTTCAAACCACGCATAAGGAACAACTTCTTTACAGCAAGAGTAGTCAGTGGTTCTTGAGAAGTGTCAGGTAATCTCCATCCTTCAAGATACTAGAAACTTATGTGGTCAGGGCCACAAGCAGCCCCATGTGACTTAAGACTTGGATCTGCTTTCTGTGAGGATTGTACCAGATCATCTCTAGAGGTCCCTTTCAAGCTAAATTATGCTGTGATTCTCAACAGATTACGGAGGATTTAGGGTACTGGTAATGATGTAAGTTGTTAGATGCAGCTTAAAACAGTTTTTGTGTATGCAAATTTTTAACCTCTATCTCTTTTAAAGTCAGATACTTTGGAGCATCCTAACATGGTGTGGAAAGTGAAGACAAATCAAATGCCTAATGCTGTTCAGAAACTCCTTCTGGTAGTGGACAAGAGAACTTCAGGGATGAATGAGTCACTGGAGTTGCTGAAGTGTAATGAAAACCTGCCCTCTTCTCCTGGATATGCATCCTGTGATGAACACATGGAACTTGGTAAACAATATGACCTTTTCAGAAGAAGCCAAATCCTGAAGTTTGTTGTAGTTTTCCTATAGTGAGATTACTGGAAGCTGACTGAGATTATTGATTTTTAACATCAGTAGGGCAGGGAATATGACAGTGAATTGTGACATCTGAAGGTCTTATTTTGCAGTCACTTTCCCTTTAGCCCATTTCCAGTTCTGACACACTGGCCTGTTGACTTAAATGTTTTCTTGAACTCAGCTACAAATTTCTGCTCTTAATCTCCAGAGGAGGTTTTTTTTTTTGGCACAAGAATAACAAACAGAAAGCTCAAGAGCTCCTCCTAAAGGGAAATTATGCTGCTTTAGAGCAGCTGCAAATTGAGATCCTGGGCTAGAGGAACATTTAACTTCAGTTCTTATATATTGGAGAAAAATAGCATGTATATTAGAAAGTATTGATACAAGCAGTGAAATGCTAATACATCTAATTGGAGTTATGGAGTGATTAAGAATAATGTTACTTAGTTACAGGAAAGCATGTAACACAAACTTCTGTTAACAAGCTGAGCTCTCTTCTGCTACTCTATATAACATGAAATGTGTAGGTTATTGATAAGAATTCACCCCTACCAAGCTGTATACCCAGCTTCATGACTTCTCAGTTATTTCATTCCAGTTCCCTGGTGGAAGCATGGAAAACTTTTACCTTGTGCAGCCCCCGATATTGATAACTTTAAGTGTCACGCCTGCTAGGACAGATTAATTTAGTTGCCTTTTGCTGAATATT